>NC_092805.1:111997463-112341176 GCF_040954645.1 Diabrotica undecimpunctata | reverse complement strand
GTTTCTAATAAATATGATAGGGCTAATCCAACTGACAAATCAAATCGAAGACAGGGTCAGAGAACATCAGAAAAGAAAAGAAGTATGTAATCTTGAAAAACAAAATTCTACAATTTGTGTGTATATGAAGCCGCATTACCAAATGCAGCTTACTGTTTTGCCTGGTCAGAAATTAACGGTAGATGAGGAAGTTCTGAAATAGGAACCATTATACTTCACTACTTATCAAAATATATGTTCCAGAATATCGATACCTTTTTGCCATAACATCGTAAGTCTGGATTAGTAAATTTTACAGTACGGCAGTTTTTTCAATAAACGTGTTTAGAAATGTCCAATTGAAGTGAAAATTGGCATCCGGACGTATTACGATGAGTGTTTGAAGTAAAGTAATGATTTTTCTTCAAAATAGTTTCAGTTTTTTTGTAGTTGGACTTACGTTACTTTGGAAGCATTAAAAATAATTTTGCTACCGTAGTTTTATACAAGTCCAACACTTACGATAATTTTGGTAAATTCAGAAATAATTTCACATTATGATTGTTATCGTAAGCTCAGCACTTACGATAAAAAGTATGTTTAGACGCAGCCTCATAAAGTAACATAAATATATATAAAAAAATACCAAAAATCATTTATTTAAGGTAATTTATTTGTGAAAAGTAAAAAGTACAATAGGCATTTAACTGAACAACAAATAGCTTTAGTCATAAACTTGTCATAAACAAATAGTCATAATATCTAATGTTATTGCATGTGGTATAATAAATATGAATCATAGCTAGTCAGCAGAAATCTAATCTTGGGGCCCTTCATCGCTTTCGTCTTCCTCATCGGATTCTGCTAGCTTATCTGGCGTAGCTGACGTTTTCATTAGCCTATGTTCTTTATTCTTTTAAAACCTGAGAGGAATTATATTGTAGTCGCAGAGATCAATTAAGTCTTTTTTCTTTGCAACGGAAATAGACAATTTTTGAGACTAAAGCCGTTTTGTTTTTTTTTTTCCTTTTAATTCCATCGTGAAATTGATGCAGTTCTGGCCATTATTTAAATATTCAACCTTTATAATAATATATGGGTTACCTTTCTCAAATTTTACATTTTTAATTTTACTGATTTTTATAGGTTTTCCGTTCTTACATTTGAATTTACTCGGTTTTAGTACATCATCAGATATTTTTTTCCATTCTAAGAAGTCGCTGAAATCAATTTTTATTGTTTCAAATGGTTTAGGTTTGGTACGACAGTTGGATATCAATGTACACCATTCTGATGGAGCCCATACTACGCGTTTTTTGATAAACCGCTCAATTGTTGCGGAACTGAGTCGACAGGCATATAAGTATGGCCTGGTAGTAAGTATCGCACACTGATTGATGTTATATTACCAGAATCCCTAAGAAAAGTCGGGATTATTAGATGCAACTTCTTGCAAATATTTGTAGATTATGGTAGATATTTCGTTACTGCCACGTCCTCCGTCACATTCTCCCCACAAATAACAAAACCCATTTGGGATTCCACTTTCGTAAACTATAAGATTGTAATAAGCATACTTTCTGGTGTAGCACAAGAGCAAATTGTCTCCATGTGGTGTCTTTAACACCTTCTGTACGTCGAAACTAGCACATTAAATTTTTTAATCTAAGATAGTTTTTTTTGATCAGCTAGAATTGAGTCTTTGCATTTTTCTTTGTTTTCCAAATGTTTTTCATACAATTGCTTTGTTTCTTCTGTTTCCTCAAAATCTTTGTCTTTTCTCACTTCACATACTTTGCACTTATCTTTTTTCGGCAAGTGAAATCCGATATTAAATTCTGCCTTAAAAATCTTTCAGAACACTTACAGGGAAACGATATCGTTCTTAGTTATGCCATTTTCTAACTGTTTCTTCTTAAAAAGTTCGTATAAGAATGATACATTACGAAATTCAGTGGGTAAGTGTCTTCTCGATGTTTTATTTCTGCAATAATGGGTGGAACAGCGGGTAGCAACGTGATAAAATCTGAAACATTCTACTTCTGCTCTTTCCCAGTCTTGTTATGTGGAACATGCTTACCTCTCGGATCTATTTTGGAAAATGAGGCTGACGTAGAGTTTTCTTTCGTATATCTCAAAGTTATTTGTGAAATATCCGAGGTTTTCAATAAAAATTGTTGGCACACCTTGTGTTCCACATGATTCCACCTAATTATATACTTGTACGAACATTGTCTTCTGCTTCTTCCAGCCTCTTGTTTTTGACGTTTTATTATCTTTTATGCCTAAAGCAAAAGTAAAAACCATAAATAATTACCGAAAAAATTATTTTGTGGTACTTACGTTCTGACTCTGCGGCTATACACAGTGCACTAATAGATCGTAACGCACTTCGCTGCATCGTAAGTAGCAATTTTTGTACCACGTGACTTGCACCTTACGATGTTTTGGTGACCATGCGATGTTTTCACAACTACAAAATAGATTTGTTCACATTTTTATGTACGTTACAGCAAATTCGGTTTTTTCTCCAAAACTATGCTATTATACCTTACGATAATTTTGCTGGGAGGTGCCTGGCGGCTTGATAGATACGATTCTTCAATAAAACTGTTTTCCCTAATTTTGTCACTTACGATGTTATGGCAAAAAGGTATCGATATATAAGTGAAATAAGTTTATTTTCTGATACCTGCAGAGGACAGAATAGTAATCAGCATGTTACAGCCTTACTACTATGGGATGTTCAAAACATAGACCATTTAAAGATTATTGAACACAAATTTTTAGAGTCTGGATATTCCTATATGGAAGTTGACTCGATGCATAGTAGTATCGAAACCGCTAAAAAACACAGATCTATCTATGGGATGCCAGATTACTTGCAATGATGCAAGAGGAACTAAAAATATCAAGGTTGATGATAAAAAAGTGTATATAGAACCATACAAACGTAAAGAATTTATATACTACGACTTTTACGATTTAAAAAATTTGTCGCACACTTTAATTAAAAACCGGACAAAAGACCAAAACGGCGAAAAAATAATGTGGTTGAAGATAAAAAGAATGAGATTCGTGAAAGGAGAGACAAACAGAATCTATTTTAATTATGACATGTCAACAAGCTTCAATTATTTCCTTACCGATACTGCACGGCAGTCAACAAGAAAAAAGCACGCCAAGTTATCAACTAATACAAACAAGCAATCTTGAAGAACTTAAGCAACTTTATGATGCACATTTGCCAATTAGCATAGCAAAAAAGAGAGATTTGGTACAGATATGTGATAAGGGAGTGATACCGGAGGAATATCACGGGTGGTATCGTAATTTGAAAATGGGAAATTATGTAACAGACATCTTGCCAGAGCCTGCTTTCAGTGACGAATCGGACGAGGAAGCCTCATAATTATATTGTTATTATTATAATATATAATATTGTTATTATTATATTCGAAATAAATTTGTTTTTTCTATAAAACTTTCTATCATTTATATAAATAATAACTATAACTATAAACAGCTATTAATAAAATTTTTAGGGAAAACCAGTTAAATGTCATAAATATCGACTAATACCTTAAAACATTGCTACTACCTAGTAAAAGCCTCATATTTCGATCACAAAACTAGAAAATATTATACTTGGTTTATTATGTTTGTGTTAAATATGTTCTTTGAAGAGTAACTGATTTATTTAGATTTACAGGTAAAACCAGGCAAGTGATAGCATTTCCAACTTAAATTTAGGACTAGTCAGATAGGTGTCTCAACTTTTTCAAACTAATGATCGAATATCATTTCAGATATATGCATCTTTCACTAGAATACCTAATATCAAAAACAAGCTGACTGCTTAATTCACAATAAAAAACTAAACTTTAAAAACGTTTTTTCTCGATTTCGGTATTTCGACATTTACATAGTTTTCGCAGTATACCGACGATATAGTTTTTAATTCTTATTTCGTTATCTACTATGTTATTGATGGTCCTGGTCTCGCCTAATAAAATATCCTTTGGATTCAAACGTATCAGACTTTCCTTAATTAGATCCTAATTGTCTGAGTATATAATGTATATATATATATATATATATATATATATATATATATATATATATATATATATGTATATATATGTATATATGTAGATATATATATATATATATATATATATATATATATATATATATATATATATATATAACATCTGTATTAAGTTTTTTTGATTATTTACATTATTTTTGTTGACAATACTGGGTTATAGCTCTCCTTAAATGATAAATAAGAAAATATTACTAGATTTCAACTAACGTGTGTATATCTTATAACGTAAATATTTAATATAGAAAGCCAAATAATTTTTGTTAAAAATGGTATACGCGTTTGACTTTCAAAATATTAATCATCTCTGAGATATATGAATCTTACTAAATTACTGTATGGACAGCAATTCGCCGATTTTCGTTCTTATCTTTCAAAATTAATATTCGCCTATTGAAACAAATTGATGTCATAGTTGTACGATTATAACCCAAAATGAAAAGAAATAGAAAAACTTAAACTAAACCAGTACTAAAACTTTATTCATCTCTAAATTATTTTACCTCAAATAGTCTACGAAGCATATAATCCCGAACTGTTATGCAAAGTATTTTCGAAATAACCACCACCAACTTTTATACAGATCTTTAACCGTTTACATAAAGAGTGCATGAACTTAGAAAATGTTGAATTATTATGTCTAATTAAAGTGAATTTTGAATAATATTTCCTAATACGACTCGCATTTTTATAGCTGTAAAATAAAGCATAGATCTCATCAATGGAACCCTTTATACAAAAATCCAGTAAATTGAATTCTGAACTTAGTGAAAGTTAAAAGTCTATCTTGCATCATATTTTACTTTTTTTCTAAGGAAATATATTTAATTTCGAATCAGTATTAAATAAAACTCACAGAAACATTATTATTTATCTTATTCATTGCCTTCGTCTGTTTTCTTCATGTTTGATTGCTTTTGCGATCTACTTCTTTAAATTTATTTCAACATTAAGGTGTTACTAATTTCGCAAAATATTTCCAGTTCCATTTCTTTTGACTAATACTTAGGAATTTCTTTTTTTCCACACATCGATATGTCCGGAATCTATAGAATTTTTCCCGCTTAATTCATAGGTACATATTTCTATGTAGTCATTAGTTTTGATGATTAAATAAACAAAAGGCGTGTATATATAAATAAACAACGCTTATTTTTATAGAAAGTAACTTGTTTAAAAACTATCCTTGTTCCCGATACACGAAAAGCACGTGTATCACTTTTCTTCCCCTACCCCAAACAAAGGAGAAGGGGAATCCTAATAATAATTTCCTTTTATCTCTTAAATAATATTAACTACGTATATACAACTAATATACGAAAAACAATTATATTATTACCTCTATAACACATTTTATGTATGTTTTATGTTTGCACTCTTTAAAAGTTAAACATGGAATAAAAAATTGGTATCTGATCCTTAGAGAATGCAGATGACATAGCTGGTAGGTACTTTAAAATACCACTGATTCAGGGTCGTATCTTAAATATATGCCATGGTGCATTTAAAAACAACTCAATTTATTAAATTATAATACTATTGGAAAGATCTTTGACGTTAATCTTATTATTGATATAATTTTGATCTTTTTGTTTGTGAATCAACTCTAATACGCATCTTTTGTTGTAGTTTTGTTCTTTTTCCAAAACCTGTACATTTTCAAAATAAAAAAATCAATTCAAGTCTTTACAATTTATTTTTATAAATGATAAATGATTTTATAAATGACCAGTGTTTTCATAGTGCTCAACCACTGCGCAAGTATTTTTTCTCAAGCGGCAATCACTTTTATGTTGTGTGATGCGTTGTTTTAGTCATTGTGATGTTTGACCAATATAGCTATTTTGACATCCTAAACACGGTATTTCATAAACGACATTACTTTTATATAAAGTTGGTAATGGGTCTTTGATTTTTGAAAATAGTTGTTTGCTGTTCATGGTATTATATTTGGTTATACTAATATTAGGAACATTTTTGAATATGGATATGACAGAATGAGTTAGACCATTAATAAAGGGAAGTTTTTTATATTTGATTGATTTGTTATTAGAGTCATGGACGGGACCATTAATCATTAAACATTAATCAGAACCATTTGCTTCTTTTAGAACTATACTTCAATCATTCCATTGAATTCTATGTTCGTTTTCCCAAGAATGTTTACATATTTGAGATCTCTCAAATTCTCTATTTTTAATATACAGTTATTGTTAGCTTATTCTAACATTTAATGGCCTTGAAATTTCACCTAAATAAAACTGATCGCATTCACAAGGTATTTTATAAATACAATTCTTTGTTCTTTCTTATTCACTGTTAGGTTTAGTTTGAGATTAAATAAATCTCAATGTGTTTGTTATTTTGAATGTTATTGAAACGTTAAATTTATTTCCCATCTTTTTAAGTTTTTCTGATAATATTTTTATGTATTGTTATTTTCCTCGTATTATTCCTTGTGTATGCTGTAAGATCTCGTTCTAAGTTGTTCTGTTTTATTTATATCTATTTATAAAAGATAATCATTTTAACAAATGTTTTTCCTCTAAGAACGAATTTTCGTTAGAGCAAGCAATTTTGGCTCTATCGTCTAATGATTTAATTATTCCCTTTTTAATATTGATATTGTGATTCGATTTGTACTTTAAATATATGTACGTCAAGCACATCCAGGAAAGGTAATGTGTTATTACATTATTTTTCCATGGTAAATGTAACTGTCTCTTCTTTATCGTTTATATCATTCAGAAATGTGTCCAATAACTCTGATCCATGGTTCCATGTTATATCTATCATATCTCCACCATCCTGTGGGTTTTAAATTTTATTTAGAAATAATAGGTGTTTCAAAATCTTTCCTAAATATATCTGCCAATAATGAAGATAAACTAGAGCCTATTGCTAGACCAAAATCTTGTTTATAAAATTCATTATTTAGTTCAAAATATGTATTATCAGTACATAATGTAAACTCCATTATAGCTGATAAAGTCTTATCTAATGGTACCTTTGTAAATAAACTATTTATGTCAAAACTTACTAAAATATTATTTGAATTAAATTCAATATTTGATAATTTGTTTAAAAAATATTGTGTATTTTTTATAAATAAAGTGTCCTTTTGATTTGCAAATGGTTGTATAATATTTATTAAAAATATATTCACTACAAGGAGAACTCATGGTACTACAAATAGGTCTAAGTGGTATAAATATTCGTTTTATGAACTTTACTGGTGTCGGCCGATATACGCTCGACCGTTTTGCGCCCTTACCTGAAATCGGCCGGTTTGCGCTCCAACACTTTCTTAATGGAGATGTATAGCTAATTATTTTCTTATATCGACCGTTTTGCGCTCTCTTGTAATCGACGTTTAATTTTATTCTACCATAACGATCAGGTAACGGTTAGGCTAGTAAAATTAGTTTTAAAAAATCATAAAACTATAAAAAAATAAAAATAAACCATCTTCCCTTCACACTTTCATTCAGGCCTAGGACTGTCATAGTTTATACAGAATATAAACATTGGCGTGTTTAGAAGATGTTTTTTTTTATTTTTTCATTTTGTTTTCGTTTTTTTTTAATTTGTTAATTTTTTTTTTTTGTTTTTTTTTTATTTTTTTTGTTTTTTTTTTCGTTTTTTTTTTTAATTTTTTATATAGTAAAATACAAAAAATTCTTGGGAATAAAAAATTGTCTATTTATTGCAGCTTCTGGATATATGCCAATGTCCTTAAACACAACCTTAAGTCCCTTGTATCTTTATATTTCTGTAAAGTTTTGGATATTCTTTCATTAAGATTAATATATGTTTTCTTGCGACGCTTTCCTTCTAGATTGAAAGTAAATCGATCATAAAGGTGATCACAATATTCTGCTTCTTTAACCAGGCACTTCACTAATTGGAATACATTGGGATGTGGTCTAATTAATGTATTCAGACGATGATTCAAACCTTCTAAAACGTTATTACTGCGATGTCTTTGATCATGGCAATTCCACATTTCCTTGGTAATGTAAGTATTTTCTAACCATTGTTTGACAAAGTAGTCATAAAACTGTTCCATTTTTTCAGAAATAGGAGAGGTTTCTTGAATGCATAACCAGCCATCATCGATATCATCTATGGGTAGATACGCTAACGCAGCATACATTCTTATGCAAACCGGCTGTATTCTCTTTACTGTAATTGGGGTCTTACTGTAATAAGATGTAATAAATCTTCTTTGATAATTTGTTAACCAGTCTTTATACAATAAAGTTCTATATATTTTGTTTTCCAAAGGCTTTGTTAGATCCCTTGTTAATTTTTAATAAGGTCCGTTATTAGATTTTTAATTTTGGTTTCATACTAAATGTTATCCATTATCACAGTTGCATTCTCCTTGTCTGATGGAAGGATGATTATGGAGTCGTCATTTTTTAAAGTTCTTATAGCCTTTGGTTCCTCTTTGCTTATGTTTTGTTCAATAATTTTAATAGACTTTTCCAATTCAACTTTACATCTGTATTCTTCTTTTTCGTGGGTTGGTAAATATTGATATTGTCAATGTTGCAACTCAGCCATATTGACACTATCATTTTAAAGTCGTCTACTTGAATTGTTTATTTCTGAATTGTTTATATAAATGAGTCAGATAAAATTAAATTATTAGAAGAATTTTTCACCAACCAAAAAATAAAACAAAATTTGTTTAATAAACTTATTTTGGTTTATTTCCATATATATATATATATATATATATATATATATATATATATATATATATATACAAGTCTGTATATTACCTTAAAACCTTTCGTCTATACCTTGTATGAAAAGAATTCAGAGAACATACTCGTATTATAATACCAACGATTTCTCTTTTAGCTTATTTTTCTTCACATACGCTTCATGTATAGGCAAAACTCCAACGCTCCGTGTCATTTTCTTTGATCAAATATCTCTCACTTCAAAGAGTACACTTTATAATATGTTGCCAGTTACCTCTTCCAAATAAATATCCATAACAACAAGACTTGCTGAAAAGTCTTATCGATTTCTATCTAAAGATGTCTTTCGAAGCGTGAGGCAAAACCCGTAAAGATTCTTGTGTATCCATAAACTTATTAGGAGATAGCTTTGTGAACAGCCTTGACCAATGAAGTTAAAATTATAACACTCGAGAAAGTTTATGTTTTCGAAATTTGAAAAATAATTGGAAGCTTTAAACAAGATCTATTATAGTAGAATAATTTAACACGTAAACAATCACATTTTTGCAGCAAAGAAAATACGCATTCGATTAGTACCATTGAAGAAAACATTTTAAATTTGATTTAAATTAATTCAAAAGTCAATAAAGATATAGAAAAAACAACTAAGATTTGATTTCAGCATAGTGCCTTCACTATTCGTTTAGGACTTTGCATAGTCGCTCTGAAGAGTCCTCTAAGGACGAAATACATATAAGTGAATGGTGGACGTACTATACTGAAATTAAATCTTAACTTTCTTTTTTATATTATTTGTTTACTTTGTTGTAATTTTGTGTTAACGTAGTAACAATGAACTTTACAGATATTTGTTTCGGGTGAGAATTATTTGAATATGTGAACATGTTGTATGTAAGTATCTTAACGTATACTTAATCATTTCGACATCAATTATTGTCGCATTTATCGATGTCGCATTTGAGATTTCTTTATTATATTTATTTTAAATTATAACTTATAGAATTAACCTTTCATTTTCATTGAAATTTTTTTCTCATATAACACACCACCTTTTTGGCTTGCCCTATCTTGATATTCTACTTCTACTCTCCCTCTCTATTGGACTACTTCTCCCACAATTAAAATAGTAATAATAAAAAATTAAGATAAAATATGTCCTTAGTTTATCTTACATGATTGGCCTTTTGATAAGCTTTTTTTAAAATTTGCTTCAACCTCAAAGGGTTATTACCATTATACTGTATTTACATGAAATGTGAAATAGGAACTAAAAGTTGATATCAAATTTGGTTACTCAATCGTATGGTACGTAAAAAATTAAGAATTTTAGATGAATTATTTTCACTTAAACATTCTTTAAAGTTATTGGGTAACTGTTGTTGTTGTCGTTCTAGTACATAGAGAGGACAGTCTATTAATATAAAATACATTGCACTGTTAGTTGACTAGCACACACATAACACATCGGGGAAGGTTCCTTCTTTAATATAAAATCATGAGTTATCTTTGTATGTCCAAGTCGTAATCTGGATATGATCACTTGGTCTCTTCTCTTAGAAAGTGTGCAAAATACTTTATTTGACAGTTCTTAATGTAGAGTTTGAATAATTAAAATAGTAAATAAATTTGCCATTTTGTCATTACTTTGTTCTTAAAATATTACTTAAAATCAGTAGTTATGATGTCTATAACAAATTCTAACTTACAATTTTGCTAATATGTCAGCTATATCATTTCCACTTATCTCGCAATGCGAAGGTAACCAGAGGAACTGAACGAATTTTTGATTTTGTTGGCATGTTAAGAAATCCGCCTTAATTTAAAGCAGGATGGTATTTTTGGGGTACAATTGGTTTAGGGCTGTTAATGCATTCAGATAATTGCTTATGATTAAAAAGTATCTGATGTCATATGTGTTGACAAAGGTTAATAATAACTGGAGGATAGCAAAAAGTTCAGCGGGCAATATGAAGGTTTGGGGAGGGAGCTAGTAGGAACTTTTATAGTTATCTGTTGTAAAAGCCGCTAATAAAGCCTACTCCGTTTATAGATCTGGATTATCATTATCATTCAGCCTTCTGCATCCAAAGTTGAATATAGATCTCCCTTAATTTCTTCCAGTTCTGGATCCGTCAGATCGGGATGCGTCGGTGAAAATAAAAATGTTATCATTAAAACCATTTAATACTCTAGTATTTTCTGTTTGAAGATTTTGGCTGATGTGTCACATTTTTTAAACGCAGAAAGGTTTGTATTACAATCATGGAGAGCAATTTTCTATGGTAACATATGTTGGCTGACTTTAGAAATAGTGTAAGTGGGTGTAATTATTGTGCCTAAGCTTCGTAACATTGATTTTACTTCATGATAAAATGGGGGATCAAATCTTTATCTACAATTAAAGATCTATGGAAATCTATCTCTAAATATGTTTTAAAACCTGTTGTTTAGTTGATACTCTTGAGGCATATATGAGGCTAAGTTTTATTCTCCTGAGTTGAAGGGATGGTTCGCCTGATTCTACATACATACTTTAAACTGAGCTTTTATAGTGTGCTTCCAGTGCAATTCTAATTGCTGAATTATGTACTGGATCTAGCACTTTCAACAGTAAACTTTTGGCTAAGTTGTAGACAACAGCACTATATATAATCTAATTTTGAACGAATAAAATTTTGTACACAGTAATAAGAATTTGGAAGTCGGCACCTCATTGTTTATGAGACATACTTTTCATCAAGTTGAGGCCGTTTAAAGCTGACAGTCGAAGAGAGTAGATGTGGTCTTGCCAAGCAAGCAGATTGTCTAGCTTTACTTCCAAGAAATTAATTGATTCTTTCGGTACAGCTTTGGTGGTATAATGTTCCACTTTAGAGTTTTACTGAAGATGATTGCTTGCATTTTAGTGGAAGAAAATTCTAGACCAGTAGTGTTCGATCAATTCTCTAGTTTGTAAATGGCTTGCTGTATATGGGTCGTCATTGTTGATATATTTTACCTCGACAGAATATAACAAAATCATGAGCAAATACACGGGCTTTGACTAATGGGCTAAATAATTTAGCAATATCATTGATGGCATTAGGAAAAAGTGCAACACAAAGCGTAAGACCCTTAAGCAATGCCGTTTAATTGGATTTTGGAGTCTAAAAGAACGTTGTATATTAGAACTTTGAGGTTTCCTCTACACAGGAAATTACTAAAAAAAATTGATAATATTTCCTTAAATCAACCAACTTGACAGAATTCTTATGATATATAATCTCCAAATTGTATCATATGACAGATATGGATTTCTAAATTCACTTTATATAGGAGTTCCGAATATCTGTTATATTGGAGTGACAATTTTGGGTACAATTTGGTTGAGAAGTAGGCGGTGTTTATTCGATAGTATTAGGTGCACTAAGATACTAGATGTTTATGCTGATTGGAAATGTAGCATGTTGGTCATGATTAATTACTATAAACTCGGGAATATTTTTAAGATTTTTAGGAGTAATTTAAGTATAACGTCGAATTATTTCATGAATGCCAATATTTCGTAGTTCAGCTTCTATAATACTGTGAGGTATTGTTGAGCAGACATTAGAAATTATTAGTCATTTGCTTGGTGTGACTAACTTCCTAGCTTGTATACGTTCCTAATTGAAAACTAATGTTTCATTATCTGCTCCTAAAAATACTGCTACTATTTCTTCAGTACATAGGTAAGCAAATACGATTATTTACACTCCTGGAAATGGATAAAATTTTATTAGGATAGTTTTTAGTAGCTATGGCATTTAAATAATCTCCAATTTTAGTATTTAAAAGTAAATTGAAAAAAATGGCTGGTTTTTGGCTTGGGACTTTTTTGTTAGATTGGTTCACAGCGGTAGAGTATAATTTTGATTTGATGGATGGAAGAGTAACATGTTGAGAATTATTAAGTCCAGTTAAAATTCCTTTGCATTTTGTAAAGAATAGTTATTAGGTCATTCGTGTCTATTTTCACGTGCCAGATGGCACTTGCTTGGGTTGAATTTTTGTTTTTTTTTTTGGATATCAACTCATAGAACAAGCGATTTTGACCCGTTATAAACACTCTGAATGAAATAGTTTTGTAAAATAAGGAAAATATTCTAATTAGAATCCTATAAATTTTAATATAATAGTTCATATTAATACGTGGTTAAATATTATAATATTTACATGAAAGATTATTATACTATAGTAATATTTATAACTTTTTATGATTCATTCGGAAAACGATTTTTAGAAAAAAAATCATACAAATATATTGAATTATATAAATACATGAGCAACTTCCTACAATAAGCTCTTTCTTTTTTACGTGCTTCCCACGTGGGAAGAAATTGGCATAGGCTGTCTATGTCATATAGTTTTGTAGCGTCACATGATCTTCAATAGTTTCATCAAAATGACGTGCTATTAATTCTATCAATTGTTCTGGTGTATATCTATATACTATATGTGCATTGTAGGATAATTGAATTGCATACCTTTTCTCAGAGATGCCTAATTTTTTATATTGTCCATTTTAAAACTCATAGTTAATTTTTATCTGTTTCATTTTTTCCCAATATGATTTAAAATAATTTTGTTTCGACGTCTATCCATAAAACAATATCGTTTTCCTTGCTTTCAAATCATAAAGCTATTTCCTCCTTTAATTTATTTTTTACTATTTCTTTGAAGTTACCAAATGATTATGTTTTAATTTCTTTAGATGTGGTGTCGCTATTTACAAACACTCCACTAAATATGGTCACGGACATTATAGAATCAAATTGAAACCTTATAAAAGACTACACGACATTATCAAAAGACAATTTTCTACAAATTATTAGGTTCATTTTTAACAATACTTACTTTAGTTTCAATGGTAAATTTTATTCTCGAATTTTTGGAACACCGATGGGTTCCCCGATTAGTCCAATCCTTGCAACTATTGTAACTGATCATCTCTTAGATAATGTGATTACGCAATTACCTTTTGAATTACCGTTTATATATAAATATGTCGATGACATCATATGTGCAGTTCCATCTTATCACATCAATACCACACTAAACATTTTTAATTCATTTAATAAACATCTTCAGTTTACAATTGAAACTGAGACAGATTTTAGTATACCATTTTTAGACACAAGAGTAATAAGAACAAATGACAATATTTTGACATTGGATTGGTACCAAAAGCCGACAGCATCAGGCAGGTATATAAATTACTATTCAAACCATACCAACCGTCAAAAATATAATACCGTACTAGGTATGAAAAACAGCATAATGTCCATTGTTGATGACAACTTTTTACAAAAAAATCTGAACATAATATACAAAATTTTTCGTAACAACGGATATCCTAAACAAATTAAAAAAAAACTGATTTACAGCACTAATTTCTATGACGGTCCCGTCCATGATTCTAATAACAAATCAATCAAATATAAAAAAACTTCCCTTTATTAATGGTTTAACTCATTCTGTCATATCCATATTCAAAAATGTTCCTAATATTAGTATAGCTAAATATAATACCATGAACAGCAAACAACTATTTTCAAAAATCAAAGACCCAGTACCAACCTTATATAAAAGTAATGTCGTTTATGAAATACCGTGTTTAGGATGTCAAAATAGCTATATTGGTCAAACATCACAATGGCTAAAACAACGCATCACACAACATAAAAGTGATTGCCGCTTGAGAAAAAAAAATACTTGCGCAGTGGTTGACCACTATGAAAACACTGGTCATATGCTAGACTATAACAAAGCTCACATTTTGGCACAGACTGATAACTACAAAAGTAGATTATTTCTTGAGATGTATTATATTAACAAAAATAAAAACACTTTAAATTATAAAACGGACACTGGACAGTTAAGTATAACATATATTGTAACATATTGAACAAAATTTATAAATATTCATAATAGCCAACATTCATCTTAATAACAACTAACCTTAATAATTCATCAAAGAAATATTAGTCTTCTAACTTTTCTTTTATTGTTATTTTTATTTTTACATTTGAAATAATTTTAATTTTTTATCGTATAGCTGTAACGAACGTGCTTAAGACAATTTAATCTTGACATTCAATATTTCAAATACTTCAATGTCAGTTTTTATTTGCGAAATCTTTTAAATTCTGTGAGTGTTTTAAAATGTATTTGTACGCCATTTTTTGTAATGTTCAAATTGTTTTAGTTTACTCCTGAGGAAGCTTTTAAATAAATGGCGAAATATTGAGTAATTTAGAAAAAAGAAAGATTTTTATTACAGACCACTTTACCCGATAATTCGAAAGTATTTATAAATTATTTTTTAGTCGAAATAATCACTTCTAATATATATATATATATATATATATATATATACATATATATATATATATATATATATATATATATATATATATATATATATATATATATATATATATATATAGTTGTCACTCTTTACCGGACATCATACATTCATAAGTATGTGGTTTTTAAAGCACCTTTTGTTGAGCTCCCATACATTTATCTCCCTTTTATTTACCTATTATATAGATGATGATACACTAACATCCTATTAGAGGCGTGAGACCACTGGACCAACGAGTTTTTTTACTGCCAACAGGTTATCTAGGTGATGATATACAAACATCCCATCAAAGGCACGAGACCACTGGACCAGCGATATTTTTTTTACTCTTAACAGGTTACTGGAAGTGAATACTGAATTAAGGGAACGTGTTTAACACGAGATATATTACTATTATATATATAGAAATGGGTGCACTTGACATATTCTATAAAGAGAATTTGTTGTGGCATATAAAAGTATATTTAGTTTAAACGAATGCATTTTATTTGTTTTGTTTTAATTAGGTACTTCTTATAATTAGATTACAGGAACGTTTTTGTGTTATTATCATATCAATGTCACTTACTTTTTTTGGCCTTTTGGTTCAAGACCTATTTAGTCACCCGATTAATTTGGTAAGGAAATAAACACAATAAACAGTTTAACATTTCCATATTATCTTTAAATTTATAAGAGGCATTTTATTTTACTTACTATCTTCTTCATGCACCCAATGTCCTAAACTTCCCATTTGAAAAGAATATTGATGATAATACAAACAAGACTTAACATGGATATTATGTTTCACATTAAGGTGGCCGTCATAGTAACTTTTTTAATAGACAAACAAAACGCAACGGTTAAGGAAAAACAACATTCTACCAGTTCACATTCACTAAACCTACGTATAGGAAAAATAGCTTAAATTTTACGTTTAGTCCGTTTGAATAATTTCCATAAAAGCAATCTTATAATGGAACTACGATTACGTAAATATAGCAGAGAAACAATTACTATTTTTTATTGGGAATAAACCACAATTTAAGTTTAAAATAAGTTTATTTTTAACTTTTCGATTTCCACTTCGGAAATCGTTCTCAAAATACAAAACATTAATAAATTAAACAAATTTTGTCTTGTTGCTTGATGAAATTACTTCTAATAATTTAATTTTATCGGACTATCTGATTTACATTGACAAGTCAGACATATATATTATACATTTTAAAGTAGACACTTATAAGGTAGGTGCCAATATGGTTGAGTTGCATTCACGGAAAGATAGTTCTTTCTGTTACATGAAATCAAGTTTAACTTTAGAATACCCCTCAGAAAAATCACATTATCTGATTCGTCTTTATCAAGACTACCACATGCAATGATGACAGTAAAGATTCTCTTGTTATTGATTCCATAGTAAATCATGAGAAAAACACCGAGAAAAAAACCTCATAATACTATCCCGACATAGTAAGTATTTGGTCTTACATTTAGTTTACTCTCAATAAACGTCAAACTCTGATTTTGTATGTACGCTATTTAAGAACAAAAATGATGTATTCTCGATATATTATTGACTAATTTCTAAAGTGGAAATAAGAAAATTCTAAAAGCAGGTTTTTACAAAAAATAACTCAAACAAATATATTAAGCACAATAAGAGCTAAAAGAAAAATCACTTAAACAAAAATTTACATCAGTCAAGCAGGTAGAACTTTTAAAAACGTATAGCAGAACACAAAAGGGCTTTCAGTAATAGAAAAACAGATTCTACGTACACACGTCACCTTGTAGACTATAGTTATTCTTTTAATGAGTAACTTTAAATTCTACATATGCAAAATAAAGGCATTAAGACATCTTTATTAGAATCTACGAAAATTATAAATTAAAAATATAGATATATTTTTGAATGATCATTTTGAGGTAAACAGCTCTCCTGTTCTTAACTTATTCAATTGAAGACTATTGTAAACGCATATTAAAAAAACATCACTCTGCCACTACACACGACGTTTATCACGAAATTAACACAGATGAAATCCGTCCACAGACAAAATTTCTTTGAGATAAATTTCTAATACATATAAATATTTAAAATATAAATAACACTTTACATAGACATATTACACTAACATATTAAAAACAACAGCATAGTTAAAATTCACACACAGTTAGGTATAAACTAATCCAAAACTGGCTTTAAAATACATTTATACAGTAATAATTTATTATGTAGATTTAATTTGGATTTTTGATTTGTGAACCAATACATTTTCCTGTATATTAATTCCAGTAGTCGCTTTGTCCAGTTGTGATTTCCCCAATTTAGTCGGCTCTTAAATGTACTCCCCAGTATTTAACATTCCTTTTTTTGGGTATTATGGTATTGTTTATACGCATATATGGTACGCTTTACCTGCGTAAAGTAAAGATATATGTGTTGATTTGCTGCCATTTACTTTAACTCGCCGTAGTGTTAACCATTTTTTTAGATCATTTAAATAAATTTGTAAATTTTGGCACACTGTAACAGGAATCAAGCTAGAAGCCATTATTCGAGTACCGTCTGCGTGAGTAGCAATTGTGCTGTTTACTCTTATGGGAATATCTACCGTATAGAGTAAGTATAAAGTTGGTCCCAATATACTACCCTGAGGTACTTCCGATAGCATTGAAGATATATTTGGTACTGCTTCATTGTATCTAACCTGGAAGTATCGATTGGTGAGATAGAATCCGCAGAAGGACAGAAAATGGGGGAAATGAGCTTTTATTTTTGATAACAGCCTCGCATGCCATACTGTATCAATTGCTTGTGAGACATTCAAAAATACCAGAACCTGCTTAATTGTTTAATGTTGTTGCCTGAATCCAAACTGATAATCCGGTATCAACGTTTGTCTGTCGATTATAAAATTTATTTTTTGAAGGAGTATCTTTTCAAATATCTCAGAGATAATGGGAATCAAACTGATTGGACGATAGGATAATAGTTCGTGGGGATCTTTTTTTGGTTTTGGTATTAAAATAATTCGTGCCATTTTCCATCGAAACGGAAAATAGACTAACTTTAGTTTAGCGTTAAATATGCACTTCTTCTTCTTTATGTGCCATCTCCTCTAAGAAGGTTGGCAACCATCATGGCAATTCGCACTTTCGATACCGCCGCTCTAAAGAGGTCAGCAGAAGTGAAGTTAAACCAAGCTCTCAAATTGTTTAACTAGGAGATGTGTCTTCTTCCGCGACTCCTTCTACCCTGTATTCTTCCTTGTATTATTAATTGCTGCAAGGTATAACGCTCGTCCCTCATGACTCAGATATTGCAGATTTCTGCAAGACTTTAATTGTATTTAAAACTTCTTTATCTTTTCCCATTCTTCTTAACACTTCGACATTCGTGACTCTATCCACCCAACTTATTCTTAATATCCTTCTGTAGGCCCATAACTCGAAGGCTTCTAATCTGTCCGAAACATCTTTCTTTAATGTCCTAAATATGTACTTAATCAACCGAAATCCGTCTTCAGGTAAATTTTGCAGCTTTTTCCCAATATTAAATCATACCATGGACGTATTTTTACCAATTTTTTATTATTGAGATCTTTAACTAAATTTTAAATTTTATTAATTTTGATATTTTCTATAGGAGGTGACATCTGGTAGGTTGCATCTCGTGAAGTTCTCGTGAATGAATAGTTACAGCAAACCATATCTTTCGCTATTTATCATGATGTGACCGAGAATTTTGGCTGTTTTTATTGCAATTAAAGGCTTTTTTTCCATTTTGCATCCCTAACAAAACGTCTTGGTTAGTAACGTGATTGGTATATGATATGCTTTGGTTTCGATGATCAAACCACATTTCGAAAGACTTAATTTTCTTGCAGGTAGCGTCTGTGAGAGTGCACGACTTAACAGTAATAGAAAAATATAACATCGTTGTAACATCGCTGATATGTAACCTACATTTGATTTTTAAGGAATGCTCTCAATTTTCATTGACATTCGTACTAAGGTAGGTGTATGTTTTAACTCTTTCTAACCGTTGACCGTTTACACCGATTCGTCCAAATTGGTGTGCCTTCTTAGAGTCATCATACATTTTGTTTTCTTAACGTTTTGTAAAAATCCACAACGTATGGTCCTAAAGTTTTGGGAAAAATTTCATCTGGTCTGATTGAAAAGCAAAATGCATTTAACAAAGAAGGCCATGGAATTGAAATGTCATCAGTTATTGACATTTAATAAACAAAGCAGAATATTTTGGTTTGTGCTCTGCAAAATGTCTTATAAAATTGATATTCGTCGAGGTGTTTATAATATGGTTGGGAGAATGTCGAAACGAGATATTGTTAATATTTATCGAGATCAAAACATAAGCAAATCGACAATTTATCGCACAATCAAAGAATGTGAACAAGGGATACCATATGTTAACTTGCGTAAAAGTGGCCGACCGCGGATTTTGAACCATATAAGAGAAGCAAGACTGATTGAAGCAGCTAAGAACAAAATTGGGGTCTCACAGAAAAAACTGGCCAAAAGATTTCATGTTGCAAAGACTACCGTATACAGGACCCTATCGAGTAATAATATTATCTACCGGAAAAGAAGGACAGCTCCAAAATACACAGAAGATCAATTAGAGAGAGTTCCGAGATGTTGCCGCGCGTTAAGGTGAGTGCATTTCGTCAACAAGTTGATCGTGATGGACGATGAAAAATATTTTACTTTGTCCAATTCTGAGATGAAGGGTAACGATGGGTTTTACACGAACGATTACGAAAATGTACCTGATGAAATAAAATTCAAAAGTAAGAAGAAATTTGAGGACAAAATTTTGGTATGGTGTGCAATTTCTGAGGCTGGCTTTATCTCACAGCCCTACATTGGTGTTGCTCGAGGCGAAGCCTTAAACGCAAATATTTATATTCAAAGATGTCTTTCTAAATTGCTTCAATTTGTGAACACACATCATGCAAATGATAAAATAGTCTTTTGGCTAGATCTTGCTTCATGTCATTACGCGAGAATCACAAGGGACTGGTACGAAACTAACAACATTACCTTTGTACCGAAAGCAGACAATCCCCCCAACCTACCTCAGGCTCGTCCAATTGAAGAGTTCTGGGCAATATTAAGTCGGAAAGTCTATGCAACATGTCAGGGGAATTATTATGCAAATCGAAAATAATGGTCCCTTGTCTGTCATTTGAATTTTGATTTATAATAAGGATAGTTAAGTTAAATTGTTGAATAATTTTATAAAAATAATATAAGATTATTGTGGTCAGAGTTATATGTTTTTGAAATTTTTCCCAAAACTTTAGGACCATACGTTATTTATGACTTACTTCTGTGATCATATTCATTAACGCCTGGAGGGCTTCATAACTGTCAGCGAATACCACTGTGTCGTCCGCATATCTGATGTTATTATTACATTCTCCATTAAAAACAGAAGGAGTAATAGTATACACCCCTGTTGAACCTGACGTTTTATTTTTATATCATTGATTCTACTGCCCCTGTGCTAATAGATAATGTTTGATTGCTAATAATTCTTAGACCACATATGTTTATTCCAATAATTGTTAATACCTCCATCAGTTTGTCGTAATTTGTTGTATCGAAACGGTTGGTTTATGTATATGTATATAGGAGTATGTACCAAAATATGTGTGCTGTTTATCGTTCGAGAAGTTATTCTTTTGGTATAATTCTAATCTGGTGGATAATAAGACCGTTAGCAATAGTTTAAAGTTAAAAACAGTTCGTTAAATTATTTTACTAGTCGTATAAACTAAATTCTATCTAAGTAATGTAAATTATAGTAAATTATATTGTAAACCGTTAATAAATCCTCACCTAAAAGCAAATGTATATTACATTCACATATGTTATTATAATCCCTTTGTTGCCCAATTTTTTATATACTGTTGAATTACAGTTGTTGGTAAATTGTAGGTAGTTTCAAACTAGTAAAACTGGTCTTACCCAAATGCTTTCGAATTGTCATATATTCATTCACCTGGGGTAACAGGTCAGCGGGCGCACGTACAAGGGAGTGAGCACGCCACAAAAACCCTAATAGTTAGTTATCTGTCAACACATGCCCGATATTAATCAAAATGTGTGAGGTTTTAGTAAATAAATAAAAACGATGACTTAAAGTGCATTTAAAGACAAAATTACTGTTGAAATTCAACGGTTTTTCGGAAATACCTGATCGTAAATCAAAATAAAAATATGTAAATTAATAAAAGGTGGCAAACTATTGCGAACAAAAGTTTTTTACCTGAACGAAAACCCCGAATTTGCATCCCTTTAGAAGGATACATTGGCCAGGTAAATTTTGATAACCCCTTTTAGTACATATTATACAGGATGATTAAAATAATAACAAATACTTTATATAATATTGAATCATTTTGTAGAACAATTTATTTCTAGAGTATTTAATGATGATTATGTTCCTTTGTCTAAAGTAAATCCTTCTTACGAAATTACCTAGTTTTTATGGTGTCTCTTTTTTACATCCAATAAACTATTTTTCTCTGTAAATTCCACATTCATTGATTATTTTTTTGGTTACCATTAGGTACTACTCTATGTCGACTCTGGTATTTTTGTAAAATATTTTCCATTTTGATCACGCAGGTTTTTCCACTTTTTACGATCCTTTACTTGTTCTTTTCAGTCTCTTGTTGCCATTTTTTCTATGCCAGCTAACCCTCCATATTTTAAGGGGTCTACCTTGTGGTCTTTTACCTTCTGGTTTTCCATCACTTACTATTCGGGCAAGTCTCTCTCTTCCCATTCTGTTGATGTGTTGGTTACATTCTCGTCGTCTTTGGCGTCCCCATCTAACGATATCATGTACTTTACACATGTCTCTGATTTGTGTATTTTTGATTCTGTCTCTTAAATTTGTACGATATTATCGCTTTCAGTGTTTTTATTTCTGTTTTTCTCAAGATTTTTTTTGTAATTGTTGTTTCTGCTCTTGTTTTTATAGCTTAGGTTTATATCGGTCGTATACAAGTCTTATATATACGTGTTTTTCCTCTTATCTTTATGTTCTTATTTCTCCATATTACGTCTTGTAGGCATTCTGACACTTCGCTGCTTTATTAGCTTGTATGCGGGTTCCTTAGGATATGTTTTCATAATACGATATTTGCGTTCCCAGATAGTTGAATTTCGATACTTATTCTATTATTTCTTCGTTTAGGGACTTTCTAGTGCTGATATTTTTAGGTTAAACTTTTCTGTGTTAGCTTTCAAAGCGTGGACCATTCGCTGTAGGTCATCTTCATTATTTGATATTATTACTGCGTAGAATAGAATTTTTATTGCTCTGTTATTATACCCTGTTTCTGATTTTTTTACTTCTTTTATTGGTTTGTCTATTAGGTTGACTTCCTCTGTTAGTTCAGTTTCTATTTTATTACTGTTTTGTGATCAGAGTTAATATCCTTAATTATCTGTGTTATAGTGGCTGTTATAGTCTCTCTGTGTAAAAGTTCAATCTCATCTTGTAGTTTAATACCATGGAAGGCTTTAGTGAGGTTAATAAAACACATTAATGCAGGTGTATTAAATGTAAATGCTAGTGTTTTTTCTCCTATTTGTTTTATTATGAATATGACATCCACACTTGATCTGTTACATCGAAACGCTTAATGCTCTTTGTATATTTGATGCTTTTTAATTATTTTTTTTAACGAGTATCTTGGTCAATAATTTCAATGGGTAATTTTTGTCCTTCTTCGTGTAACTTGATTTCTATTCCTTTGGTATGCATTTCATTTCAAGGATGTTTTGGAATAGTTTCGTAATATTTTCTGTTAACGCTGTTTTTCTATATTTAATATTTCATTCGTAATCGTATCCGGACCAGGGGGTTTTCGGTTTTTTAATCTTTCTATATTCTTTATTACCCATTCTTCCGTTATTGCTACAAGCTCGTCTTCTGCCTCTTCTTCGTCGATCTCTCTAGTTTCGTTCTTGTAAAGCTGTTCTATACACCTTTTCCATCGTTCTCCTTGTATACTGTTTAGGTTGTACTCGTTAATAGCTATTTTTTTGTTTGTAGTCTTCTACTTAGTTTCTTTTTTGTCCTCCTGCTTGTAGAACTCTTAAAACGGTTTTTTCTTTTGCATTCGTAAAACATACCACAACCATCTTTGTACCCTGATTTTCTGTGTTGTTTTGGGTCTCTTATAAATCTTCACTAAATCCTCGTTTGTTTTTCTGCTCTATTACCCGTTCTATTTGTCAACCATTTTCCTGAATGTAGGT
This sequence comes from Diabrotica undecimpunctata, assembly GCF_040954645.1. Classification (NCBI taxonomy): domain Eukaryota; kingdom Metazoa; phylum Arthropoda; class Insecta; order Coleoptera; family Chrysomelidae; genus Diabrotica; species Diabrotica undecimpunctata. Next base: position 112,317,694 of record NC_092805.1, on the reverse strand, counting down.
CTCTCCCAATTGCTTCCATCTTTCTCTATTTTGTGCCAATCCAATCCACTGTTTGCCTGCCACTGCTGTTATGTCACCTACCCATCTTTTTTGAGGTCTTCCTATGCTTCTTGTTGTCGTCCTTGATCTCCATTCTAGAATTCTCTATGTCTACATATTGTCATTATATCGGGCTACGTGACCTGCCCAGCGCCATTTCGTTTTGTAATTTCTTCTACAATATCCCTAATCGTCGTTCTAAGTCTTATTTTGGTGTTTCTAATCTTGTCTCTCAGTGATATTTCAAGCATGATTCGTTCCATTGCTCTTTGCGTTGTTTCTAATTTTTTAACAGATTTTTTGGTAAGGGCTACTGTCTCAACTTTTTCTTTAAGTTTACAGGAATGGAGGTGTTTTTCAAGATATATGCTAGTTTGCCGAAAGCACCCGATGCTAGTTGTGTTGTTTTTTAAATTTCAGCATCTTGATTTGGTTTTCCCAGTTTGATGACATGACCTAGATATACATAATGTTCAACATTTTCTATGGTATAATTTTGTATTGTTATATTTGTCTGGTCTCGGATCAGTATTTTTGTTTTGCTGTAGTTCAATTTTAAGCTTACCGCTCCTGAAACTGCATTCAATTGTTGTAAACCGTTAACCTTTTTTATCCCACCAAAAACTTTTCTCAAGATTTTTCTCTTCCAAATCTCTAACTTTTTTTTTCTTTCTGATTTACTGTTTAAGTTTCACATGCATACAACACTGTTATTTCACTAATGTTTTAAAACATTACCCGTTAACCTCTTTTATCCCATCAAAAACTTTTCTCAAGATTTTTATCTCCAACTTTGTTTCTTTTTTCTGATTTACTGTTTAAGTTTCACATACATTTATTTCACTAATGTTTCAAAAATTCGAATCTTGGCTGCCTTGGACACGTTTTTGCATTCAATATAGGCAAAAATAATTTATTCTATTACCTTCTCAAAGTAATACTTTCTACCATTCATTCTTAGAGTGATCCATTTATGTTCTTTTGTATTTTTCCGCTTATTTCCTTATACTTGGTTTTTTCTTGATTTATAGTTAGGTCATATTTTCTAGCATTTTCTTTAAAGTTTGTAAACATTTTTCGAAGTTCTCTTCTCGAACGTGTCAGAAATATCAAGTTATCTGCGAAACTGCGAAAGACTTTCTACTATTATGATTTTATTGAGTGTATTTGTAAGTGTGATCTCACAACTTCATATAGTCCGTTTCGTGAGATGGAGTCATGGCCTGTTTAAAATCAATAAAGATCATATGCAAACCTATAGTTTGTTCATAACTGTTGACTTGTAATAAAATATGTATAAAATTTTTATCGATTGGTGTTCTTCCTTGTCTGAAACCAGTCTAGTATTCTCCTATGATCTCTGTTTCGTAGGTTTTTATTTTACTACTTATAATGTTTGATAATTAATCTGTAATTTTCAAAGACAGTTTTATCCCCTTTCTTGAATGAATTGAGTGAATTGAGCAAATGAGTACTGTTTTTCATTCCTTTGACATTTTTACGTTTTCCCTTATTTTTATATTGAGTCAAGCTATCTTTTGCTCTACTATATCTTCTACGTTCAATATTTCTGCTGGCACTCCGCTTTCTCCTGCACTTTTAATATTTTTTGGTCTCTTATTACTTCTTTTACCTCCTTTTCTGTCGGTTTCTGTGTTTGTTGTTGTTCTTTGCCTACCTGTTTAATTTTTATGTCTTATCTCCTAGTAACATACCATTTCTATTTATGCAAAACATTGTAGGTACTTTTATTTTGTGTCACTCGTATGTTTTTAATCCTTGATAAAAATGGAACTTCTTTTTGAACGTCTTCTATTATTTGTAGTAGTTTTTCTATTTTTTGTAATCGTTTAGCTTCTCTTATTTTACCAGTATATAGAAAATAAGTAAATACTCAAAATCTTAAGTAGTTTTGATTTTTTAATGATGGTAAATTTTGGGCTACCGGTTTCCCATCATGTTTCTTCCCAATCTCTCGTTCATTTCTTCCTCTATTCTTTTTGCTACCTCTTTATCTTCGATCTGCTCTACCTAGTATTTTTCCGTTGTTTCCTTTTCTTGGTTGTTTGGAAATTTCTTGCTTAAGCGTGACTATTGTCAATATACAGTCACTGTCGGCATTTGCTCCACTGTAGCTTTTACAATCTGTTAATGATTTATTGTGTTTTCTTCCAATGAGAAGATGGTCTAATTGGTTTTTGTTTTCCTATTCGGAAAAATCCAGGTTATTTTATTGATGTCTTTTTGATCAAATGAAAATTCTATTAATTTTTTCCAATGTAATAACTTTCTTTAAGCAGACTTTTACACGTGTTATAATCCTATAAATATCTTCCCTTCCTACTTTCGCATTTATATCTGTTACGATTATTTTTATGTCATATTTTGGTACTCTTCCAATTAGCCCATCAAGTTGTTCATAGAACTTCTATACGAACATGTGTGTTAATTATGCTGATTTTTCTGTTTCCCGCGCAATCGTAAATAGCACTGTCTGGTTGATATTGCTTGGAAATCAATTACTACGCGGCTTATTCTCTCTGACACCATAAAAAACTTTCCCAGGTATCTATTTAGCCCACCGCTTTTAAAAGAAGTACTTTTTCCAACTTTTACTGTCTCACCTACCAGCTATTTGGTTTCTTGTATATCCATTATTTCGATTCTATATTTCTCACTTATCTTGGTTATTATATTCATATTTTTTTGTTTGTTTTCCAAACTGTTGAGTTTTTACAGATCAAAAACTGAGCGATGTTTTTTTTACAAACCTTAACCGCATCACAATTGATAATGTCTGTCGCAGTTGTAGATTAAATGCTAAGAAGGAATAAATTCAGATCACGGTTTCTAAACAGTGAGTACAATGTATTTTTACAAATTTTAATTTTTAGGATTTTACAATAGTTTCCTTCATACCTATTTCTATTTTTATTGAACTGTTGACTAAAGCTTAAAAAAATACAAATTTTTTATTAGCTATTCGTTGTCAGGTTCTCTTTTATATTTAACCTTTTTATTATATTCTCAATTTAATTTAATGTTTTATCACTTTGAGCATGTATTTTAGAATGCACAGTACATCAACTTGCGTAAATACTTAATTATTTACAACGAGCAGATCATATCTATTCTCCTTTATATCAAAATCCTATTTTCTGAATTTAAGAATGTCATTTTAGTAGCTCATTATTTAAAAAGAAATTTGTCCGTTTTATGAGATATGAATTTCTTACGACTACTTCTTCTTCTTCTTTTTCTTCTTCTTCTTCTTTTTATATAGACATGACTCCATCTGTTTTTCTATGTGCCTCCAGTAACTTATCATTCCATCGTTTTCGTGGTCTTCATACTAATCGTCTTCTTATTGGAGAACCGTCTCTTGCCGTCTTTACGTATATTTGTTGTCATTCGGCTTATATGATCGTTACATTCTACTCTTTTATTTCTTACCCAGTTCTTGATGTTCTCCACCTTGCATCTCCTTCGTATATCTGTACTTCTAGCTCTGTCCCATAGTGTTATACCATTAATTTTTCTAAGTGTTGTTATCTCTGCTGTTTTTAACATCCTTTTTGTTCTCTCTGTATTAGGTCGTGTTTCTGCCGCGTACGTCATTATTGGTCTGATAACTGTTTTGTAAATTCTGGCATTGATTTTTTTCCTGATATTTTCATTTCTCCATATTGTTTCATTCAGGTAACCTGCGTCTCTGTTTGCTCTATTCACTAGATCTTCCACTTCACTTTCGAGCTTTCCGTAGCTAGATAATGTGATGCCTAGATATTCAAACTTCATCACTTGTTCTATTATCTGACCTGTCAGCTCCAATTTACATGGAGCAGCATACGTTGTAAATCATCTTGCCTTTGAGAGTGTAGTATTGCATCGTCTGGATAGCAGATTATTTTAAGTTGTTTTTCTTAAATTTGGTATATTTTTTAGAGGACTCGAGGAATGTCCCTGTTCTTACGACCAATTGATTTATTTAGAAAGCAAAAAGCTTAAAAGTTATTCAAAATGAATTTATAAAGTTTTAGAACGTTTTCAGTTCTATCAGACCATCCTCAGTGAAAACTTCTTTATAGTAGTTATGTTGAAACTAGCTACATAACTAGATGACCCCTATTTTAATATATTTAAAGTATTAAATTTTTTGCATCCATCACTCATGGATGCATAACCTGCGACAATGGTTCGGACTAACATCGACCGAACTGTTCAGAGGTGCCTTAAACAAAGTCAAAATAGCCTTGTTAATAGTCAACGTCCGAAACGGATAGGGCAAAGGAAGAAGAAGATTAAATTTTATATTAAGTATGACACTAGGTTGATGATAAAGGATTTCATTTTTAATGGAACATACAGAGTAGTCCAACTAATGATAACAACCAAAGGTTATCACAATTTTATGTGCAAGTTCTTCATCTAGTCCTTTTTCCTCCCGGCCAACCAGAAACAATTTTGTTATGGTTCTTTCTTTGCCAGCTCTCTGTAAGTGACCAGTTCACTTTATCCACTCTTTCTTTATTTTAGTCACTAACCATTTTCTCTTCCACTGTCTGAGCAGTTCCCCGATAGTTGGTGGACAATGTCTCGAATTTATACATTTATACAATTTGTCTGCTAATTATTAGTTGTCTTTTTGTGTAAGTAGTATTAACCCGTATATCGAGAGAAAAGCGAACATGGCCAACAACCCATTAGGGTTACAAGAACTGAAAAAACTATTTTTAAAATTTATATATCCCAAATCTTTTTACATATAAATATCTTTGATGAAATAATTTTGAATAAACATAAAATTGAGAAAAAGGAACACTGGTCATTAATGTTAAAAATCACATGTTTAAGCACTAGATTAGTTAGGTATTTAAACAAATATATTTCAGTAAATTAAAAGTAGGAATAAATCCACTAAATAATGACCATTCCAGAAAAAACTCGCTATGAACAATTCCATCTTATAATTAGGAAAAGCATAAAAGAGAAGTGCTTCTAAAATTACAAACTACCCGGTAAAAGGCTCTTGTAGGAGCTGGTACGCCATTGGTCAACAACCCTATGGATTATTCCGTCTTTTGTTTCACCCCCTGCGGCAGAGAGGGTGGACGGGGGCCAAGCAAGCCATGGCCGCTGCTTGTAATGACACTCTCGGCCAGCCCAAGTTTCCAGTTTCAGAGAGTCCGGGGTTGAAAGCATTTCCCTCGGCCCCCAAGAATCTCACCCGTTTTCTAGTGCCGGACTAAGCCTTTAACTTTACAAGAGTAATTAGATAAATTTGAGGCTGATGGCAATAGACATAAGAAACGCTTTGCCAAGCGGAAGATTAATACCATTAAAAAACCCTATTTTTGAGAGTGTAGTTTGCCACATAATATGTTTCGTGATGAGTAGTAACTAACTATGTCTTATAAATTTTTTATTACTGAAAATATAATCTGGTGGATCAATAAATTAAAATTTTATGGAATTATATCAGATTTATACCAGAAATATTTTTATAATTAATATAAGACACTGAAAACTTTTGTTTTTAACATTACCACAAAATTTATTATAATTTATTATTACTACATTACTACTACATTTAGAATTATGTCAGCATTTTTAAATTTGTTAATTTCCATAGATTCTAATAATGATGGCTTAAGGACTTTATTTTGAATATGAACAATTTAAAATTGGTAATTAAAAGAATTAATATGGTCTAGAAGGTGAAGGGCGTACGTAGAATTTGTGTTTTTATTATTGAAATCCCTTTTATGTTCTGCGATACGTTTACTAAAAGTTCTACCATTTTGACCGATGTAAGTTTTTGTGCAGTCGCCACATTTAAGTTTGTATACATCACTGCATAAGTACTTTTTCTTTTGGTTCTTGTTGTTCATAATATATTTGCTTAAGTTGTTGATCGTTCTGCAAGCTGGAGTCATTACTTTCTTTTTTATTTATTTGTCTATGTTTGTTTATATTTTGCCTATATATGTAATCGAGCCGAAGGTGCTGGGTTTTTCTCTGATGATGGAAATACTATTTTTTCTGCTACATTACACATACAGGCAATATATCAATAAAAATAGCCAAACACATAAAAAGAAAAGAATAACACCAGCTTTCAGAACACACAACTTAAGCAAAGCACTTAAACAGTCGTGTATACAAACTAAAATGTGGCGACTGCACAAAAACTTGCATCGGTCAAACTGGTAGAACTTTTAACAAACGTATAGCAGAATATAAAAGGGCTTTCAATAATAGAAAAACAGATTCTACATACGCACTTCGCCTTTTAGACCATAATTATTCTTTTAATGGCCAATTTTAAATTGTTCATATTCAAAATAAAGGGCTTAAGCTATTTTTATTAAAATCTATGGAAATTAACAAATATAAAATTCCGATATAATTCTGAATGACTAACTTGAGACAAATGGGTCTACCTCCTCAACTTATTCAGTTAAAGACTATAAATTGTAAACGCGTACCAAAAATAGATCATTGAGAAAGCCACTCTGGCGAAAGAGCTGAGATTAAAATAAATTATAAAAAATTTAGTGGAAGTGTTGAAAACAAAAGTTTTAAGTGTTTTATTGTTAGATAAAATAAATTTTCAAGGAGTAATGGCCAAATCTATCACTTATTTAATTGATACAAGTTTATAGGTTCAAATCGAGACGATAGTATCAGAAGATATTGTTAAAAGTAATGTTAGTTACATGGTACAAACCATATCAACAATATATCGACATATATTTTTAATTAATTTGTATAAACAATATTATCAGCATGTCATAAAAATCACCGTAATATTCTTTTTTAACAATTAAATAATAGTAGAATACAATTACAGTATATGCAAGCGACGTATAAGTAGCATAAGAAACCGTGATGCCGCCGTTTGGGAATCTTGCTTATTTCTATTTTCTTATGTAACTCCGTAATTTGAGCGTTCGTTGGCTCAAATTACGGAGTACGGGCACTATTTTTTTGCACTTTAACTCTTTCAAATATCTTTCGCAGTAAACTTGGTTCCTAGAAATTTAAAACAATTGATTCTTTTTTTATTTACAATCTAATACAATGCAATAGCAAAAAAACCCAAAAACCTAGATATATCCGTAAGAGACCTACAGACGCCACTGAATACAGTAGAAGAATGAAGTACCCAATAGGGTACTTCATATAGAAAATAGCCATACATATTTAAAAAGAGAACAGATAGCTCAAAGGGACAGCTAACAGTGCAAAATAGCCAGTCGAATGAAAAAATGAAGCAAAATACTTAGGAGTCATAATGGACCAAGGCTTAACGTTCAAACCATACGTAAACACGACAGTTTTAAAAACAGACAGCGCCAGAGTCGCAATAAGAGGACTAACTCGAAGAAGAAGTAAATTATTAGTGAAAACCAAATTAACATTGATAATACACATAATAACATATATACATATTTGACTAGGGATACACATGTAAGAAAAACAAAAAGAATATACAAGTTGTCCGCTACAAATGTTTGAGAAAAAAAAATGTAGATAGAAGAAAAAGTCAGAGTAAAATTTGCTGAGCTGGAAGATCACCTTAACCAGATCCTCCCAGGGATATTAGGGCATGACGTATTCCATAAATAAAAGCACATAACTAATTTGATATTTCATTTAAGACACCCCCCTCCAAAAAGATTACAAAAAACCACCTCGACCACCATTGTAGCTGTTCGGCATTATTCGGTATATATTTTATGTAGAGATCCTTGTACCTAGGATCTCCATAGGTAAGCATTTTAATGAAAGTAGCCTCCATAGATCATTATCGTGCTATGGAAAGGGGGTGGAGGATAACCTGCGTAGCATTGGGACTTGGAGAAGTAATTCCTGATTTACTTGGACCAATCCTGCTCATTAAATGTCGAACGTCCATGTAGATATACTAGCCCCTACAGAGTGAGTTTACATTTATGCTTTCTTTGATTTCTTTCTTGCTTGCAATCTAACGATTACTACCATATATAACATCACAATTTGGTATAATCTTAAATTTGCTGCGTTGAAATGTTATAAGAGAACAAAAGTTAGCGCGGCACGACAAACTTTCTCCTTCACCTCGCAATTTTCTTTCAATTTCAGAGACCTGGTCATCCATATCGATTACTTTAAATTCAGTACTCACTAAACAGTACTTTACGGAATAGTACTTAATATACACAAAAATGATTAGAGGAATAGTTGTCGTTAGTATAACACTTAAAACATATTATATACGTTAGTATAACATTAAAAAAAATAAAATTATTTCATATTAACATAGTTTAAAGTAACATGTAGCAGAGATTCGCATAAGTCACAAGCGTACAAAGAATGGAGCAGCATGGAGACAAATTAATCTAAGTCTAACACTGCCATTTATCAGTATCCCCATCTTGCCTAATTTTGTCGCGGTAATCCACCATTCCCCAGAATATAACAGCATAAAGTATCTACACATATTTAGGACTACAAATATTTAGTAGCTATAATTTAATAAAAAAAAATAATAATAAAAACTAAAAATTTAATAAAATTAAATTAGAAAGGATAGCCAAAAAAACTATTAAAAAAGAAAGGACATATTATTTGAGAACAAAATAAATAGAATTAATTAAATGTTTAACAAGTCAACATTTAATTTAGAATTAAAACAGATAGTGTTTGGAAAAACTTCCCAAAACCCATTCATTTTGATGATAATGTACCTTTCTTAGCCTTGCGGCACTCGCGTCCAGTCTGCTAGACCCCAGCTGTTTTTATTTCTTTTTATTTTGGTGGTGAGGTAACATATACGGTTATTGTTCCATGTACCTTTCGTATGTTGGCTGTTTTGGTACCTTAAAAACTTAAGTAACAAATCTTGATATGTTGGTGATATTTTTCTTTGTTTATCTATTAAAAAAGCCTAATAGGCTCGACGCGAGTAGGTGTGTAACTGTTTTTTACTGTACGGTACGGTAACTTTTCATTTCTCAAATACCAATAGCGTCTTTTTGGAATGTTTAAAGAAGTTAAAGCAGGTAAATCTCCAACTGATGAAGAATCGGATTTTGAAGAAGATAATATTGAGCAGAAGTTTAAAAACTATCGATAGTGAGGAATATGGAGAAACGTTAGTAAGTGAAGACGTTGAATATCCAGGACGAATTGCTAGAGTTCCATCATTTGTTGGAAAAGATGGTAAAACTATTTGTAAAAAACATGCCCCTAAAAGAAATATCACATATGACGTTGGAATATTATTACTAGACTTCCTGGTGCTATACTCTCTGCTAAGAATGCAAATACTATACTGGAATAATAAAACTTATTTTTTGCACCTAATATCTTCTTTTTTTATAGGTGTCGTCTCTAATGAAGGCTAGTAATGACATCTACAAATTTTTGTCTTTATCCTGTGCTTTTCTTGTTGCGGTTTGGAGGTCTAGTCCTGTTTGAACCTTTTCTCGCATTTCTTTAACTTTTCGTTTCAATGTTAATTAAAGGATATATCTCCCGTATCTGTATATGTGTCCAAGATAATAAGTCTTCAGTTTTTTAATAATCTTTATAAACTTCTTCCTTTCTAATATGATCGATCCATGGAATTTTTAGAGCACGGCGGAATATCCATATCTCAAAGTTTTCCAGGCGTCATAACGAGCTAATTGTTAGTTTCAGGCATCAATACCTTACAGTAAGATACTGTGTAAATAGTATTTTATCATGCCTTATCATAGAGTTGGCACCTAACACCTATATAGACATAATAATGGCGTATAGCCTGAGAGGTGAAAGGTTCCACTTTTTCCACTTGAAAGAAATAAATTCTTTTAATAATATATCTTAATTATTTTAATATAATGATATTCGCGATTCTAATAATCAGAATCCCACTGTAAAATTTTTGGACGTAAATAAAATAAATGTATTGTTGTTCAAATGCCATTTATTAATGGCTTCTTAGTTTTGATAATAGCCTATAAGCTATTAAAAAAACTATTTATATTGTTTTTTCTAGTTAATTTGTTTTACTTTTAATGTAATAAAATAGGTAAGACATTTTGCTTATTTAAATAATTGTAATTAAGCTTTTGTTTTTACGTCAAATATTGAAGGACTATTACAAGACATAACAGTTCTCCATTCAGAAACTAAGGAAAGATCCCTTAAAAATCGACTTACGAGACTTCAAAAGAAAATCAAAAGACAGCTAAACTCAGATGACTCTGATAATATCAGCGTCTCATCTGAACTCCTAACCGATGATGAAACCAAAATCCTTATCCCCCAACAGCCAGAACAACCATCTCAGTTGCCCCTTACCCCTTCAACTCAAGATTCACCTTCAATTTAATCCAATGGAACTGCGATGGGTTCTTTCCCCGTATTGAAAGAATCCAACAACTAGTGACAGAAAAACAACCCGATATCATATGTCTACAAGAAACGAACTCAAAAATATCTAAGCTTCCCACACTAAAAAAGTTCGAAGGATATCATTATATCAGAACTAATTGTGACAGAGCCAGTGGTGGGACATCTATTTTTATTTCAAGTGAAATATATTCATCCCATCTTCTCATCACCACCGAACTCGAGGCTATCGCCGTAACTACTTGGTGTCCTAATAAACTTACGATATGCAGTGTTTACATTCCTCCTAACTACCCCCTTAAAGAAATTGAAATTCTAAATCTTATATATCAGCTCCCCGTTCCATATATTCTAGTAGGTGACTTCAATGCTCATAACTTTATGTGGGGGTCAAACCATACTAATGGCAAAGGTAAAACTATAGAAAACGTTATCAATTGCACAGGCTCCTGTCTACTAAATACAGGCTCTAATACGCATCTGAACTTTTCCTCTGGCACATTTTCGGCGATAGATCTTAGTTTTAGCGACCCAAAAACATATACTTCACTAACTTGGAAAACTTCCGATGATCTATATGACAGCAACCACTTTCCAATATTTGTATCATCTGATATCTCCAACCATGAACAAACTATAACCAGAAACTTCTGGCGGCTAAAAAATGCCGACTGGATAGACTATACTTCACAAACAGATAACACCTTACCTTCTCTATCCCTATCCGACAATATTAACAATAATCTATTATTAATCACAGATTCCATACTTAAAGCTGCAAATTTGCACATAGGCAAAAATAGTATTTCCCATAAAAGAAAGGCAGTACCTTGGTGGAATACATCTTGCCAAACTGCAACAGAACAACAAAAATTAGCTCTTAAAAATTACCGTAAAAACAAAAATCTGGAGAATCTTATTGAACTAAACAAAACTAGAGCCAAAGCCCGATTTATTATAAAACAAAGTAAAAAATCATCTTGGAGAGAATATGTATCCTCTATTAATTCAAACAGCAATCCGGCGGACCTCTGGAAAAAGATTAGGCAAATCCAAGGAAACAACACCAACCTCAAAATCTCTAGTATTGCTGTAAATAACACTACAATCACTGACAATCGAGAAATCGGTGAAACCCTAGCAACGCACTTCGACACTAAATTCAAAAGTAAAATAGATGCCTCCTTACGAAAACCATTACCTAACACCCCACCCTGTTCCTCACCCGAAACAATAATGGACATCACACATCTTAATTCTCCCTTTCTTTTTGAAGAACTAGTATCAGTTATTCAAACTTGTAAAAACAATGCCGCTGGTCCTGACGACATTCCTTACATATTAATCAAAAAGCTCTCAAACTGTAGCCTACTCAAAATACTTGAGATGTATAATTTAATCTGGTCATCTAACCAATTTCCCAATCAATGGCAAACCTCTATCGTAATACCTATTAAAAAGCCTAACCTAGAACGTTCCTTGGCCAACTCTTATAGACCTATATCACTAACTTGTACGATGTGCAAAATATTCGAAAAAATGATTAATAAAAGACTCCTATGGTTCATTGAAAAACATAAGATATTTGCTAGTGAACAGTCAGGATTTCGTCAGAACCGTTCAACCCAAGACAACCTTGTAATCCTCCAAACTCATATATCAGAGGCCTTAAACAAAAGACAAGAAGTCGTAGCTGCCATATTTGATATTGAAGGTGCTTTTGACACTATAAGTAGGCAATATATATTAAACAAACTTATCCTTCTTAATATTAATGGTAATATATTTAACTTCATACGAAATTTTCTATCTTCTAGATCGTTCAGAGTCTCTGTCAACGGTATTTTATCTTCTACTTATACTCAAACTGATGGCGTACCTCAGGGATCGGTACTAAGTCCTACACTTTTTAATCTAGCAATAAGTGATTTATGCTCTCACCTCATTTCCCCTATTAAACATATCATGTATGCTGATGACCTAGTAATTTACTGTCATGGACAAAACTCTTCTACCACCTCGAAGCTTATTCAAACTGCTGTTGACACACTTTTAAAAAAAACTAGTGACATGGGGTTATCTTTATCCAATGTAAAATCTAAAATTATAAACTTTAGTAGACGTCCCCCTTCTCCATCTCCACTTATTTTGATCAACAATGTCCCTCTTCCTGTTGTTAAACAATGCAAAATTCTCGGATTAACGTTTGACTCACGACTAACTTGGAAGCAACATATATTTGCAATAAAAAGAGAAACGAGCATAAGACTAAACATAATAAAAACTCTATCACATCATTATTGGGGATCTGACGAAAACTCACTTCTTAAAATATACAGATCACTAATACGCTCCAAACTAGATTATGGTTGTCACATATATATATCCGCCTCCAAAACATATATTAACCTTCTAAACTCAATTCACAACACAGCCCTTCGTCTTTGTATTGGCGCTTTTCGATCTAGTCCTGTAGATAATCTTTATTGCGAAGCTAACGAACCTCCTCTTTGTATAAGACGAAAACAACTGCTACTCTCTTATGCAGCATCGGTATCAGCTAACCCCTCTAATCCAGTGCATCCCTTATTTGTAATGTCCACGTATAATTTACACAATACCAATTTCTTACCACCAATAAAACCTATTCCACTAATTTTAGCACAGACACTTAATGATATCTCTCTTACACATACCCTTCCTCTTTATCTCCCTCCATCTCCTCCTTGGATCATGTCCACGCCCAAATTTAACACCTCGCTCACCAACTTCGATAAAAATAAACATCCGAAAGAGATCATTATAAATGCATTTAAAGACATTATAGATACAAATAAATACGACCTAATATTATACACGGATGCCTCAAAAAATGACACAGGAGTAGGCTGCTCTGTTACAACCTCTCATTCACTAATTAAGTCATCACTTATACCAGCCATCAGCAGCGTTCATACTGGCGAATTATTTAGTATATTGCAAGCTTTTAACCATATATCTCCACCTAATAAGCAGGTTGCCATATGCACAGATTCTTTAGCATCAATCTATTCTATCAAAAATATATTTACTGATCATCCAATCGTCCAAAAGATCCTAGACTCTTACCAAATTATCTTGTCCCAAAACATAACAGTTACCATAATCTGGCTGCCATCACATATTGGTATAGAAGGCAATGAAACTGCAGATCACTATGCTAAACTTGCTACAGCATCACCTGAAATCACCGATAAAATTCAAATTTGTAAGGACCTAAAAACATATATTAAAAGAAGAACCAGACTCCTTTGGCAGCAGCATTGGAACTCTAACCGTTCGATCTTGCACGAAATACAACCGTCAATAACCAGTCAGCCTACATTTGACTATTCAGCCCTCTCAAGACGAGATCTCATTGTGATAAGACGACTTCGGATAGGACATTCAAAACTCACACACGGCTACCTAATGTCCTCTAGCATCCGTCCCTCCTGTCAAATCTGCCAATCATATTTGACAATCAAACATATTCTCACTGAATGCCATCAACATTTGGCCAGAAGATTACAATACAAACTCAAAAGTGAAGTACGAGGTATCCTAAACAACCCTGACCAAATAAAAGCTGTGCTACAATTCCTTAGAGATGAACACTTATATCAAAAAATATAATTAGATTTTAATTTAGACATTGTATAACATATTATTATTATTCCGTATTATTGTAACATATTCTTAATGTAACACTTAATGTTTGTGTAATAAAAATTCATGTTATAGTACCTGTGTAAGTGGCCGTAGTAGCCGAGCACGTTAAAGTTGAAATAAAAAAAAAAAAAAAAAAAAAAAAAAATAATTGTAATTGGACTATGACTATGTTAATTTGGAAACCGAAACGTTGATAATAAAGAGTTTATTTCACAAATTGTATTTTATTATACCTATACATGTTAATAAAATATGACAGTATAATACAGAACAGATTATAAAATTGTTTTGCCAAATTACGATTAATCCAGACACATCTTCTTCTTCTTTAGCCACTTTCTTACTCACATCTTCTCCTGCTCTCCTGCCGGTACTATAGTCTAATATACTGACCTAAGCCGTATATGGCTGCTGGTAATATACAGGAATTTTAAACTTTTCTTCTCAGATTTCTAGGGATATTATTATTTTCAAGTATATATTTCATTTTCCCGAATGCTGCTCAACCTACTTTTTTTCTTCGTCTTATCTCGGCTGTTCGATTTTCTTTGCCTATTTTAATAATTAAATGAAGAAGAAATGAAGAATATGTATATTTAGGACGTACAATTATTTTACGTCATAAATATACATATTCTACATTTTTTACGTTTTCCAGCTTGGTGTGGCCTATGTATATGTGTTCGTCATTGTTAATCATCACTTTTTCAGGCCATTATTTTCAGGCCAATATTTTCCGAAGCGGCATTTACTTATGTTAACATGTCTCTTAATTCAAAAATGCTACATCTTATTAGGACAAACTAGAGATGAGTCAAATTGGAGCTGTCAATATTTATACCTCTAGTTTCCCACTGTTATGATTTGAAGACCTTTTCTAGCACCAGGATAGATAATTTTGGAGATATAGTGTCTTTTTGACGTACAGCTCTATTTATTTTAATCTGTTTTCATATACTCATTGACTTTAACATGGAATGTGGCATGTTTTATATATATATTTTTTAATAGATTTGTATATCTAAGATCTATTTTATCATCTTACATGGCTTGTACAAAGGCCCACGTTTCAACTGAATTGAACGCTTGATCAAACCAAGTGTAAAGGAAAATTATACTTGGTGATTTTTTTTTATTAATATTATTATAGTCTGTAGATGATCAATGGTGCTAAACCTTTTTTTAAACCCTGCTTGCTCTACTGGTTGATGTAACTGACTGATAATATTGGTGAATAGTTTGAATAAATAAGAGACGAGGCTAATTGCTCGATAGTTTTCTATATTGCTATTATCTCCTTTTTTAAAAAGCAGAATTCCTTTCGCGTTTTGCCACGCATCCAAAATGCTGCCTTCCTACAAACATTTATTTAAAATAGTTTGCAGTGATTTTTCGATGACTGACCCTCCTGTTTTTAACATTTCGCATTAATTTATGTAATTGTGTAATTTGTGGAATTTATTAAACCATGCTCAATCAACGAATTACCAGACAGCTGCACTACAATTGACTTATTATATATGATGACATTTATGCTGCAGCTGACAGCAGTGACCTCATCAGCGTTCTACAGGTGAATCTTCAGCACACTGAGCTGAGGCTGAATCTTCCGCAAAACTTACTGTTGTTATGGGAAAATTAGAAATTTGTCTTAATAGAAGAGCCTTGAGTATATACCCATGCTAATAAAATAAGTATTGAGTGTTGACTGAGAGTTTGTATTTAACAAGTGCAGAAGTATACGAAATCTGCAGCTCTTAAGTAATGGGTATGAAACATTAAGTTTTTTTTTTTAAATATGATTAACAAAATCTTATTTTTGTCGTTCTTATGTGACATATGTTTTAATAAGACATTTGAGGATGACATTGTAAAAATTGTGAACAACTTAAAATAATTTCTATAATGCACTCGCTGAAAACTCTGTCTGACAGAGCAGATTTAAAGACTTTGTAAACATTAAACTTTGACAATCTTGGTAATTAGCGGAAATATAACCATTAACAATAATATCATACAACAAACAGATATTAACAAATATCTGGAACACGATATCAAAATAGGCAAAGACAATCAAACACATGAAATAAAAAAATACAATAGGCCTCACATGGTCAGCATTTGTAACTAAACTATATTCTAAGAAGTTAAATTTCCGTGTGTCTCAAGCGAATGGTTTGTAACCAATGTGTCTTGCCGATATAAACTTTAAAACTTTAATGTCAACGCAGACATCCGCAAATAAACTCAGAGTTATATAAGGAGCTATGGAACGTGCATTGTTGGGTAGGAGCCTTTGAGACCACATAAAAACCATCAAATCAGGCGTTCAAAACGTCATCTAAAAATCTCGTTGCTATAGTGAAACTTGGCAGGACACTTAGCGAGAACAAAAGATGGACAGTCGACGGAAACATTGAATGGCGATCATAACGAATGGGAATCATGGCAGTCTGACCATCGATTAGATGAACCGATGACGGGGGACGAAAAGGGTAGTGGGAAACTGGTTACAAACGGCCCAGTATAGGGAACATTAAAGATAATGAGCGAGGTCGATATATCGAGCAGTGGACGCGATTGACTGAATAATGATAATGAATGTGACATATTACGCATAACAATTCTTGTACATCAATTTTGATTGCTTAATTAATTAATGATTAACGATCTTATTTAATCAGTCTCATATGTTCTATTTCAAATGAAAATTACAGTGTTTAAAAATGATACAACTTATTTCAATGGGTTATTATTTTTGAAAATTAGACTTTTAGTTATTCCTGAAGTTTAATAAAAAAAAATATAAAATGCATAAGTGTAAACTTTTGTCAAATATAATAACATTTTATATAAGATTAAACTTTTATTATATACCAGTAATTAGTTTTACCTAATAATCGGATTTCAGTTTTTATATAATCTACGTTTTTGCAGAAGTTTCTGTAAAATTTATAACTTTCCATTTTCGTACTACTGACCTGTTCCTCTACTCCATCCACTTTTGTATATGACAAATACAGAAAACTCTTGTCTGTATGTAAAACAGAATTGTTTAACCACCCCAAGAAATAATAGTATGTGATAATTTAAAAGACTATATAATACATTAAGAATCTAAATAATTTTTTAAGAGCCATATGAGTATAAGTTTTATCGAGAAGTGAATAGTGTTCAAGTAAAGAAAGTTGAATGCGAGACTTTATTTTTATTTAAAAGATTATTGTTACTAATCATTATACGAGAAGGGATTGCCGAAAAAAGAGGTATAACATATAATTAGACTTCGGCAAATATGCAAATAAAAATGTAGAAAATATGCGCATAAATATGCACGTGTTTACCCGAAAATATGCAAATATTTTACAAAATATGCATACAAATAAATAAAAAAATCGTAAAATAGTAACAATTTTATTTAAAAAAAAAGTGTACATAACTAAATATTTCCTACTATTCATTAAGATTTACATTTATTTTAAGTAACTACATCATTTTTAAGTATGAATAAACTTATTTAGAATTATGGTAACAATAAATGACCAAGTGGTGTTCAAAATTTTCTAACAAAAACTTGTGGCTTCTGTCTGAGTAAATATATTTATATATGGAAAAACTTCGTTCAACATTAACTGATGTAACGGGAGCATTTTTCAAACTAACCAAAACATTTGGTTCTAAATTAATTGTTTCCGAAATATTTCCAGCTAGAACACTGACTACTTCAGAAAGAATATGGTAACCTTTATTTTTTTCAATAGTAGCTTCAAATTTTTTTAAAATATCTTTTCCAATATTACCTCTAACGTTCCGACAACATGACGCAAATTCTTTTATTAATGCTGTACTTTCGAACAATGACAGTTTTGGTGATTCTAACTGAGTAATTGTTTTTTGAACAAAACTAAAATTTGATTTTATAAATGAAAGTTTTTGTTAAAGCAAGTTACTCTGAAAAGTTTCTTTAGAATCCAAAAGAGATTGGGAACTTTCATCTGTTAACGTATCAATTATGTTCTTTATTTTAACAAAATGATCTGCATAAAAATTAGCTGCTTCTAACCATGTTCCCCATCGCGTTAAAATAGGTTGTGGTGGAAGAGGAATGTTAGGTAGCATTTCTTTATAAAGTTGAATTATTATAGGAGATTTAAGAAATACTTTTTTGACACTGGATATCATGGTATTTACAAGAGGAAACTTTTTTCGTATTTCCTCTGCAACTCTGTTTAATCCATACGCTACACAAGTAACATGTATTAAATCTGGGAAAAATATTTTTAAATTTTGTCCTGCTTTCACCATATAAGGAGCAGCATCCGATAAAATAAGCAGTAATTTATTATAATCTATTTCTAATGAGTGTAGAGTAATAAAATCTCATGAAGTATTCAAAAGCGCTACAGGGTAATCCGTCAATAATCCGTCAATAAATTCCGTCCGCATTGCAAAATTCTGTCGTTTCATAAAGAGCAGGTAGGTATCACCCTGTTTTAAGGGATTAGTCCATTGTTATCGACAGATAAACACTGAGCCAGAGGCGCGCTAGTGGGTTAATTGACAAAAGAATATGCATTCTTAAAAATCATATTAAAGGAAATAAAAATGTAATACAGCAGAACAGTGTTATTAAAAAAATATAAAATGTAACAATAAAATATATACGAACCGAAATCGGGAAATACTCACAAACACACACGAATGAGCTTTACATATTGAAACACTTGTGGGGAGTTTAAATCAATTTATTCACAAAAACTACAAAAACTTTACTGGATACGTTATTACAATTCTACATCACTATAGTCTTCATCCGAAGAACTGTCATCATCCCCTGGTGTTATAATTATAGGGTCAACCACCTGATCGACCAAGTTGTCCAGTTCCCACATTTTATCTTCCTCTTTTAAAACATGCTGGATTGCTTTTTGCCAGTTTTCTGATGTGATTTCCATAATGGCTTGATCAAACAATACCTTGACATCTTTCATTTTAAATGTGGTATTGTGCCTTGCAACATATCCTTTAACTTGTGCCCATATAAGTTCTATGGGATTTAATTCGCAATGATATGGCGGTAGGCGTAGCACAGTTACTTTATACTTTTCTGCTACATCTTCTACGGCATATTTTTTGAAGCGAGATTTATGTTGTTTTACTACGGCTAGTAGTTCCTTCTTTATTGAATTCGTCTCAAACTGAATACCTTTATTTGACAGCCAGTTAATAATTTCTTGCTTTCTCCAAGCTGAAGTTGGTACCTTCTCTATGCGCCTTGAATGGTAGCTTGCATTATCCATAACCACGACCGAATCAGCTGGAAGAAATTTTAACATTTCCCCGAAGTAGTCTTCGAAGACATCCGAATTCATGTCCTCATGATAATCTCCCGTCCGACACGACTCAAAGCTTAACAAACCTTCTTTTAAAAATCCTTCTTCGCTTCCAATGTGAGCAATTATAAGCCTCTTCCCTTTTCCCGAAGGCACTTTAATACCCGTCGAAAGGCCTTCTATGAAAGCTTGGCGAGCACTTGTTACATTTTTATCTTGCCACATTTTTTGGACTATATAACCTTCGTTTATCCACGTCTCATCAAGATAAAAAATTTTCTTGTGCTCTCTGCGGTACTGTTTTATAGTTCTCAAATATTTTCGTCTCCAGCAAATGATTTCATCACTTTCCAGTAATAGTGCCTTTCGATTGTGCTTTTCCCAGGAAAAATTCATACTTTTTAAAGTTTTCCATAAAAGTTTTCTGGATATCAAAGGAATATCGTTATCTTGGCTTATCTCCATTAGTATTTTGTCAAGGGTGGGTATTTCCTTTTTAAAATAAAACGAATGAACTTTTCTTCGAATGTCACGTTTGGTGTCTTCACCTAAGATTTTTATTGGTCTTCCTGATTTTCTCTTGCATGGACTTAACTGGCCTGATATCTTTCTTTCTCGCAATAATTTAAAAATCGTGGACTGTCCAATTCCAGTCATTCGGGCACATCGCTCAACACTTTCTTGCACAGACAAACTAGGGTGATCGTGTTTTATGCAATCATATACATTTAAAATTATAACTTTTTCACTAACAGATAGCGGAGAATTTTTTACACCTCTTTTCTTTGGAGTAAATGTCGCCATTTTATAACTTTTTCACTATTTCTATATCACAATATTACTGTACGTTTAATTGGTGTAGTAACAATTACTAACTCGAATGTCGAATGTCGAATGATAATAATAAAATAAAAGAGGGATTATAATGAAAGTGTAAGTAAAACCTCATTACGCGTTATTAGTCTTCATGTTGATTTATTTTAGTTCTTAGTAATATTAGGAGGTGCGTCATACCCTTATCAGTTTCTTCTAATGCTTTTATTCGTTCAGTAAGGAAGTGAATTTGTTTTTATAAATAAAAATGTAATTAGCTTTAATGACCATATAATGGAATACGAGTTTGAAGAATAAGTTAATCGAAAAATGAAATAAAATTGGTTATCACAAAATATCCAAAATATGATATTTTGAGGTACATCAATTTTTGACGACGAAGTTGACATCCGTCCATTTGCCTACGCCCATGACGACACCGAAATTCAGGCAAATTTTATGACACTTCATGATTTATTACTCTACACTCATTTGAAACCAATTATAGAAGGAATAGTTGTCGGAAGAAAAAAAGTTGCTAATGTTTCTTGTATAAAACGCGAAATTGTTAAAGCATTTGTTTTCTCAAGTTGCTGGCATGAAATAAGATGAGATTTTGGTAAGGTATCTTCTTTAAGAACACCAATCAATAAATGAGCAATATACTTTCCTGAGGAATCAGTGGTTTCGTCTACAGATATGTAAAAATAATTATCTGCAATTTCTTCCTTAATATTAATTAACACCGACGAGTATAGCCCGTTCACATTATTTCTTCTTAGAGACCGATCACTTGGAATATTAAGTTTGCAATATTTTTTTAGAAACGAACTAAAATTTACATTTGCTAATTTTGAAAGGGGTATGTTTGCAGACACTAATGCGCGACACAAGTCTTCATTAAAAGTTTCTTGCTCATCTAATTTTTTTGAAGTAGATTGGAAACATTTAGCCATTGAAGTTTGATGTTTTTCTCCTATTTTTCCTTTTTTTGCAATGTGTGAAGCAGTTCTCACATGTTGGTCTATCTGAAATTTCTTCTCACATGCTATCTATAAATAAAAATAAAAACCTTTATTTTAACCCAACCTTTAAAATATAAAAATATACAAGGTGTTTTTGGTTAATCAAATAACTGGTTTGGAAAAAAAAACACTCGCTAAGTGTTTTAAATGCAGTATTAATCCACAAATTAGTTTTTGTTACTAACCATTAGTACATCATATAACTTATTTTAAAATTCAACAAAAGTTTTTTTTTTGTTAATTCAATTACAATAAAAATAATTGTGTTTTAGAATAGCTGACTTCATAAAAAAAAAGTAAAGGTGAAAAATTTTTCTAAATACACACCATTGTATTGTACCATGGACAATTTTTTCTCACTAAAGGAAGCTATTTTTCATTTAAAAACAACCTACGAGTACTAAATTTCAAGTACTAAAGTTCAATACGTTTATTGGTTTTAAAGTTATTGTTGTTATTAACTAAAAGAATTTAATTTTTTTAATTTTAACACCCTGTATCTCGAAAAGTAAATAAGTTTGACCCCTCATTAACTATATCGTTTTGTTCAATTTTTCGACAAGTATCTACAGTCAAACGTTGTAAGTGTCATTTGGAAACACCCTGTATGTATGAAATATTAGATATTTAATAGAAAATATTAGATACTTACAATTTTGCCACAGACTGAACAGTAGATTTTTCCCATATCCATAGACAGCTCTTTATAAGGTTTAATCCAAGTTGAAGCACTGGTTGTTTTAGGCATTATAAAATCACAATCTTCCTTTTTGTTACGCACAACGAGTGTTTACGCTTTGAATATCAAAACAAAAATGATTTACAAATCTGAGCATCAAATTAGAAATGTTTAGGTACCTAATTCAATAAACTGGGAGATTTTGGAAAATCCCTAAATTAGGAACAAAACTATTAGCCGTTTACCTGCTGTTAAGATACAATAAATTGTAGATAGATTTGGGGATTAGATCATAAAATGCAAATGAGCGAACCCTTAGCGATTATCCAATAACTGAATGCCTCAGTGACCGAGACTTTCTAAGAATGTTGAGGGCTACTTAAATTGATCTTTTTTGAAATTGTAAATGTTTTCTACCTGTAGAGATTACGTACTTAGATCATTTCTTGATTAAAATGACTACAAAATTTTATACAAGAATTGAAATAAATTGGTATGTTTAAAAATTTTCAAATACAGTATAAAAATCTGAACTTTTATGCACTTTATGCAAACTTTTATACAAATATGCCAAAATATGAAATATTTGCATAAAATATGCACAATATGCAAAATATGCAATATGCATATTTGCCGAAGTCTACATATAATACACCTTCCAAACACTGATATGGCTCCAGAGCCATACGAAATACATTTTGAATTGGTAATACTGGTTAAAAAAAATTCAAAACAATCACTTAATGCTGCATTTCTTCTTCTTCTTCATCTTCCTCTTTATCAGCTGACTATGTATCTGATTGTTCATTAGTGGATTGATATTGATACCTCTATGAAATGTTATCACTCCATCTTTTGCGCGGTCGCCCGATACTTCTACCGATTGGTGATTTATCTCTTACTATTTTGACATTTACCAAGTATGAAAATACTTATAGAACGAGCAAATGAATACCACATTCCTCTATATATAGCGTTCATAGATTTCGAAAAGTCTTTCGACAGTGTCGAACATTGGGCAGTGAAAAGTTCTTTGATTAACAGCAGAATTGACAACAGAAAACAACAATTAAAGTATATGAAGGAACAAAATCAATACAAATAAATAGAGGCGTGAGACAGGGTGACACAATATCACCGAAACTTTTCAATCAGGCTCTGGAAGATATTTTTAAAATATTAGAATGGGAAGAACAATGTATAAAAATTTGTGGACAACGCTTGAACCATCTAAGATACGCTGATGATATCGCATTGATAACCGATAAAAAAAAAGAATTCTTTGAAATGATGAAAGAACTGGACGTAGAAGTTGGAAAGATAGGCCTTAATATGAATTACAGCAAGATCAAAATCATAACAAATACAGATGAAGACATCACAATGATTGAAAAATAACATAGTATTGAATAGTCGCATAAATCACAAAGACCGGATTTTCCAAAATTATACTTTTTTGACATATATACATATATACAAAAAAAAGTGCATTCATCGGAGAAAAAAATATTAAAACGAAACTTTGGACTGGTCACTGCTCGCTCACTGCTTATTTTACAAAATTATAATATCCTTATTAGGTTTTTGTACTAACTTACTTTTAGTTATCCAGATTTAGCCATATGGATCACACTCCTTCTAAGGGGAAAATTCACTCATACCACACACGTATCATAAGGATTAAGCTCTGGTGGGACTCTTTCCGTGTTATGGAGCCGTAGGTGACTTGGTATGCCAGAGTATATCACAAAAATTTTCGTACTTATCTGGACGTTGAGAGTAATACACTTTCTGCATGGTCTTGTAGAGATGTTCATTCAGACCTGTCTTTTTGATGTTTTCTAGGAAGTTCTTCGAAATGACTCTAGTAGTAGAGATAATAATAGGTAATGTCTGGGTACTTTCCATTCTCGACTGTCTTCGTATTTGAATCTTCAGATCCCTGTAATTGGCGATCTTTTTGTTCTGTTCAACACAAAGATTATTGTTGTTGGGTATCCCCACATCAATTAGTGTTGTTTGTCTCTTCAGTTTATAAACTAGTGGTCCCAGTATATCTTGTAGTTGTCATTCTTAAGTATGCTCTCAGGAACGTATTGATATTATGGGAGATGGTTTGTTGGGAGAAGTCCAAGTTTGATCTCTTGATAAAGGACCTTTCCTACTGAGTCGTGCCGTTCTTTATATTCAGTTGCAGCAAATACCTGGCAGCTGCTAGTAGGATGTTGGATCGTTTCTTGAGCTTGACATCCATATCGGCATTTGTCATTTTGGACCTGAGGGTCTTTGACGATATATTTCAGGTAATTTTTGGTTGGTATAACCTGAATCTGAATGGCCAGTCATGAATCTTCTGTTCCAGGGAACATCTTTTCTGATGTCAGCCAATAGTTCGACGCTATATTGTCAACATGGTCTTGACTGACCTCATTGGGATGCCAAGGGCAGAGGTTCACCCGTCCAGGTGAACATTTTTTCGTCCTTAGTAAGATGGTTTATGCGCATTTCTGGTTCCCTCAGTTTGATCGATATTTTGTAATGATCGATGATTAGTAATCTGTTTTTCTAGCTGTTCACTATATCCATAAGTCCTCGTCCTTCTACATACCGCGGTAATGTAGTAGGTCATTCTTTCTACTGCACTTTGAAGGATGGTGTGTATGTGACTTTGTAAAATGTGTTCGTACTTTTCGCAGAAGATTTTCTATATCCTTTTTTATCTACTTAACAATACCAAATGAGTAGCTAAGTACGGAACATGCGTAAGTGTTTAGTGGCTTAAACAAATTTTTATTGTTAAGGTGTGAACGAAGCAGCTGTTTACTCTTCGTATAAACTTAATAGTTATCTCAGTTTTTATTTGCTTATGGTCAATCATATCAATTATCAATATTATCTTGTCAATGTATTTATAAGTCGTTCATGTGGCACAAAATCAAACGCTTTCTTGTAGTCGATGAAAACAGTAAATAGATTCCTTTTTTTCCTATATGCCTGGTTAGAAATCACGTCGATAATAAGTTGTTCTTAACAGCCCATGAAACTCTTAGTGCATTCTTTGTGTTGAGGCTCTATGATATTCTTTAGAGCACAATGTTGGTAAATACGCCGGGCTACACAGGACATGACCAATTTATACAAAGTTCGAAAATAAGTAATTGGGCGATACTTGGTTGGATCTTGGGTGTTATTTTAATCTTTTTGTATTAAATAAGTTATTTCCTGGGTTAGGAAAGATGGTATTTTCTGCGGATTAGAAATAGTGTTATTAATTAATGCTGATAAGCACTCATGAATACACCAGAACTTCTTAAGCCAGAAGTTCTCAACGCCGTCTGGTCCAGGAGATTTCCAGTTATGAAGCTCTTTGATGGTATTTAAAACTTCTTCAGTAGTGAAGGATTCTTAGGGAGCAGTAACGTAGTGTTGGCAGTTGTGCGCCGTATCTTCGATCCATCCAGCATTGGTGTTAAGAGCAGCTGGTGTGGAAACTTGATTTCCCCAAAACTCATGAATTGCGTCTTGGCTTGGGTACGATTTATTGACACTCTCTGCAGTAGAATTGAGTTTCCGATAGAATGCCTTTTCGGCATTCTCAAAAATCGTATTGTCGGATTTACGTTTGTTACTAATTTTGTATCTCCTTAGTCCTGAGTAAATGGAAAGTTTTTGTTTTAATGTATTCAGCCACTGTTGTGCTGTGTTGTTTTCTGGATTATATTGTGAATGTCTTGCGGTAGTTAGCCTTATTTCTATAGTTCTTCTGATTACTTTTCTACTAATTGTTCCTTAAACATATTCCGTGATTTGACCAATGTCCTTACATAATGATTTAATTTTCCTTAGCAACCGTTTTTGCCAAGGTGCAACTCTGTTATCTGTCCTTCCAATATTAGTATCCCGTCGTGTTCTGATCTTAATGCCCATAACATTAGTTAGTTATGCCCATAGTTTCTTACAAGAGTTTACTCTTACTCTTACTCTTACCACTTTTTATTGAATTGTGGATGATTGTATGACAAGGGCCCGCCTCTTTAACACCCTGCCACCGACGTCCCGCCTGTTGTCACGTCCAGCTCTGGCTCCAGACGTGCCGTGCCGATCCCCAGGCAGCAACCCTTAAATATACATCAGTCATCACCATTTTAATGGGTTTACATTTTATACCTACTGCCAGGTATCAGTTTTTGCTCCACGGCAGGTAATCCTGCTACCCACTGGGTATCGGTGCTAAGAATACCCGGAAAGTATCCCCCATTCGCAGGGGGCCGCGCCTGATAGAAGTGAAAAAAAGTAGTAATAAAGTCTCCACAGGAGATTGCTAAAGTCTCCTATTTTTTTTGTTTCTTTCAACATACTTTATTCCTACTATTGTGTTTATCCTTATGTCGTTCATTAACTTGCTGAGCTGTCATATTGGCACATTTTTTGTCCATAAAACAGAACGAAATGATCGGATCTACCCTTTCTAGAATAGAATAAACTATGCTTATAAATGTTCAGACTTCAAATTATTAACTACAATTAATATTTGCAAGAATCCTTTAGTTTCATGTTCTTTATGTGTTTATTTCATATCATTTACTTAGTGTGATAAATGTGATATAAAAACGAAAGCTGTGTAAAAAAGAAATTAAAATATAAATCATTAGCGTAATAAATCAACTAATTAAGCAGGTAAATACAATTTAAAGTTTAATGGACTTTTCAAATAAATAAAATAAAGTAGTGTGTCGAATCTAAAAATTTAAAGACTAATGTACAGGGAATTGCAAGCGTTTTAAAGGAATATCTTATTTAATTTCCATTGTCATTAAAACATGTTACGGCGATTCTCACCCAGGCTATCGGAATAAATATCAGAAAAATGTGCTCCCGTTTAATCAAAAATTGACCTGTCGCTGGATTTCTCGAAAAATGCAATTCCTAATAATGCCTCTGTTTCGTTTTCGTCCGGCCACACTGTATAAAATATAATTATGATTACACATAGCTCTAATATTAGGTTTTGAATTTAGTTTTAAATCTAAATAAAATAATCTTTATCAATTTTCCTGTTTTTCTTATCTTATCATTTTTATCAAATCATTTGTTTGATACTATAACAAAAATAACGCTATACCTAACACAGGTTCAGTTGTTTTAACCAAACATCATATATTTTTAGTCATTTCTGCTTGTATAGGTATATGAATCATGGGTTTTAGATATATTTTCTTTTTCATATTGTTGTTTAATGCAAAAGCTGCAGTAATTCAATTTGAGTGTCCAGACTATTGTACCTGTGATGTTTTCAATGATTATAGACGAGCTACATGTCAAGAAAAGAAACTTGTTACTGTTGAAATCGGTGTACCTCCTGTAGTTGAACTCTTGGATATATCTCATAATCAAATTCGAAATTTGGAGAATGAAGTGTTTACTGTAAGTATAGTATAACATTAATGGTTCTTCTAACCTATCTCGTTGAATTTCGTATACCTAACGTTTTGGTTTAAAATATTTATTTGCATAACACTATTTATATAAACATATATATATATATGTTTGTTCTTTCCCTTACATACAAGAGGTTGAAAATTATTATTAATTCTTACTTTATTTAATTGTTATTAAATTATTTATTATTTAAAAGTATTATTTATATTTTTCCTTTCATTTTATAAAAAAGATAATCCAATTGTAGGTTTCTCACTGTTTTGATTACTATTTAGTTTTTAATTATCATTTTCAATACTTCCTAGTACATATGACCAAAACAATTTTATAAAGAAATATACAGAAGTCGTTCATAACAATCAAATAATAACCCAACAATGAAATAAAGCAGTTAATGTAGGCTCTGAAGGAATGCTGTATATAATAAGTGAATAAGTATGAAACGATATAAAAGAAATAGATAACAATAAATCTCCTGGAGAAGACCAAATTGTGATAGAATATGTCAAAATGAGGATTGAAGTATAACTAGGAGAAATATTTATTTTATTCAGTATTGAATATGCTCAAATACTAAGAAAACAGTATAATCCCAAGTACATGAATTAATGTAATTAATATTCCTATCCACAAAAAAAGAGATATTACAAATTTCAACAACTATAGGCTAATTTGTCCTCTTTCCCATCTTTACAAACTATTGACTAAAATCATAAAAACACCTGGACCGTAAATTAGACTTTTATGAAGCTCTCGATCAGACTGGTTTTAGAAATGAATTCGGGAAAAACGGTGATTTTAAGGTCAGATAAGAATTGATAATGATAGTCAAACTTGCTAGAGGTATCGCCCTATAGGCCTGTGCTGGGTGGCTTTTGGGAAGCTAAGCGATTATTTAAGTCGAACATTTCTATTTGTTTTAAAAGTATATTTTACGAGTAATGTGTTTTATATGCGATGACATATGGCGCCGAAATATTACCTTCAATAAACAAACTTGAAGTAGCGCAGAGAGAATGGAGAGAGCGATGTTGGAAGTCACCAGGAAAGACAGAATACCGAACGCCGACATAAGACAAAAGACGACAATAGTTGATATTTTACAACATATCACACAGTATCAATGGAGATGAACAGGTCACATAGCCAAAATAAACGAGAACCGATGACTAATAATATGGAGGCCCAGGGAGGATAAAAGAAGTAAAGGTAGACTACCAACCAGATGAAGCGACAATATAAAGAGGATAACGAGCAACTGGATAAAGTGTGGTCAAGCCTTGAATATGTGGAAGAAGTTGGAGGAGGCCTATATTACCAGTGCGGTGTATGCATCTGTACGCAATATCCTCCGTGAACACCACCTCTCGAAAATCTGAAAAATGTCTTTATATCTATCTGATTTTTTTAGCATCCATGCCTCAACGTCGTACAACCTTGTGAAGAATACGTAGCATTCTAATAAACTTGTTTTAAGGTTTAGTGTAATACCTATATTAGTGAATCGTTTTGTCCTTTTCCTATGCGTCTAGATACTTGCAGTGACCTACTTCTTTTACTATTGTGTTAAAAAAGTTAAGATATCATTATTGTTTTTTTTTTTTGTAGAGTTTTAACGAGTTTTATACGTTTTGTTTTCTTAAATTTTATATTTATTGTTCATCTTTAAACTGTGCGTAATTATTAAGTATGTGTGTGTGTTTTGTTTTATGGCACTGGAACTAAGCCAATTAGCCAGCCAAATTATTAAGTAATAGGGCTTAACGTACATTCAAATTATATAATATATGAGACAATTCCTACCTTCTTTGATTTTTCTAATTACATATATTTCATCTAATTATATTTACATATATATATATATATATATATATATATATATATTTATATATATATATATATATATATATATATATATATATATATATATATATATATATATATAAGTAAACGTTAAATATTGGGTTTGCAGCAATAAAAAATGAAACGTGTACTCTTTTAAATTTTTATTCCAAGCTTTCGGACATTGGTTATTTCCTTCATCAGGGAGCTACAAATGTGATGAATAAATTGTTGGCGTTGGTATAATTAATTAAAAAATTCACTACTTACAAACTTAATGAGGTTGTATCAACGATGATGTATTATAATGTTGATAAAATTTATCACAGTCTCTCATCTTTTTTCAATATACAAAACCTATTTTTATGTTTAAAAATTTAAAAATTACTGTACATCCACGAACACTTAATTATTCTAAACACATAAATGAGATTATTCTGACAAAATTCTTTTAAATGTCAATTAATAAATTATTGTTTGTGTTATTATTGCATTTATCTAGTAGTAACAAATAGGAGAACATTTCATTTAGATGACCAATATCAGTTCTATGATTCATTGCATTGTTATTTTGGCAAATGTAGGCCATTTCAAGAAAAAGTCTTTTGGTGATGTTACTTTCCTGTTCTACTACTTTGATGTTATTAGAATCTATCTGATGCCCATTTTTAAATATCCTATTTGTTACTACTAGATAAATGTAATAATAACACAAACAATAATTTATCAATTGACATTTAAAAGAATTTTGTCAGAATAATGTCATTTATGTGTTTAGAATAATTAAGTGTTTGTGGATGTAGAGTAATTTTTAAATTTTTAAACATAAAAATAGGTTTTGTATATTGAAAAAAGGTGAGAGACTGTGATAAATTTTATCAACATTATAATACATCATCGTTGATACAACCTCATTAAGTTTGTAAGTAGTGAATTTTTTAGTTAATTATACCAACGCCAACAATTTATTCATCACATTTGTAGCTCCCTGATGAAGGACATAACCAATGTCCGAAAGCTTGGAATAAAAATTTAAAAGAGTACACGTTTCATTTTTTATTGCTGCAAACTCAATATTTAACGTTTACTTCCTTACGTTGTCAGCAAATACTTCTGGTTCATTAAATATATATATATATATATATATATATATATATATATATGTATATATATATATATATATATATATATATATCGAGAAAAGGAGTACGGCCGTCAATCCAATATAAATTAAGGATCACTCGAAGAGTGGTGGGTGTTTCGGCCAAAAGGTGGAGAAAAAAGACAAAGAAGGTGGCTACTTCATCTATTTATTGAAGATGTTACGCTTTCTAATCAGAAAGCATCAGTTCATCTAAATAGAACAATATGAAAAACCAAACATTCATAGAAAAGTTATTATAAGTGTGTTACCTCAAAAAGATATGTAGTAGTCAATGATATTAAATATGCAAAGAAGCTTACGACAATGGACATTATAAGATTATGTTGTATAAACAATTAATTGAAACTAAATACAGTTTACAAATTAACTCAAACTTAGCACAGCAAAAGACCATGTGGTAATTGTACATATATATAAAAATATGTAAAAAGCTTAAGTAAAAAACATTCATTTGCAGAGAACTAAAAAGATCATAAGATGCACTTCCAACAGTATATTATTAGTTAAATTTAATTTTAACTTTAGGTAACATTATTAAATTTATTAAGATTGAAATATAGTGATATTTAAAAATATAACGAGGTTACCACTCTTAGCTTCTTAGCTGCTGCCGGTTAAATGGAAGCAACAAATAGAATGGCGTGGATTCTATTTGTTGCTCCTATTTCAGTTATCAGACCAATAATGACATACGCGGCAGAAACACGACCTGACACAGCGAGGACAAAAAGGATGTTAGAAACAGCAGAGATGAAAACAGCAAAAAAATTGATGTTAAAATACTATGGGACAGAGCTAGAAGTACCGATATACGACGTAGATGCAAGGTGGAGAACATCAAGGACTGGGTAAGAAATAGAAAAGTAGAATGGAACGATCATATATGCAGAATGACAACAAATAGAGTAGTACAGATGGCAAGAGATGGTTCCTCAATGGGAAGACGATCAGTAGGAAGACAACTTACTGGAGGCACATTGAAAAACCGACAGAGTCACGTTTACATAAAAAGAAGAAGAAGCAGTACATTTTTTACAAATAATAAACAGTAATATCATTTTCATAGCGACTGAGCTTTAAGTTGAAATATTAGGTTTCATAGCTAAAGTTATATACGATTCAGGTAATATCCCAGAGGAATGGCTATTGTCAACATTTGTAACGCTACCAAAAAAAAAAGATCTGCGAAAACGTGCGAAGATTTCCGAACTATCAGTCTTATGAGTCATGCACTTAAAATTTTTCTTAAAATCGTACATGCCAGAATTTACAAGAAATGCGAAGAAAATGTCGGTGAAATGCAATTCGGATTCCGCAATTCCATGGGTACACGTGAAGCACTTTTCACCTTACAAGTCCTACTTCAGAGATGCCGCGATATCAGTTGTGATGTCTATATTTGTTTTATTGACTACGCCAAGGCATTTGACCGTTGTCAGCACCAGAATATGGTCACCGCACTACAAAGAGTAGGATTGGATGAGAAGGACATTCGGATCATCATGAATTTATACTGGAACCAGTGTGCTCAAGTCAAGGTCGAAGACCAGCTGACCGACCAAGTGAAGATCATGCGAGGAGTAAGGCAAGGATGTGTGCTATCGCCGACTTTTTTCAATATATACTCTGAGGAGATTTTTAATAAAGCCCTCACAAACCTAGACATGGGAATCCGAGTGAACGGTGAATACATCAATAATAGTGCCGATGACACTGTGTTACTAGCAACCAGCCTAAACGATCTGCAGGCCTTACTAGACCGAGTGCGAACTGTGAGCGTAACATACGGACTGAACCTCAATATTAAGAAAACTAAATTCATGGTTGTCAGCCGTACAAATTTAGATCCCGGGGCACTAATGGCAGGTAGCGAAGAGATCCAGAGAGTCGACAGATTCACTTACCTCGGAACTACCCTCAACGAACAATGGGACTACGCTCAAGAGATTAGATTCGGAATTGAAATGGCACGGTCTACATTTATTAAGTTGAGATCCTTGCTGTGCTGCAGTGATCTCAGTTTGGGAACCAAGATGCGGATAGTGAGGTGCTACGTTCCTCCAGTGTTACTATATGGAGTTGAAGCCTGGACACTGACGCAAGCCACTGAAAAACGAATCGAAGCCTTCGAGATGTGGATATACAGAAGGATACTAAAAATATCTTATGTGGACAATGTAACCAACGTTGAGGTCCTACAGCGCATGACAAAAGAAAAAAAAGTGCTTAATTTAATTAAACAACGTAAGCTTGAGTACCTCGGCCACGTGATGCGGAACGAAGAAAAATATCTAATTCTTTAACTCGTTATGCAGGGTAAAGTATTTGGCAGAAGAGGACCGGGACGCCGTCGTATCTCGTGGTTGAAAAATCTCCGACAATGGTTTGGGATGACCTCAGCGGAGCTGTTTCGCAGAGCAGTCAACAAAACTATGATAGCCTTGATGATCGCCAACATCCGGACCGGATAAGGCACTGAAGAAGAAGAAGAAGCTAAAGTTAATAATCTAGGTACGTTTATCATTATCGTTCTGGCTTTACAACCCTGCTTGGGTCCTAGCCTCCTCAAGAATTTCTCTCTAGTCATCCATATTCATTGCCTTCCTCCGCCAAGCACATATTCCCATATTTCTCATGTCTTCATCGATGTTATAAGAGAACCTTGTTCTGGGTCTTCCTCTTCTTCTCTGACCAATGGGTTTCTAAGGAGCGTTATTCTAGCTGGGCCATTTTGTTCCATCCACATTACATGCCCCATCCATTTCAGACGTTCAATTTTAATATGTTTTACGATATCTGGTTTCTGGTATGTTCTATAAAGATCGAAGTTGTATCGACTTCTCCACACTCCATTATTAATTATTTTTTAAAATTTTGTAATTATTTATTGTTTCTGTTGATATATCCTTAGTCATGTGTCTTTTTGATGATTGCAATTTTTAGTCATAATCAATAAGCGGTTCGTTAACCAGAATGCCAACATTTTATCTGTATTTTAATCACGAACTCTAATGTATTTTAAGTTTCGCATATCATATTTACAAAATTAAAATTTATTTCTGGAAATTTTATCTTTTGCATTATCACATTTTAATAATCGCTAATCTACTAGCAAACCGTCAGTTACAGTGCAAGATTTTAACCAATATTACAACTGTTTAGTTTTAGAATTGTATTTGAAATGTCTTTTGATCTGAAAGTCGAAAAATCAAATAAACAGTTTATTTTATAATTGGCGATTTATCAACAAAAGATTATTAAAAAATCCCAAATAACACTATCAAATAGTTTTAGAAGAATTTCAGTGGCAACTACCAAATAGATTTAAAAGAATTTTAGTGGGCATTCTTGACAAAAAATATTTTATTTATACCAGCTAACATATGTTATTAAAGAAAATACAAAAGAAAGCAATAAGAAGGATTTTTGATTATCACCAGTGTTCAACGTGCTCTAACCAATTTTACCTATGCCCTCTTATCTTTTCAGCCAATGACCAAAATGTACACTTCAGCTAATAAATTCATTCTTAATTTTATTTCTTTTGTTACTTTATTTATTCAGTACGTGATATCTGGTCTTACGGCGTTATAAAACTTTCGTTTCAGTTCCAGTTGAACTTTTCTCGCTTCCTCCCATTTTATCCATCGCACTTTATGTCCATTATCTCCATTAATTTCATTATTTATCTGTAGTATTGATCCTAGATATCTAAACTACTACCATTCATTTAAGTATTTCTAAATCTGTATTGATATTATAAATAATCAGTATCCCTTTTTATCTAACAGGTGTAGGGTAATCTTAGCCATGTAAAAATGTCTTCCACTCCATTCTATTTTATGCCATTGTTTTTACCCCATTTCATGTTACTCCTCTGTTAATAAATATTTTGCTTATTTGATTATTTTAAGTTGTTCTTGGTCTTTCTTGTTTTCTTTTCTTAGTTCATTTTGCTTCAAATACTTTTTAGCTTGTCTTTGGCTGTCCGTCATGACCAAATATCCCCATCAGCTTAATTGTCTCTTCAGAATAAACTCCAGAATTGATTCAACTTTAAGTTCTTCTCCAATTTGGGTAGTACGTAATCTGTTTTTTTTTTGTTACACCTCCAACTCTACTCACATACTTCATTTCTACGACGGCCTGAATCTTGCTTTACTATCTTTGGTAGAATGTCAATGTTTCATTTGGTAATTATTATTGGGGATAGATTGATTTGTATACTTTAATTATTTTTGTTTTTTAATAGATCTTTTTATTTATAAAGTTATTGTTCATTGCATAATAAAGTTTCATCATATTTCTTATTCTCTCGTTTATTTCAGCTTCTATGTCACTTTTTTGTCAATCTTAAATTTCTTCTTAAGCTGTATTCTTGTGGCATTTTAACATAATTAATATTTAAATGGGAATAAGCCACAATTAAAGGTTAAAGTACGTTTATTGACGTTTCAATTTCCACTTCGGAAATCGTTCTAGATTAGTGAAATTCTTTCACTTTCTAAATTTCTTTTTTTATATATAATATTTTCTGAAGTGCTAAGATATCCAATTCATATCTTCTCATTTGTTTGGCTAATTCCTGCATTTTTCTCACATTATTTTCATATTCTAAGATCCTATTTTTACTTTTTCTTCTTTCTTGTTTTTGCTTTTTAATTTTATTTGTTATGCTTCCAATTTTAGTTTTGCAATTTTTTTCTCTAATTCTGTTTCCCGAGTTATTTACAGTCTTTACAGTTTACTCTTTCTATATCAGTTGTTTAATTGTCTATTTGGTAATTCGGTCTTCACGGGAAAGGGACGGTCCAGTTGCGCTAGTTCGTGCAGATAAACCAGCAGCATAAAGTCACCTCCTAATTGTCTACTCACTTACGTTTACATTGCTCACTTCTTGCAGATGATTTCAAAGGAAATCTGCCGCGACTGTTCGGTTTTTCAAAGCACTAGAAACGACAAAGTGGTCATCTCTAGCTTTTGTAATTCTGCCTCGACCTAAACCAGGTCTTTAAAAAAGCAGACCAGTCTCTTCGTACCGTCGCCATACTCGCTGAACACTCGAAAAACTTTAGCTTAGTCCGCACCAATAGATACATTGCGCGATTTTGTTCTCAGCAACAGGTCTCAGGATGTCTCAGTACACATGTCTCTAGACCATACTTCGTTGCGAGACCAAAAATTGCATGTCTAAAGTCTCCCGATTGAAATCGGAGACTTGATGCAACGACCTGTAACGTTAAGACACGTTGAGCCTCATTATTTTCCCTCCAATCATTTTAAACAATTTTTTAAAATCACAAGACGTCAGCCGGGTGAAATCAAAAAATTCCGTGGCGTCGTCCTATCTTAATTTATTTAGTAGTTCAGTACCGAACCTAGGTACTTCAGCGAGCACGTCACGCGTCCGCAAACGCTTATGTTTTCTTTACTACAATTTATTACCAAACAGGCAGTCATTCCCACAAATCAATGTCCGCTATGGTTTTTGGCAGAGATGAGACTCAAAAATTCATATCACATTGTGGACGCTAGACGAGACAAAGATCGGTGTCTCTAAACCATGTCTATGTCTCAAGTTTAGACCGTCGCGAGACCCTTGCGCAACATGATCTACAAGTGAGTACAAGGCTTTACACCGGCATTTCTCGCAGTTTCGCGCTGATCATGGCCATCTTCTAACGCCGCCACAATTCTTGCCTCTACAACAAAACTTATGCTCATTGCAATACACTGACAGTGACAACACTACACAAACAATTTATAATTGACTTTAAAACCACAGAAAAAAATTATGCTGATAATGGTTTTTACAAATTAGGGTAAGGGGTCATTTTTATCTCAAACGCTTATTGAAACAGTAACAACAACAACTTCTTTCAAGCAATGAATTAGTAAACTATGTTACAACCGAAAATAGTTAAAGAAGAAAAATATTTTCTAAAATAAATTAAAATTACGGGGGTGACCCTAATGTTATGCTCGGCAGTGTATATTCTTTAGAAACAATACAAAGGATTAAAATTTAGGGAGTTTTAATTCACACAATGTGAAAAACGAGGGATTGCGGATGAAAATCTGACTCTTTTCTAACAGGTTATGACTTGTTTAGCATTTATATATTAATTTTTAGTTATGAGATGATTTTGAAACAGTACTATCTTTTCAACCTCAAGAATAAAATTGTTTAGTTTGTTTTGGCCTTTTAAGCGTGTGGTAATCTTCAAAATAAACAAAAAAAAAACAATATATTTATATTTATGTAGTTTGTAATATTTGTTGACATTTAACTTATCGAGTTAAATCATCGATCAAGTTAAATTTGTATTGTTTTTATCTTTTAGGTTTAGTAGGTACTTACAGAGTAAATAAATTCATTATGTGGACTATGCACAGTGTACGCTTATGATTTATTACCGGATTGGTATTTTTACCCGTAATCTGTCAAATTTTAAGAAACAGATTATAGTGATGAAACGAATGTTTTTTAGGTTCATATTATTATATTACATGAATTTTCATCAAATTACTGCTGATTTCATAGATATTATTAAAATCAAAATTCAATACAAAGTTTCTTTATAGCAATATTATTTATACATACACCCTTTGTTACATTTGAAACACATACTACAGCTACTCTATTCATAAAAACATTTACAAACAACTTCAAAATATTGCAAACGATAATAAACATTTGATATTAATTTGGGTTCCATCTCATATTGGAGAACACGGTAACGACGTTTTGGACTTCTAGCTCACGAAGCAACAGCAGGTGATAGTCATGTTCAACTAAATAAAATAGTGCAAAGATCTTAAATTGGACTTAAATCTATAGTTATTATTGCTCGGCAAAATAAATGGTCGCTGTGTTTCGAGCAAGACAAATTAAGTCTTTAGTTAAAGTTTTATAAAAATCCGCTAATTTGTTATCTAGTAAGAAAGAGGTTATCTTTACTTGACTATGACTTGGTCACACTCGCCATACATATTTCTAAGGAATTACAAAGACAACCCCCCATACTGCAGCCAGTGTCAAATAAAAGTTACAGTAAAACATATTTTAGCCGAATGTCAAATATTCCAGGAAACGAGAAGTAAGCTCAACTTTCGCAATGACATATGCGGGCTTCTTAGAAACATTTAAAATCTAAACATAGTTTCCAATAGCTATAGGCATAAAAGACATTTAAATTATAATCTATATAGTTAATATTGTAACCTTTGTATATGTTTTTCTATTGTTGTCCTCTATAACCCCAGTGTTTCGGATGAGTATGCGACGATTGCGTTGATTTTACTTGATATACGTTCAGCTGAGAGCACGATTGCCCTAAATTAACTCAGATGGTCCCTGATCCCTGGTTATGATTGAGCCGCTTGCAGTGGTGAGGTAATATCTTAATGTCTTCTTTGCGCGGCTGTACCGCCGTACTGTAATGCCATTCATTGACAATAAGATAGGTTATATAAATAAAAATGGAAATAAAATATAAGAATATATTCTTACACTTACGGACTTTACTAAGTATAAAACATTTTTTAATATTTTTTGAGATATGTACACTAAATTAATCGTGCCCATAGTTTAAAGAACCCTTTATCGAGATCGGATTATAGCAGGTACCATCGGCACATTCGTTCCTGTCCGTTTGGATGACAATAAATAAATGTAAATTGTCCTTAAAAAATAGACTAAATGGAACTAGTGCTTCTGCCAAAACATCCTCTATATACCAGTGAGCATTTAGGGAACCATTGATGAAAATAAGTTCAGTTCAAGCTTTAAATTGGATTCCAGCCCAAAACATGACACCACCACCGTCAAACTTTCTTCTCTGAGACATAAAATCTTGGACATATCTTTCGTTTTTCCGTCATCAATCCCTTTCTCGGCCATCACCAGACTTCAAACAGAACCGCGATTCATCAGTAAAAAGAATTCGGCTCCAATCCTGTACATCTCAGTGTTGGTGCTGTCGAGCAAAAATAATTCGAATCGGTCCAGCCTTTTTGTCATAAGTCCTCTTTCATTAATGCGTCTTTTAACCGTTCTTTCACTTACATTCACATTTCGAACCTCCTGCAGACGGTTTCTTGCAGCAATCGCACAGGAATGGTGATTTCTTAGAAGTTCCATCACAGTAAAACGATCTCTTTGCAAGGTAACTCTTCTACGACTGGAAGCAGGTCGATGTGAGTATGTACCAGTCTCTATAAAGCGATGAAAAGCTCTCCGTACTGAAGTTCTCGGAGTACCTAAAGTTTTGGATACATAAACTTGACTTCTTTCGTCTTGTAGCAAAGCAATAACTCGAGCAACATCTACTTTAGATAACTTCTTCTTCTTCTTCTAATGGCGCTACAACCCTTTGTGAGTCTTGGACTGCTTAACAATGTTCTTCCATTCTGCCCTGTCGGATACTTTCCTTTGCCACTGCCTGATGTTCATGGTTTTAAGATCCCTCTCTACGTCGTCTATCCATCTTTTACGGGGCCTTCCTCTTGTTCTGTTTCCTTGGGGCTTCCATCTCTGGACTACTTTTACAGCTCGATTATCTGGCATTCTTTCTAGGTGACCAAGCCAGTTTAGTCTTTGTGATTTTACAAATCTGACAATATCTGCGATCTGCATTAGTTACTTTAGATAACACCATATCTTAATTATTCACTTAGTGGAGAGCCACGTTTGAAAAGATAAATGACTGTTTAATTAAATGTTTTCAACCTAGAAGATAAACAGACAATAACTTATATTAAATTACATTAAGACGCAGTATGAAACAATTTTTATTATAGGGTGGCCACTTTTTTGCCGTTGAGTGTAAATTTTAAAAAGGCAGGAAAATATATATTCCGTCAGTTGGTTTTTGTTTATCTAAATTTATTTATGTTGTTTGTATGTAAATATGTATTACCAATTTTTTTTTTCTTTTCAGAACATGCACCTCGCGAATTTAAAACTACTCAATCTATCCTACAATCAAATTAGCCAAATAAGTCTACATAGTTTTGAAGGTTTAGATAATTTAAAAAGTATGGATCTTTCATACAATAGCATTCAATATTTGTTGGGCCAATGGTTTTTTGACTTACGATCCCTTAGAGAATTATATCTGCGAGGAAATAATTTACAAAATATAAATGAACAGCCACGTATAGAGTTGCCATTTCTTAAGGTAAGTTGAAAGATAATATTAAAATGTATTTACAGAGTAATTTTATAATTAGTATTAAAATTAACCTGGGTGTATTGAGACAGTGGTACAATTATTTATTGGGTATTTCCTTATAAATTTTCAAACTAGTATTTTTACGTAACAGGCTGTTGTAAAGCATATTTGCAGCTGGCCAACTCCAAGCTCAACATGGAAACATAATCACAGATAAAAATCGAGATGTATGCATATAGGTCATATACATACAAGAACTCTTTGATGATAATAAGTCCGAACAACCTCCGTCCTACATATCTAATGATCATTTACCAATCACATCAGATGAAGTGGGAAAAAAATATCACAACTAAAAGATAACAAAGCTCCTGGACCTGACAATGCATATACTGAACTCATAAAGCTATTTTGTAAGTCAGATAGCCAAGCGGGCCAGGCGGCCGATTCTAATTCGCTTTACTGTCGAATAGTTAAGTGGATGTGGGTTTAAGCCCCGGCTCGGTGTATAGAAAAATAAAAAAGGCTAACGCAGCAGTTTAAAATTTTAAAACGAATCTGCGGCTTAGACTAGAATATGCTGGTGTCTGATCGGCCTATGGTGGAGCAGTACGGCAAGAGATAAGGGCTTGCGTCTCGGTGATACTCCCCCATAGATCCTTACCAGCCTTACCTAATTAACACCGACGGTACTCAACGACTAACAAAAATATTCAATGACATATATTTAAACGGAGTAATACCAACATCATGGCTGAAGTCGACGTTTATTGCTCTACCTAAAAAAACAAAATCCGTATCCTGCAATGAATTCTGGACCATTAGCTTAATGAGCCACATTTTAAAGTTATTTCTAAAAATCATACATCAAAGGATATATGGACTATGCGAAGAAAAAATCAGTCGTACACAGTTTGGTTTTCGGAACGCTCTGGGTACAAGAGAGGCTCTCCTTAGCAGACAAGTGCTATTTCAAAGATATAGATATGTGAATTGCGATATTTAGGCATGCTTCATTGATTACCATAAAGCATTTGATACAGTAAAACACGACAAGCTGATGGAGTTATTACCAAATATTGGAATAAACATAGGTGATCCAAGAATTATTAGCAATCTTTACTGAAATTAAACATCGTCTATCCGTACAGAGGCAGAAGAATTCGATGATATTAAAATCAAACGTGAGATCCGCGGATGATACAGTGGTATTCACAGACAGTTATGAAGCACTTCAGGAGTTAATGAATAGATTTACCAAAGAGAGTCAGAGATATAGATTTTCACTGAATATTCAGAAAAAAAAATGTATGATGATCTCTAAGAAGGAACTGCAAATTGAAAGAATCAGTGTGAATGGTCAACCAATATTTTTTCATTTTTATGATTCTAATGAGATCAATACAATATATTTTTTTCATTGACTGGCCACTATAAAAGGAGGCATTTTCCCTGACGTGCGACCGTTTGTAGTGTAAAATATTAAATTCTGCGTTTTTTATTCATATTTCAAATGCCTCATATTTGTTGCCACAAATTAAAATTTCATGTCATGGATTTTAATGACTAATCTCTATAAATGGAAACTTTACTACGACTAACGAGGATTGTAAAAATGGCAAAAATCGCGCCACGTTTATTTATTTAACACCTTTATAAAAACTGAGTTTATTCAGGGCAAAATACAACAACTGCATACAAAAGCTGCACTCTTTGCATTTAAAACGCATTTTGATTTTTGTCGATAGGACACTTGGATCAAAAGATATCGAATTTTTACCGTCGAGCTGATACAGATTTTATTGAACATTGATTTCACGCGCGTAACTAACATTCAAAATTGACGGTCGCTTCAAGCGTAACGCGTTTTTCTTCACTAAAGGTGCTGATAAATATTTTTGTTTAAAATTATCTCAGCTACATTTTTTGTTTAAAAAGATGTTTTTCTGCGGCTCACAGATTCTTAATAAATCGATTTTTTTGCTTTTTTACCCCCTACGAGGGGATTTAAGGGGTAAGCCCGGGGATATAGTGGTAAACGTTTTTGCATTATTTTTGGGGTCCCAAAATTAATATTCTCGGCAAAATTCAGCCTGTTTACAGTAGAAAATACTTATTTGGATTTGGAAATAACCAAGCCAACTCGTTTTAATTGTAACATTTTCTCATCATTATGTCTGCATACTCTTCATGTCTATCGAAATGATCATCTGACAACTCCTAAACTAATTTTATTATATATAAAATGTTTGTCTAGTACTTACTCATCTGTAGATCGTTTTCTAACAGGGCAAAAACATCTAAAGATTTGTTTTTAGTTGATGCAGTTTTTCTGCACCCTGATTTCGATAAATTAGTTATGGGATTTCTAGGCATATCACCATATCCTAATATCAATAAAATCTCAATTTGTTCTTTTTAAGATATATAATCCATTGTGACTTTAAATAGACGCCAAGAATACTAATTTATTAAAACGTCAAAGTTGGTATTGTAACCGTGACAGCCATATAATTGTATTATTTTAACTTCAGCAAAGAAAATGTAAACGTAGAAATAACTCCGAAATTATGACATTTAGGTATAGAGAACATAATATAAGTAATAATCAGGATTTCTTAAGGACTTCAAGAAGCAAATAATGGACAGGATAATCTATTTGAAATAAGAAAATTCTTTAGATTTCTAGAAAAACTGAAGATCTGACAACAATGTAAAGACCACTTTAATATTGACCGCATCACAATAACACTACGCACCAAAATTTATACAAATCGTGCAATCCGGTTCATTTTTGTTTTTTAAAGTCACGATATGTTTACACTCAAAAATCACTATTATTCCGTTCCATTCAATTTTTGAAATTTCTAAAAAAAGGCATGATTCCTCTCGTTTCGGGTGGTGGCACTAATTTTTCTACTAAGTTTTAATTACTAATGAATACAGCAAAAAAACTTCCCAAAGAGTGTGCCTTCCAATTTCAAAATCAATATTTTTGAAATTAAAATTAATCAAAAATAAATTTAACTACAATTAATCATAATTCTAGTTTAAAATAAGTTTATTTTAAGACAATTAACTTATTTTAAACTAATTCCCACAAAAAATAGTAAATACGTAAAAAATCCCACAAATAAAAGACTTGTATTACAATCTTTTCTTTAAAGTACGTCTGAAGAATTTTATCTGCTATTTAAAGACTGCACAAAAATATATCTTAATTGAATAAAAAAATTTAATGTTAGTGTTATTTTTTAACATTTTTTCTTGTTTTTAGGTTCTTGACATAAGTGACAATAAAATAGCGCACCTGCATCCAATTATTTTTACGTCATTACCCAATCTTGAAATACTAGATATAGGAGGAAATTTTCTAATAGATCTTCGTGTGGAAATTATACGACCTTTACCTAATTTAAGGCTTTTAGTAGCCGATGGAAACAGCTTACAGTGCTCGGATATCTCCCTTAGATTCTTAAAACGGTACATTAAAGAAAACGATATAACATATGTCGGGCCCTGTAAAAAAAAGCAGAGATTAAGACCAAAACCAATAGGAGGATCCGGTCATTTTGAACGAATGGAAATGAAAAAACCTAAACAGAAAATACGTGATGATGTTGCAGATAATAATGAAGATAACAATGGCAGACGAAATGATAACAAGCATAATCAAGATAAAGGGAAAGACAAAAAGTCATTCACTGAAGCATTAGATGATGACGATGAGAATATCGAAGATAACGAGGAAAACGATGTCAGACAAACGGATAATAATGGAAAAGCGGTAGTTACAAAATTTCCAAATAAACACAATAAAGAAAAAATACGTGATAAAGACGCAGATGATAATAAAGATAACGATGGCAGACAAAATAATAACAATCATGATCAAGATAAAATGGAAAACACAAAGTCATTCACTGAAGCATTAGATGATGACGATGAGAATGACGAAGATAATGAGGTTAACGATAATATAAAAAACAGAAACAAAGAAACAGAAACTGTAACAAAATCTTGGAATAAAGAGAACATGGTAGAATCAATTCCTCAATCATCCCACAAAAATAATAAACAGAAAAATATTGAAGAAACCGATGACGATGAGTTTGTGGTTCCTCAACATCCCAGAAAACCTAGCAAAAACCATAAGAAAACAACTCAAAAGAACGGCTGGATGGTAGATGATATCGAAGAAAATAAAAAAGCGAATAACAGCAAACCAATTATTAAATATGTTGAAGTTTGCAATAATAAAACTGCAGGTCAAACAAAACGTGCAGATGATTTATATAAAAATAAATTAGACAAAATGGTTATGAAGGCAATCGAAAGTTCTCCAGCAGGATTTGTAGTACTTAGTACATTGCTTGGAGTAGCGGTTGGTAAGTCTTAAAAATAAAATAATAATATATGTAGTTAAATCTTCTAAAATACGATCTTAATTTTTTATTTCTTATTTCTATTAGATGGGATAAAACTTTTCGTCAGATATCTGTTCTTCAAAATCATTTTACAGCATATTTTTAATTTTGTGTTTTTGTTTTTTCTTACAGTGCTTCAGC
Source organism: Diabrotica undecimpunctata (assembly GCF_040954645.1). NCBI lineage: Eukaryota > Metazoa > Arthropoda > Insecta > Coleoptera > Chrysomelidae > Diabrotica > Diabrotica undecimpunctata. Next base: position 112,273,542 of record NC_092805.1, on the reverse strand, counting down.
TGGTTTGCTTTTTCTATACTTTATTGTTAATTATAAAAACTCTCAGTTAATTACTTTAACTCATTAAGTTGTTAAGTTCTTCTTCTTATAGTGCAATTTTCTGACAAATTTAGCAATCATTACAACTATTTTTATGCTGCTTTCATAAATAGCTCAACTGAAATGTAATTAGAGAGCTCTTAACCACGCAATTCTTCATCTTCCTCTCGGTTTCTTTTCCTATATTTTACCTTGCGTGATCAGCTGTAGTCAGGCATATTTTTCATCTCTCAATACATGACCAAAATATCTCAATTTTCTTTTCTGGATGGTAAATATGAGTTCACGTGATTTCTGCATAATGTTCAATATTTGCTCATTTGTTTGACGTTTAGTCCAAAAAATCTTTAACAAGCATTTATACGTACAACGGACTGAACACTTTTTTCTTAATATAATGTATAAATTTACTTTTGTAGTACCGCCGATAGAGTAAATTAGACTTTTACGACGAGAAAAAGGGAGAGAGAATAAGCTGCACGGCTAAAAACATCGAAAAGAATAAAAAAAAACGAATGAAAAAATTTTTAGAAATGACATAAAATAATATAAGGTTAGCTCGGTTAGCTAGTTAGAGTCAGATGAAATTAAATTCTGATAGTTTTCACGTTTTAAAAATTCTTTTCTAAGCTGTTCCGGCTATTGGTGTAAAATTTATACAATTATGTAGAAAGTCGAAAAATTTCCAATTTTTTTTGTAAAACCTCAGCTTCGACTGACATCTGTGTTCACATGTCACCATGTTCACATGCCATAGACATGTAACTATGGAACAGTGGAACCCACATATTCGAAGGTCACACTGGTCACACTCTGTAATGGAGAGGTACCTATCTGACCCCCAAGCTATAACCAACCACCTCTCCCCATCGCAAAACATAACTAATAAAGAAGCTTTGTACTGAACGGTAAATTGGATGCCTTGGGTAATGGGAGACTCTCTATTTTACTTTATGTGGTTAAACCACCTGATTTTAGGGGCAGCTGATAGAGTTTTTCTCCCTATGAATGACTGAAATTAATTTTTACATGACTTTGGACTTATGTCCCAAAATGTATGTTTCGGACAGCAGTTTCGGTGACTACCCGTCCGGATTGTGTGTGCTCGGTCACTCAGCCGCCGAATTGGCAAAATAAATTTTGTTCTCCCCGTCGGCTGAGCACCTGAAGAGCCTGGCCATCAAGTCGACGTTTGTCGTGACATGACTTCGATGCTCAGGTTCTACGAGCTTAGTACTTTTGACCTACCTAAAGTAGTTTAGATGCCTGATGGGTCTTTTGCCTTGTCGGCGGCTTGTCTGTCTGTACGCTTAAATAATTACTTGATCTATTTTTTGTAGTGCATGCCTGCTGTAACAGAAGGCTATTAGTACAGAGTTAAGAAAAAATAATATTAGAGAGAAAGTAGTAACGGATGAGGTGTGCATTCCCAGGTGTATACGGACATCACACACATCCCGTAAATATATTTTTCGGTTTCCGTCTTTTTGTTGACTGGCTAATAAATAAATTGGTATAAATATACCTAAGTTAAAAAAATAAAATATAAGGATAGGGTATTGTGTTATTTTTTTGGCGTGCTATAGTCATTTTTTTGTTTTTTGGGGCCTTCTGTCTCTGGGTCTTCTCTGTGTCCAGCCAGCTGTTGTCTGGACAGCCTATGTACTATCCTCTGGTTTTCGTCGTATTCTCTCGTATTCGTCGTACTCGCTTAGAGTCTATTCGGATGGTTTCTGAGATAGTTAAAAATCACGTGTGCTTTTATATTTATGATTCTCAGGATTCTTTTTTGTTCTGAATCCTTAAATACTCACCTTAAAAAAATTTATTTAGCTATATTTAGAGCCTCTCTGGGCATATATTTCTGGAATATTTGTATTTTTTTCGGCAGAAGTGGCGTATGGTAGTGTTGGCAAAATTATAAAGTTTGCCTTCCTAATCTTTATTTTAAATCTCTGTTTACTCTTCAGACTTCTAAGTACTTTAGGTTTTTTACTTGTAAAGTTCAGCTTTTTGTTCAACGTTACGCCTAGATATTTGCCTTAATTTGACCATTCGATTTGGGTGTCAAATATTGATAGTACCCCATTTGGTCTGCTTCTGCTTTTTGGTACATGACGGCCTGTGTTTTGTCAGGGATAACAGTTATCTTTGACTGTACGCATCATTCTTATAGTTCATGTGGTACACTTTGTAGGTGTCTTGTTGCTGGATCTGGGTTGACAGGACGAGCGACTATCGTCTGCTTATAGGCTCAGTAATAATTTGGGTTCGGTTGGGGTGTCTGCTGTGTATATGGTGTACAAATAGGGCGACAACACTGCTTCCTGTGGCACACCAGTCTGTATGGTTCCAACATCGGACAGGGTTAGCCCTATCCGGACTCTAAACCTCATATCGGCTAGGTATGACGAGAAAAGAAAATGTCATCGCCTCAATATAATCATATTGGTTCATGTAATACAACAGGTCTTCATGCCAGACTCTGTCAAATACTTGGCTGACATGCGACTTGTCGACATGCCTTGACTAGAAAGGTGGCTGCTGTATATTTATTTTGTAAGGCTGCTTGATAAAGTACATGAAGCTGACATGAGTGTTAGGATCTAAATCCGAACTTCAGGTATTTTTGCGATTTCTTCTAATTCTTATTTTAGCCTAGCTAGTGTGACCCGCTCTGAAATTTAGCTTATTGATGGGAGTAAGCTTTTTGGCCGACAATTCTGTGAAAGTGTGCTGTTGTTCTTTGGTTTTTCGATCATTATTACGTGAACTTTCTTCCATTTGTCAGGAAACGATTATTCAATCACAAATTAGTCCATTAACTTGTAATCTGACATGAATCTTAATTTCCTGAATTTTTATAGTTTCACCGTGTATAATTGTGAAACATCGATTAGTGGCTTAATTACAGTTTGTTCAACTTCATGCAAACTATAGATTGCCTAATAGATATTAAGGAAATTGTTGCAATCGTTTCCTTGGTTCAAATTATATTTTTCAGCTTTCAAAAGTCAGAAAAAAGGTTTTTTTTTCTATGCAAAGGGCAATACACTTATTTAATGAATAGCATTTTAGTGAGATTGTAAATATAGCTTCGAGACTAGTTTGGGACGCGGTATAATATAATTTTTTAATTCAACAACTATAGTGTAATAATTCAGTAGCTGTCTCTTAATATTGTTCTGAAGCTATTTTCTTGTGGCATTTTAAATTAATTACTATTTAAATGGGAATAAGCCACAATTAAAGGTTAAAAAATACGTTGATTGACGTTTCAATTTCCACTTCGGATATCGTTCTCAAAATACAAACATTAGTAAAAAAAAAATTACTAATGTTTGTATTTTGAGAACGATTTCCGAAGTGGAAATTGAAACGTCAATAAACGTATTTTAACCTTTAATTGTGGCTTATTCCCATTTAAATAGTAATTAATTCAGTAGCTGTCAATAAAACCTTATTTTACTCCACGACTTCAACATTTTATTTTATCATCGTCGATCGACAAAAATCGGACACAGGCCATTAGAAACAATTCGAAATTATAATAACATTTGAGCTGTTCATTGGTCCTTCGAGCCGGATTTAATTTTTTTATGCATACTATTGCTTCTCATTTACATAATTTCATTTTCTCCATGTAGGTGTGGAATTGGTTTGTATCTTTTCTTAGTATTTTAAACAGCTTTTAATTTCCGATTTTAAATAATTCTGATTTATGTATATATCACTGTTTCCAAAGATCTTCTGCAACACTTCCTACAAATTATACAATGAATTTCAATCGTTGAAAGTAGTGATTGTATATAAAGGATTCATTATTTACAAACTCCTCTTCTTCTTTTTCTTCTTCTGTTTCTTCTTCTACTTCTTCTTGTTCTGCTCTGCTCTTGTTCTTCTTTTATACAAGCAATTTTACTTGGTTCTTCAGCGGGTTGTTGCCTCTACGAAAGATTGTCTCTCCATCTCTTGTACGGTCGGTAGATACTTCTTGTACCACCTGGTGATTTGTACATTGCTATTTTAACGATTTTTGTATCCACGATTCTACTGATGTGATTGTTCCACTTTTTTTGGTGATTCCTTTTCTACTGGCCTTAAAGATTATTGGTTCCATCTCACAGTTAATGTATCGATTATACCCTATAGTGTTATTAAGGCATCCTACTAATCTATTTGCTCTTTGTCCTTGGTCTCTTACTTCTTTTTCAACGATTTCACAGCTGGACACTTTCAGAATTACAAGCTCAATGTTGAAAAATGAATGTTTAAGCCTGAAATAAATGATCATTATAATGGTATCATGTTGAATAAGCTACAATTTTACTTAAGTTTATTTTGACGTTTTGATTTCCACTTAGGAAATCGTTATCAAAATCCAAAATCGTTTTGTATTTTGAGAATGATTTCCGAAGTGGAAATTAAGATGTCAAAATAAACTTATTTTAAAGAAATGTTGTGGCTTATTTCCATTAAAAATAGCAAACTTCATTAAGATGCCACAAGAAAATAGCTTCAGAACAATCTTAAAATATATTAGAAATTGCAAAAATTTTACATTTAATTTAACAATAACGGTGTAAGTAAAGTTAAATTACTTCGTTTTATTTTCCAATGTTCTCAGTGCTATCATAGTGCTTGTTAATTAACCACGTTGCTATTAAATGAAACTTTCGATTTTTGCATGAAATTAAAAAATTATATACAACTCAAAGTTTTTAATGTACATGGCGTGATTTTCAACTCGATTTCACGGCCTTATTGGATCATTTCCATCTCGTTCAATCAACAAGTAAAATGTTACTTGCACTCTTGCACATGTTTACTCTTGCGCTTTTTGTTTAAATGCATAATTTAACAAATGTTACAAAATAAAATTTCACAAAGATTTTTGTTTGTTACAGGTGTGGTTGCTAGCAATACGGGAAAACCAGGAGATTTAAAGAAACGTCTCAAAGTATTAGGCGACTTATTCGAAAAGATTCGAAAAAAATATTTTCCTAATGCCAAAAATCCGTTTAAAAAGAATGATGGTGGAAATAACGAGAATGGAGGTGGTAACAATGAAAATTTACCCAAAGATGATGTAAACGAAAAGGTATCCAAAGAAAAAAAAGATCCCCAATATTCGAAACCACCACCAAGACCACCTAAGAAAGATTCGGTTGAATTAAATATCCAGTCTGATTGTTCGGATTGCGAGGATGCACTAAATAAGTTTAAACCACGTCCTAAAAATAAAAGAAGTCCCGAGCAAGAATTACTATTAGATGAAGAAGAGCCATCATTGGGTTCGACTCCAGCTATGAGCAAAAGAACACCTCCACAGAGAAAACAGCGGTCTCCGAGAGATTCTGGTTCTGAATTGGATGAAACCTTAAAACCTGCAGGATTTCCTCCAAGAAGAGGCCGTAGTCGAAGAAAATCAGATGAGTCGGATACAGAAAATTTAGACTTTAAACCGAAGTCTAGACCTGGTAGACCAAGAGGTCGAAGCAGAGGAAAATCAGATGAGTCTGATAATGAAAATATTCCTTTAAGACAAAGATCGAGATCTGGAAGTCCGAACGATAAACAACGCAAACAATTTTTTAGAGATGAAGAAGACAAACAGAGACCAAGGTTTGGCGAGCATCAGCAATTTGAAGGTTCAGGAAGGGAAAGTGAAGGGGAAAAATAAATGTTGAATTAAACGACTATATACTATTAATTTTATATATGTTAAATTAATGCCTATTATTTAGGATAACTCAAGAGCTACCATCCATGACAAACTAAATGACACAGAAGCTATCATAATAACATACTTTAGAATAATTTTCATATTTAATTTTAAAGATAATTTCGTAAAGACAAGTTTTTAATTATATTTTAAATTTTATTGTTTAAACACTTTTTTGGTATTTTTTATTTTTGTTTTAAATAAATTGTAGTTGATTTTAATTGTGTAGTTAAGCGGCAAATGAATTCCCGATAAATTAATTTTTGTTCTTCAGATTCCATCATCTATCGAAGGTTGGAAATCATGACTATGTGGAACCTGTTGTCCGCCGCTCTAAATAGTTTTGCACTACTACAACAGTCAAACGATTCTTTCAAGTTCTGAAGCCAAGATATTCTTTGTTTTCCTACATTTCACTTCCCTCTAATTTAGAGTTACATAATAAGTTGTAATAATTAGTATTTTTACCATATCAGCACATGTTCCAAGTACTCAAACTTTCGTCTTTTGATAGTTGATATTATTTCCACTTCTTTTCCTATTATTCTAGTTACTTCCACGTTTGACATTCTTCAAATCCATGATATTCGTAGGATTCTTCTGTAACACTAAAATTTAAAGGCGGTCAACTTATTGATATGCACTTATTTTGGTGTTCACGCTTTCAAGCTGTATAGAAGAGCAGAGAGCACGTAACGTTAAAGTATCGTTTGGCGAAGCGAAGCTTCTATACTGGCATTTTATTAATTTTTTCTCTAAGTAAAATGCTGAGTGGAGCGTCACGAAACTAGCGCCACGGGGGGAAGGCGTCTCGAGTATCGTCTCAAAAGAGCAGTTCTTCTCATCGATTCACTAGTCTCGATCAATTCGTTTCTAGTCATTATATATTTATTCTAAGTAGGTTTAAATTAAAAACTATCTAAATCTATCTAAACCACATAAAACATATTAAAAAAAGATGCGAAAAAGCCATAAATCTGCTAAAAGTAGTTTCCAAGAAAAAATGGGGAACTGATGTTACTGTATCGTATACATTCTACAAGGCATACATTCGTTCCATATTGGACTATGGCTGTATATTATATAGGGCAACATCTAAAACGAATCTAGTAACTATCGATTGTATACAATACAAAGCTTTAAAAATTTGTATGGGTCTAATGATGTCATCAGATAACCAAGCAGTCCTTGCAGAAATACAAGAACCTCCATTAAATATACGTAGACAGTATATAGCTGAAAAACAAATAATGAAATACAGGGCATTTAATACGAATATGATCCAGAAAATAGCTTCTAATAATACTTGTAACCTTACAACTCCTTATTGGAGAATAAAAAACTCCCCTTTCTTGTCAGATGGCTTTATTAATACCAATCAATATGACATTTGTATATTCAAGTGTCCCAAATATCCAATATATGAATATAGCTATCAAAGTATCATATTTCGGCCAAACATTATATACCCTGAATATACTGTAAACGCTAATTTAAATAACCTAATACTCTCAACCACATTGAATGCTTTTGGAAAAAATGTTACTAAAATATTTACAGATGGGTTCAAATGTGAAAATGGAACAGGCGCAGCATTTTTTGTTTCAGACATCAACGATGTCGAAAAATTTAGACTAGCAGATACACTCTCTATTTACAGTGCTAAGTCTATCGCGATAAAAAAAGCCTACTATGATGCACACTAAATCCAGTTCAAACGGTTTCTATTATGTTAGATTCAAAGTCCGTTCTGCAAGAATTGAAGGATCTCCAATAAATATTTATAATCAAAAATTAATTTGTGAAATAAAAAACTTATTATACCAAGTACATCAACAAAATAAAAAAATAATTTTAATATGGGTAAAAGGTCACAGCGGTATTATAGGTAATGAAATGGTAGATTGTGAAGCAAAAGAAGTTTGTAAATCAGATAAATTTGTAGAAATTTTTTTTTACACCGACTTAACTACTAAACTTAAAAAAGCTAATAAAGTCAGATGGTCAGAATCTTACAATAATTTTAGCAAGATATCGAAAACTCTTTATTTCCAGCTTTACCCACAGCTTCCAAATAGAATACCGGAATTACTTTTGATTATATAAAAAGATATACTTCAACAGTAACACGCTTAAAATTGAAACATGGCCGTATTCCGGCGCACCTTCATAAATTAGGGATACTAAACTCCCCGTTATGTAACTGTAACAACATGTCCATAGGTGATATTAACCACATATTTCTGGAGTGTAAAAAAATGATACGGCTATCTCTAGACTATCTAATTCTCTAATATAGAATACAACACTCCTCTCCCTCCCAACATTGGTTCACTGTTATCAAGCCATTATAAACGAGTTTTAGATGCAATAATAAATTACGTTAAAGAAGCTAAAATCGATATTTAACCTTATAAGCACCTAATATGTACCTATATGCGTATAAATAAAAATGAATCCTGTGGCTAATAGACTATGTCTAAGGCCATCTCTTTCCTCTACACACACACACACAAATCTATCTAAATCTAAATATCTATCCAAATACCTATCAATGAAAGATTCAATTCTTCACGATTTTTAAAATTTAAAAATCATAAATGTCATCAAATTAATAACAACAGTAAATCATCTAGTATATGGGAAATAAGTCAATACCCACAATCTTAAGTAGTTTTTATTTAAAAAAGTTAGTGAATTTTGGGCTACCGGTTTCAAGGATTACAATATTTGCCCCATCATTAGGCCCCAGTACGTTAATTTTATATGTATTAAATAAAAGATGTCAGATACAGGAAAGCTCTATAAACTAAGGCACTTCTGAGAATCACCTTCTTCCTTAAGGAATACATTCACTCATACTTCTGAATTTCAAGATAATCTTCACATCGAACTGAATATCAAGATGTTATTAATATTTTTTATTTATACTGTATATTTTATCTTCAGCTGTTGTGTCAAGATGTATAAATTAATTTAATTAAATAAAATTTTTTTTGGACGGCACAAACATTACACAATATATTAAAATTGTAATGGTAAAGGTGATTCTCAGAAGTACCTTAGTTTATAGAGCTTTCCTGTATCTGACATCTTTTAGCTTTTAATACATATAAAAATAACGTACTTAAGTTTAATGAATGTTACATGCACAATTTCAGTACCTGTCTTAATTTCCTTGGTTTGGTCTACATTTGATGTTATCCGTGCTCCTCAGTATTTGCTGATTTATTCATGACCATGCATTTAGTTTTTTCAAATTTATATTCAGCCCGTATTCATGACAGCATTCGTTAAGACGTCGCATTAGGTTCTGTAAATCATTGTTGTTATATATTTGTTAAATAATGTTGTAAATCATAGATATACCCTCTATTAAATCTGAGAGATGCAGATGATAAAGAGTAGTGGGGATAGCACGCAACCCTGGCGGACTCCTCTCTGTATTTTGATATCTAGTGTTTTCTGATTGTCAACTTTTACCTTGGCAGATAAATTAATACCCTATTGAATTTTTTTTTACGTAAATTTGTAGATGTGCAAATTCTTTGACGTATTATAAGTATTATCATGTTTCATTTAACAAAAAATGTACTCATATGGTATTCATTGAACATTCTGGAAAACAAAATAAATATGATGAAGGTAACTCGCATTAGGACAACCTTACAAGAGACTGACCAATTTCATAAGAAACTAGGATTACATCAGGACTAACTTCTTAGGGAGCAACTTTATCTATCTAGGAAAATCTAAACACGCTTCTATAGCACCATATATTAAATGGTTATAGTCTTTTTATTGATGCTTTAGTTAAGATCCATCACTACACATCATATAAAAGAACAGATAAAACGTAGCATTTTAGTAAACGAACTTTTATTTACAATTTTATTTCGTGATGTTAAAGTTTTTTTTTTATTTTGATGAAAGCTGAGTTCTTCTTGAGCCTTCTCGATCCTTATCTTAATTTCTGTCAATAGTTCTCACTGTTAGTTGAAATGTGGACCGAAATAATAGAAGTTGGTTGTTGGTTAATTGATAATTATACCGCTGTTATCTTTTTTTTGCTTATAACCATGTATTTTGTTTTTGATGTTAAAATCGAGCCTAAACTAGACAGACTTTCCAGACTTTTTGCAAAAATGACAGTGTCATCAGCGTTTCTTATGTTGTGCAGTCGTTCTTCATTTATAAGTATTCCTTCATCTAAATCAGTTAGCACTAGGTTCCTAATATGCTCTAAATATATATTGAATAATAATGGAGACAGTATACATCTCTCTCGCAAACTTCTTTTTGTCTTTGTCGTCTTTTAAATAATCCCCAACTCTAACAGCTGCAATTTGTTTATAATAGATACTGTTTATTATACGGCAGTTTTTGCTGTCTAGACCAAGTGAACCTTATATTTCTACCAGTTTATGATGTTTTATTCTTAGCTAAGTGCCTAGTACTATCTGATTATTATTGAATCAGATAATTGGGAAACTTCAAGATGCCATTCTCTATGCTTAATTTATATAAGTGGTATGTCAGTAAAAAACCCAGAATTATTTTAGTATTGCGAATAATTCAGTAACAAAGTTTGAAAGTGGAGAGAGGCTATTGAACAAAACTTTTTAAAATTTGAAAGAACAACAATAGAATATCTATATTGCGCATTTAAAGACGAACAATTTAAGGTATTTACAATTGATCAATGTAGCTATTGATAAATAAGTATACATGACAGTCATGACAGTTCACAGAGTGAAATTGATTAAATAGAGGCTAGTGGTGTATTAAGTGACAGAAAAATTCAGTTTAAACTAAAAAGCAAAGCCTATTAGACCACTATAGGACTAACTATGATGTACTCACTAAATGTTGGACAGTTAAAAAGGAGAAGGAAAAATAACATAATACATGTATTTTATAAAAACTAAAATAATTATATGGATGAAGGGGGTAACAAAAAATAATTGTATCACCCAAGATAGAAATTCACTAGAAATTAAATACTAGAAGTCGATGTCAAAGTAGAAAACATGATACCAAATAATAAATCAAATAGGATAATACAAAAATCAAACATACGCCTGTAAATGACCAATTTGGAGTGTAATTTTCCACGTCTCCCCGGATTTGCTTGGGCAGCATTTGGATTTAATTCTTCTTACCCTCTACTTCATTTTTAGACTCAACCAGGGTTTGTTTTAGTTAAGGGGTGAAAGCCATTCCTTCTCAGGGTGAAAAAACATACCTTTAAAATAAATCCGGAAATGGATAAATTAACTAATTCCAAGCAGCTTTTGTTTCATTATACTTTTTTAACTAAGTCAATACTGCTTTTGTTATTTGTGAGTGAAGAAAATGTTGATTTTTCAAGATAAAAACCACGTTTTTAGATGGTTTTTCACAAATAACTCAAAAAAATAAGTATTTTATTAAAAAAATTCTTAGCAGAAATGTCGCTTAAAAAAAAAAGAAAGAAATAGTGTGCCTATAAAGTCCGCAGACCTAGAGTTGTATCTCATGAAAAGTCGGTTCTTATTTGTCAAATTTCAAATCGAATATTTCAACGTAAAATAACCAAAAAATGAAACACTGCTCTGGGAAAACCCATCAAAAGCTTTTAAAATTATTTAAAAAAGTTTTATTTTTGTTTTTCTTTTTTTTAAGTTTTTAGTATCAAAACTAAACGATTTGGTTCATTTTCTTTTGGAAAAAACATCGTGAAAATCACGCCATAGTTAGCATCCCAAATGAAATTAATAATTACTGCTTTACAATTTACTTTATTTATGTATTGTTTATATGATATGTAAGTTTGACCGATTCAAAGTGCTTATTTTTTGAAAACAACTGGTTTTAAAGTAAAAATTTTTTTGAAAAAATAGCTTTTTTCAAAATAATTTAAAAAGTATTAGTGATCTGAAAAATCTGGAAAAGCAAAAAATATAGGTTTAGACTTTCTAAACATTTCGTTTTTTTTTGTTTTTCTGTAAGACAAAAATTTTTTAAGATATGGCTGTTCAAAGTTTGCATACACTCGTGATTAGTGACTCGTTTAAGCCCTTTCAACTAAAACCCTTTCAAAAGTAAGAGTTTAAAAAAAATTAAGTTTAATGTCCGTTTTGCTCTAAAAAAATCTATAAGTGGTTTTTTAAGTAATTTATAGCTTAAAAGCTAAAAAAATTATATGTAAAAACCCAATCACACATTTTAGGAGATATCCGGACGCATATACAGGAGCATTATAAGATACACATTATGTGCTATTAAGGACCAGACATACTTTCACCGATCCTTACAAACAACTCGTAATAATGGTTTTTTCTTAAGCTGAAATAAAATAAATTCATTACGTTTGGATTAAAAATGTATCGAATTTATAGTTTCAATGAACAAAAAAAATGCTACAACTATTCGAATTTCTTTGGAAGAAGTGGTTTTTATAAGGGTATACATGGTAACTCTGGCTAATTGGGTCGGCCAAGGCCATCAAACTAAAATAAAAAAAAAATCTCTAAAGAATAAAACGCCACCAACGGAAAAGTCCAATTTTTAAGTGAACGGTAATCTAAATCCAAATTTCCATACAAATCAGTGGAACCAAGGTATTCATTGACATTGTTTTAATTATGACTAATATAGGGGGTGAGGGGGTGAGATTTAGGGATCAGTCTGTATTAAAATCTAAAATTATGTTGTTCACTTGATTTATTGATTTGATCAATAACCCGCTTTAATCTACAATTATACCCCCTATCTTTTTTAATAGGGGTTGTTTTCACCCTTAAAAAGAGGTAATCAACGGCACAAGTCCAAAAGTAAAGTGAACTGTAAGTAGAACCTCAATCCAAATTTCATGCAATTCGGTGCTGACACGGAAAATTACACCGTATCGCCGTATTTCACGTTCATTTACTGACCTAACAATAGAAAAGATAAATTCTACAAATGTTACTTTTTAAAGCAAACTAATTCATCAAATATTCCCGTCAGTGTCGATAGCTATTAAGTAAACTGTAAACCCAAGCTAATTAAGCTTATAAGTCGATGTTAGAAATATTTATATTCCACGAGTACATCAGCAATTTATCCATATAAATCGTCATCATTTCCTAATCTTTTCGTCGAGTAAGAAAGATAACAAAATAAATATTTTTTATTATAAAAAAGTACTTGTTCTTTTCTCAGTCCTAATCCCTTTTGTGATGTGGTGACACCATCAGGCCTTTACAGTTTTTTCACGATTTCCCTCAATCCTTCCCTGTTCTGGGCTAGTTGTTCGGCTTCATGTAACCCTTGGTTAATCAATATTTTTGTTTGATCTACCCAACGGCTTGGAGATCTTCCCCTAGGTCTCTTACCTTCAATTCTACCCTCGACTATCAGTTTTTCCATCGTATCTGTTCTTCTAGCAATGTGTCCAAAATACTGCAAATATCTCTGTTGTATTTGTTTAAGCAATCTATCCTTTACTTTAAGTTGTTCTAATGCCGATATGTTAGTGCGATGATCAATCCAGGATATTCTTAACATGCGGCGGTATACCCATATTTCAAAAGCGTCTAGTTTATTTTTATCCGTTTTCTTTAAGGTTCACGTTTCGAATGCATATGTGGCTAAGGGAAAATGAGTGCCCTCACCAGCCTTAGTTTTGTGTGTATTGTTATGCTAGAATTTTTCCAAATTTTTACCAGTTTCATCATAGCTGTTCTAGCAATAGTCAACCTTCTACGTATCTCTCTGTCACACCCTCCGTCATTTGTTATTAGAGACCCCAGGTATATGAAACTATTTACTGCTTCAAAGCCCCCAATTTCTTTAATGTGTTGAAGATTATTCCGAGCTCTGTCTATTTTCATGATCTTTGTCTTACTCCTATTTAGCTTTAGTCCATATGTTCTGGCTTTTCTCCTCTAGACACCTCATTATGTCTTCCATTTCTTCTTGATTTACCGCGATTATTAAACTCTCATCAGCATATCTCAAGTTACTGACTTTTTGACCTCCTACTGATATTCCACCCTATCGAACACGAACTGTTAACTGTATTTTATGTCAATAAGTTTAGTAAAAGGCAAACTATCAAGATTAATTTATTATTTATTATATGAACGATAAATGTGAAAAAATAACATTATTCTTTATCCTTCGTAGATTATAAACCATAAAATATCCGCGGCGAAAAAACGCTTTTTAAAATGTGACAGTTTTACATTACAATCCAATATCTCACTGTAATGTTTCTTATGGAGGTTGAATCTACATCCCAATTGTAATCCACTTTTATCTATAAATATGCTATTACTTTTTTACATTATTATGTATAAATATAAACAAAAAACCTTTACCTACCCGTTGAGATGGTGTCTGTATGGTGTGAAAAAATCCACTTATAACTGAAAAATGTTCGTTCAGTCGTTCGGTATCTATCTACAGATGTTATCGGCTCTATCGGTGCGTGCAAACTTCCCGAACGTATCTTAACGATTAAACATAAAAATTAAACATAAAAACATATCAAAAGAGCTAGGTCCATACCTTAACGACTTATTTAATTACTTGCCGCCAGTCAGATTTGATAAGTTGGTCAAAGTGAATTTTTAACGATACCACTTCAGTTAAGTAAGTTTAATAAAACGAGAATAATTTCTAAAATAGATAGTTTTTCTCTCCGTCAACTGGCTTAAGAGTTAAATAGGAGTAAAACTACAATCCACAACCTTAAAAAAAGATGAGGAAATGAGCAGACTTTGCATAGAAGGAGAGGGAGTGGGAGACCAGTTATTACTACAGCCCAATAAGATAAAATAATAAATAATTATTTAAGAGAATATTCCTTTCATAGATAAGGCAAGCAAAATTTAATACAAACTAATGTTTCTATAACTACATCATTAAGGAGAATTAGAACAACAGATTTAAGAAATTGTGCAGCTGCCCGAAAATACAAATTTAGCGAGGAACATAAACAAAGTAGACCCTTATTTGCTTTAAATTACGTTTTTTAATTTTTGGCGCTGTGTAATTTTTTCTGATGAAAAAGTATTCCAGTCCAGGTATGATTAGGGTGTATAGCCTTCCTCGAAATAGGTTTAACGAAAACTATATTTCGTCAAGTGATAAGTCCAGACGGTTCTTTATAAATGTTTGGGCTTTGATGTGCAGAGGAGGTTTAGAAATGTGTTGGAGAATTGAATGACTGGAAGCTGTTAACATATTTTAAATAATGCAATCTTGCCATCGGTTAGGGAAATTTTTCCCAACAATAATTTTATTTTCCAGTATGACAACTGTTCAATCCATACAGCTCACCGTGTACGGGATTACCTTATGTAGAATAACATTGAAGCCTCTTTATAACTTCATCTTCATCTAGAACTACATCTTCTAAAAGTTCAGATATTAATTCAATAGAGGACGTTTGAGGAATCACGATCAACAAAATACAAAAATTAAATGTAATTCCCCAAACCAAAGATCATTTATGGACCATTATTGAAGAAACCTGGGAAAGCTTGGCCGAAGATGAAAATTTATCACTAGATTTAATTAACTCAGTGCCCAAAAGATTACAAGAAGTTATTAATAATAATGGATCTATGACAAAATATTAATATTGCAGCAGTTTCGAATTGTAATACATATATTTAAATTCCTCACTTGTTTACTGTAAAAGTTATTCATTTTGAATTAATTTCAAATTAAATTTTGAATTTGTCCAGTGTTTTATTTATTCTAGGATCCAACATCAGTTTTGTGCTACACTTTACGAGGAATCAATCACACCTCTCGATTTAAAATTAAACGTAATAATTTAAAGTCATGTCTAGATTTATTATCCATCATTATTTTTGAATGGAAATATTTTCATAAAGTATAATAAAACACGAATCAATGTATGGGTACTTAAGAGATGATGAAACATTACATAATTAATAGGAGAATTTTTTAAGATGCATGTTTAAATAAATGTGACTAACTAATCGAAAATGCTCGATATTGTTTTAGTTTTTAGTATACTAAAAACTTGCGGTCTGTCGCATAACCCTGCTTTTAGCTGGTTTTATATAATATTTTTGTTGAACTGGCAACGTTGCCCTAGAAATTAAAATCACACATGTGACAAGATCAACTTACACAACTTGAAAAACACGATTTTCGCTCATAAGAGTTGTACCAATTTTTTATGACGCGAACGGTACAAACAATAAGATCATTACTTTGGTATCCTAAAATTAGTGTACAAACAAACATGACAATCTATAAATCAGTCAGATAATCAATTTTGACGTACGAATCTCAATGTTGGCAAATGAGGATGAAAGAAAAGAAAAAGCTAGAAGTGGTAGAAATAGACTGTCTGAGAAGAGCGAGCGTGTCCTGGGTAATCCAGAGTTGATCACCCCCCAAATGAAGAAATAAGAAGAAGAATAGGAAGTATTTATAATATCGTAGATACAATAGAATCCAAACAACTTGTATGCTACAGGTAGGTAAAGGAGAGAAAGACCAGCATTAGAATGAAGAAAAGGAATCAGAGGAATGGAAAGACCGATAAAAATAGAGCTTGAAATTCGGGACGTGGCAGAGGCTGTAGGACACCCATAGATATATGTAACCAATTCTTTTAAAGTGCCTTAAGTCACGTGAGTAAAGACAATTTGAAGAAAAATATTGAACATGATATCAAAAGAGTAAAAATGAAGAAAATTGACAATATTTTTCACGATTTAATTGAATCCGTTATTAATAATCCAAATTTCTTTGTATTTTATTTATTACGTTGATTCCAAATGTACACCACTGTGATACTTTAAGAGTCTGTTTCTATTTTGTAATAGTTAAATGACTATTTTAGTATGTTTGTTAACAAGTGAAATTCTCTGTGTAATGAATAAATAGAATAGATGTAAGATAGAATGAAAGTTTTACTTCAAAATTCGTGATTCGCTGTATGGATGGTCTTGTGTAGTTAATGGCGATTTATTACTCGGTGTAATTTTTTTCTAGCCTTTAAAATATAATTCCGTACAAAGTTTTAATTTCTTAAGTCTTTTATTTTAAATTTTAAATTCTTTACAAGTTTAAAAAATAAATACATTCAAACAGTGAAAAGTATGAATCGTCGCGTCGGTAAAATTATACAATATTGAAAAAATCAGTAAATATGTCCAAAATTTTTTATTCAAATCTATAGATACCCCTCGTAAACTAGGTAATTTTGTATCCGATGAAAGGTAAAACATCCGAAGTACATGAATCGTCTGTTACCTGGGTGACGTCACAAAGCGTCTGTTGCCCAGATACCAATCCCTCGTGTTCTCAAGAGTTGGCTCTGCTGGGTGGTATATCAGGATATCAAAGCAGTCGACCAAAAAAAGAACATTTTACCCTATTTCATTTTTCGATCAGGCCTTTGTATGAGCGAATGTTTTTTTAAAAGTACAATATTAAAATATAGAAATATACACATTCTTGTTACGATATTAAATTATTGACATTTTATGAAATATTTCTATGCTATATTCCCTTTAGAAATATTTTGTACCTTATAAATATTTCTGATCTCACTCGTTATTTTGGCCATATAAAATTTATTGGAAAGTTGTCTGCAGAAACATATAAAAAGTATTAAGTAATTCAGATTAATCTAATCTCTTAAGCTGTTATTATGCAGCATTTTACTTTTAAATTCTTTTTGAGAACTAATTTTTTATGAATACAATGAGGCTACAACCTATTAATAGAGAAGTACGACAGGGCTGTGTGTTGTCGCCTAAATTATTTAATTTCCACTCTGAGGCAATCTTCAGCAAAGAAAACGTACAGAAAAATATAAAAATGAATGAAATTAAAATATCAAGCATCAGATACGTAGTTGATACAATTTAGATAGATACAATTTTTTGTAGAATTTTTATTGGCAATACGTTATTTTTTTTTTATTTTTGCATTTTTTGAGTAACGAGAAGTTATAAGTGTAAACAAATTTAATTTTGTCCAATTCCCAAACTCATTTGTTCTTTACAAAAATATTTTCTAAATTTTCAATCCTTCGACACAACTTTATTTTTAGTAAAATGCGTTCATGGCCATCGTCTAACTTGTTAAACTGTTTGTTCGGGCTATTAGGCCGTTGTCTTCTGAGATTAGTTCTCGACATTTTGCCAACACTAGGGGTTGGCATCTTCTGGAGATGTTACTGCTTCGCTTGTAACCTGAAAATGACGCTTTATTTTTAGTGTAGTAACTTTATTGGTAAGTAAAACAGTTTTGTGGCCAAATAAATTAAAATTTGATTTTTTTTTAGCCAATTTGTACGTCATTTGTTATAAAAATACAAAAAAATTCAAATCCAATCTCGTGTTTAAAAATAATGGTTCGATAACGAACCGTTGGCGGAAGTCGACCTTAAATTCTGTCTGGTAGGGAAGTTCAATGTGATTTCACAGCGCTCACGTGACTCTCTGTTAATGGGATATTTCTTTATTATATGTGTTAAAAAGACAAATATTCTGGTATTAAAATTTGTTATAATCTAGGACTGGGAGGTTATGTAGTGTGGTAGACAATATGTTGATTTGGCAAAATAACTCTTAAAGGGCTCTAACTTTATTCGAATAAGAAGCTGAATTGGACAATATGAGTGACAATGATAATGGAGACGCAGAAATAGCTATAATATCTCCCGACTGTGACGTATTGACATATGAAGAAATTATTGATGATGATGTAACAGGGAACATATTCACTATTTTTTAGTTTTATATATCTATTACGTGACGTTGCAAGTGACAATAAGATTCGAGAGATTGCCGTTACATTTAAGATTTTTGCTAAAGAGACCGTGCTTTTGAAACCTTCCACAAGTAAATCTGAATTTGCCGACTTTGTAGAGATTCCTACTAAGGATTCATTAGACTTCGAACCAAAACACTCAAATGGTCTACAAAAACTAATCCGACATTTTCATTAGCACCGCAATCACATAACATTAAAAAAGAGATAAAAATTGAGAATTGCGTCGCCGGAACAACCCCTTACGATTGTTTTCAGCTTTTTCTCGATAACGGTTAATTTTACCATAAAATATACGTCACGATTTTCATTTGACAAATGCATCACTGAAAAGGTTTTTGGAAATACTCATTCCTGCAGGACATCACATCTTGCCACAAATAGATATGTAGTGGAGCAAGGACCAGGATAAAAACTTGACATTTATTAGGAATTGCATGAGTAGAAATAAATTTCGGCATATCAAAAAGAATATTCACGTAACTATTCATAAGCTTTGCAGAGGTACGATCGCAAGGAGCGCGAAGAAATAAATATACTAATGCCGAATGTTATCCAAGAATACAATAGATATATTGGCGGCGATGAATTATATGACAACAGCATAGCGAATTACAAAATTGCTGTATAAGTAAAGAAATAGTGGTAGCCACTTTTTAAAAACGTAATTAATAGTTCCATTGTAAATGCCTGGAAAATTTACAGATTGGCAAATTAAAGCTCCATTTCCCAAATCTAGTTTTGGTCATACGTTCTTGTTTGTCTAATGAAATCGGAAGATTTAAACAACAAGAATCAGAACAGAATGAGAGTAAAGAAGATGAAAAGTCAACTGTACCTGTAACAGAAAACATGGGTGGACCGTCGAAAAATAGCTTACCACATGAAATACAAAAATATAAAATAGGTCATTTAGTAATAAAGCATTCAGAAAATGCAAAAAAGTGCAGGCAGTGTTCTAACCATACTGTTTTTGTTTGTCAAAAATTCCAGATCCATTGACACTCTAAATGTTTTGAGAATTTTCACATAAAATAAAATTGTGTATTTCAATTTTTTTATCTCAGTTCCGCCAAAGGTTCGAAAACGAACCACTTTTTGTTGTGACACCTGTCAGTATCCAAGTGTAAAACAATTGTTTTACGAATGTTTAGGTTTATTTTACTCTAGTTAATAAGGTATATTACATATAGAGTTTTTCATATAAAAATGATTGCACATTATTCAAGATTTACGACGTCAAAACCCCACAGCGTTGCCAAAACATCATAATAATTAGTAAGTCAGGAATTTTTAAAATGTCAACTATTTGTCAAACTATTATATTAACAATAAATACACTTAGTATTGAGACTACTGCAACACACTACAATACATAAGAAAACATTTTAATACAAAGATATATATTCTAAATTTTAAACTTACCACTTTTAGAGCATTAATAATAGAAACGTCCCGCCATTATTTCTTGTTCAAAATAATGTATTTATAAATACAATTTATTATTATATAACATATTATTATGATCAAATTGTGTAAGAAATCAAAACATAAACAAAATTCTTACTCTAAAAAAGCGGCAACACTTTAAACAATTTTGCCACAAGCTGAACTCTCATTGAAGTTTGAAGTATTCTCGTAATGTTAGGGGTTGAATACGTTTTTTCAAATCGTCAGAGATATGTTCGATGGGATTCAGGTCTGGAGACCTAGCTGGCCAGGGTAACCTCGTAATTCCAACCTCGTCCAAGTATTGCATACTGATCGTGGCAACGTGCGTTCGCGCGTTGTTCTGCATAAAAACGACGTTTTCTCCAAGCCTTGCCATGGTATACATAAAATGTTCTTCCAGAATCTCCGTAATGTCCCTTCGTGCAGTTAAGGACCCATTTTCGATGAAGGGTAATTCTGTGCGGAAGTCGGAAGATACACCTCCCCAAGCCATTCTTGGCGCATTGGCCAATGGCATTCTTGGAGCAATGCAAGCTTGTGAAAATCATTCACCGGTTCTCCTCCAAACTCTTACACGTCCATCGGATCCAGTTAGGCAGAAATGGAATTCATCTGAGAATAACTCTTTAGTGTCCAAAAGTCCAAAAGAGCCAAAAGAACGCAGTCTTCTCCTGACTGTTGCAATGCTAACATTGCCATTTCGTACTTCCTGTAGACAATTTCGATGCATAATCGCAGTTGAGGTCCGGTTTCGTAAAGCCTGATACACAAGAAAACGGTCATCTCGTACCGTGGCCATTCTTCTTCGTCCAGAGCCAGGTCGTCTGAATAGCAAACCCTTCTCCTGAAAACGTTGAAGCACTCGTTGAACCATAGAAAGGCTTACGCCAACAGTTCTTGCGACTTGCCGTTGAGTGTGACCATCTTTCACAAGCGCAACAATTTGTGCCGTTTCAACAACAGTCAAGGGTATTTTTGGCAAAAAATAAACAGTAATAAACACTAATAATGGCACTAATAAACACTAATGGTGGTAATAATAAACGTTTGTTTGTTGCGTTTGACAGAAAGTCGAAGCACAAATGAGACATTTAAAACAAGCGGCAGTTACAGGTACCGTTCATTTTGGGAAGTGTGCGCTTTCCCGCGAAATCGGCACTATTGAAATTCTTTGTTGCAAAGGAAACCGCTAAGACTACAACAATTCCCAGAAACATGCATTAGTTTGTATTTGTGTTATTATTATTTACGATAAAGCTCGTTAAAAATGAAATATCGGTGATTTTCAAGGTGACCCGGATTTTATGATCGCGAGTGTATTTCGAGCAGTTTCGTATGGGTTTCGTATTATTAGCTGTGTTAGAAAAATTTGAACTCTAAGGTTAACGTTCTGGAAATTTTAAAGATAAGTGACGTCACTTTATACAAATTATGACGTGCAACGTTTTTACTTTGAAAGATGGTATATTACTGAAGTATTTCTTTAATTGGCGGTTAATGGGTTATCGACAGACTCAATCTTTGTTTTCCTGGTTTTTTGTTCTTCCGGATCTCTTTTCGGCTTTGTTCTATTACCTTATTATATCGCTTAATTTCTGGCTTATATCTCTAAATCTTCCTATGTGTATTTTATACTTTTCTTCAGTACTGCTGTTTGTTAGAGTTTTGTTTATGATGTTATCGAACTTAAGGACTTTTTATTCCAATTCCTATGCTTATGAATCTTTTAAAATATACCCACTTTATTTTAATTATTTTCTTTGTTGTGGTGTGGTCTTCTGCCCATTTGCCTATTTCTAAGGAGTTTTATGACCTCCTGATCCTTCCTTTAAAGTTTGGATTTCTGGCTATAGTCCTGTTATTAATAACTAATATGTCCAAATAGGTAGAGCATCTTCTCCTAAAAATGAGTTGGTTTGATGGGCATAATTGCCTTGGTGTCTCCTCTATTCACTTGATCATTATTTAGTATTATTCTGTTTCTGTTTATAGCGTATCGTTCCAGTTAGGGGATCTAGGGTTTAGGTCTCTTATTATTAAGGATGGTTCTTCTAAATTCAGGAACGCACCCAGATCGTCGTAGTTTAAAGTATCTTTGGGCCTTACATATGGTGAAGTGATTCTTATTTCTCCTTGTCTCATCTGGACTTTAATTATCATAGCGTAGCGTTTAGTACTGGAGTCTGTTGAAAAGTATGAATTAGTTCTTTTCTCACTAGGATAGTAGTTTCTCCTAAATTTGCTCTACAGTTGTTCCTGTGGACGTCGTTCCTATAGACGTCGTTTCTCGGAAAATTTATGTTTATGTTGTGTGTAAGTTTCGTTTCCTAAAGTCAGTTAATTAATTCATCAGGTACGTTTACATTTGTTCTTATTTCGCCCAAATTCGAGGAGCCTATTTTTGGTCCGTTGCTTAGTTCAGAGCTATTTTTAACATTTTTGATCACTCTGTTAACCATTTTTGTGACCAACTCTTTCACCATTACGGCCAGTCATTTTTGTTGTTCTTTTGACATAAGTATTGTGGCATCTGTTGTGGTGATATTTACTTTGTCATTATATTTTCTAAAAAAAAAGAAATTAAACAATACGATTAATAGCTTGGCCCTTTATCTAAGTCCACCGTACTCTTGAAATTGCAGAATGTGAGTTACGACGTAAAATATTTGTGCGAATAGTATTTAATATTAATAGCAGAAGTAAGCAAACATTTTACTTACCTCTAAATTAAAATCTTAGTGTATTTGGGATAAACTATTTATGATATCCACCTCTACTTTTCTACGTCTCTCCTCCTTTTTCTCTTTCTTTTATTATCTATGCTTCTCCTTCTCCTCAGTCACTTTTAAAAAGCACGCGGGGAGTTCAGACGTGTCCATTTCTTTATTAAATTCAGTAGATCTGGTATTAGCCATCAACAATGATTTAATATCTCTTTAATCCAACCGCTGTTTCCAATGTTATACTTCTTTACAATACTTTATTTAAATAACAACACTATAACAATACTTTTTTTAACAATTTTTAATTTGCTTATAGAAGGTTGAAAGGGAGGACTGGCAGTTACTGAGCTTGGGGATAGGGTAAGCAAAGAAATTGAAACGTTTGGGAACGACTACTCCTGTTTTGGTTGAACAGCTGAGTCCTGGATAAGGATTTCTTTACTTGAGGGGACTGGAAGACACTAACTACGAAAAAGAAATCAAGAAGATTCCTAAACTATTTAAAATTGACGCCGTTTAAAAAAATCCTCGTGTTGTTTAGAAATAAAAGTTTTTCTCTCCTAAAAAATTTTAAGGGTGAATATTTTTTTAAAAGAAATAATTTTAAACTGCTGGTTTAAAGAGAAACAAAACATATTTATTTATATTTCACATAAACAGTTATTACAAATAAAAATATCTAAATTTATCAACAAAACATACATTTAGTTTAACCGTCTAAAAAAGAGAATCTTACAAAACAGATTTTAAAAATTTGGTTATGTCGAAATGAAATACCAAACTTTTCTGAATTATTAATTAATTATCCAAAGTTAATTTAATTTAAAAGGAAACTAAAATATGACAATTAGCTGATCCATAAAACTTATAATTTATTCATTAGCCTTTTAATTTTCATGAAAGCAAATCTTAATGAAAAAGTTTGTTACCTTGGAATTGAATACAAAAAAAACTGTTCCACACAAACTTTAAACAATCTGTATTCTTTAAAACTCGGCTGCTAATCTTTTACTTAACACTATAAAGGCCTTACTTAGCCCCCAGATATGCTGTTTTCAGATCCCTTGGCACGGAATACAGCATCCAACAAACCGGTGATTAAGAAATTCACTATACAAAGACTGCCAAATAGCATTTT
The DNA here is from genome assembly GCF_040954645.1 of Diabrotica undecimpunctata. Classification (NCBI taxonomy): domain Eukaryota; kingdom Metazoa; phylum Arthropoda; class Insecta; order Coleoptera; family Chrysomelidae; genus Diabrotica; species Diabrotica undecimpunctata. Next base: position 112,249,670 of record NC_092805.1, on the reverse strand, counting down.
GAGTATTAAATAACCTTCTCTTAACCACAATTTATCGAATTAAGTGAAAATTGGCCAGTTTTGAAACTCTCGCCGAAAAAGATCCTTGCTTGTTCAAGCCCCATCTCGGTCTCTTTAACTGCTCACTAATAAACTTCCGATGACAAAAACGAACAAAGAATAATGATAACGAATTTTCTGAAAATCCTTACTTAAACAATGAAATCGACTGTTCTGACAGGCGATTCATCGAGCAGTGATCTCATCCTCCAAAAATCTTTTTCTTGTCAACATACACTTTCCCACCAACCTAACTTAAAAGATTCATATTTATTTAATTTCCAGCTTAAATATCTAAGCAGAATCAATATTAAAAAAAAGCAATTTGTGTTATTATAAACGGACTAAAAATGTTTATATTATTAATCTCAAAGTTGCAAAAAGATTTAGAAGATTTTTTTATGTTTTATTATATACGGGGTAAAACTTTTACACAATGACAATTAATAACTTCAAAAACTCAAATAGTACTGTTACTTAAACTTGTGTTTATATACGTTTTGTGACGTTTCAGACATTACTACACATATAAGGATTTTTACGCCCCTCATGCATTTTCCCTGCCTCTCCTTGTCTACGCTTCTCCTTTTTCTCCTTCACTTTTAAAAAGGATGCGGGGAGTCTAGACGTATCCATTTTTTATTAAATTCAGTAGATCTTGTATTAACATCAACAATTATTTAATATATCTTTAATCCCCCCGATGTCACCAATGTTACACTTTTTTAACACTATAAAATTACTTACTTGTTTCAGGTTTTTTGAAATTACCTTTCGAACGTTGTATATTTTTTTAATACTTCTACTTTTTCAAGGTACTTTTGCTAAATGGAATAAATTCTCACGAACTGTCGTAACATTGCTCCCTCTATAATTTCGGCACCAATAGTCTATGTTCTAACAAAGACATCTTGATTCCGATAGAGGTTTTGTATTACTCTGATGTCATTTGGATCCAGATCTTTCTTTTATAATATCTCTGCACTTTTGCGTTAATACTACTAAACTAAATAATGCCTTATCTTCTTACAAAGATGATTTCACTTTGCATAAATACTCTTATTGGATAAAATCGATGTATAAAAATTCGAATATAACTGCAAATGCTCTTATGTCCAACTTTAAACAATGACTTACCTTGTTTGTGAGGTGAATATTTTATTTAGACTACCGGCTCAAAAGCATTTAACCCCAATTTATAATCCCACAAATAAAACATTAATTCATCACAAATTTTACCTTGTAATTTTTACCTATGTACATAGACGCTTACTCAAATATAATTTGAACAAGGTAGTTTTTGCAATAGGATTTAGCAATTGATACAATTCTACTGGAAGGTACATAACCTGGTAATTAAAGTATTTTATAGATATATAGGTATATTACAATCATATACAGTCTAATTCGGAAGTTAAGATTAATGTGAGATTACAAATTAATTTGTGATTAAACAGTTATAAAAAATATTTTGTGGATGAAATTTACTACTGCATTGCTCTGAGACGCAAGAAAACTAATATTACCAAAAAGAATAATTTGATTACCTTAAATAAAGACAAGATAAAGTAGCCAACATCTATGTACAAATTTAGTAAATATAGATTACAGTATGCATATTATTATTCAATGAAATAATGAAAAAGTAAATCATTCAACAATTATGTTAAGAAAATGGACACTAAAGGATCAAACCAGTACGAAATACACTACTCCAAGAAATTAACGCACCATTTACAAAAACAAAAAAAGCGATTCATTGGTGTTTTATATTTAACTAGCGGACCAACTAGACATCGAGTTTTTTAAATGAAATTTTTATTTTATTTATTTTCATCAAATGTCGACATGGATATCATTTAGCAGTTAATTTTGCATGCTGATCACGAATCCGGTGTCAGATTTGCTCTATCTTGACGTTTTATGCGCGTTTCGGGTCACTTCCGGTGTCGGATCGCAACCGGAAGTACATATTTAGATTCGTCTCGACGAGACCTTTCGATCCATATATACATTGTGGGGTCTAAAACTTAAAGTAAATTTTAACTTCCGGTCATCTCAAAACCGGAAGTGAATTTTTGTACCAAAAGTATATCTTGACAATCTCATACGTAATACTAATAATATTCCGAAAAAATATTTTAATTATCTAATATGGTTTTTGTGTCGCTCATCACAGAGCGCGTTTATAATTTGCACGAAATCATATCCATTAGTTGAAGGCTCATTGGAATAGAGTTCTGTTTGATACAGATGAGAGCAGATTCTGTCTTTACAATTGTGATAGGCGTATTCGCGTGTACCGACGTCAGAACGAAAGGTATGCATAGTGTAACATGTGAGGAACGACGTTATTCGGTGGAGGGTCGGTTATGGTCTGGGGTGGCGTTCCTTTAACGGGTCGTACAGACTTGGTGGTATTGAATAACGGTACCATCAACGCTTACCGATATATCGTTGACGTTCTTCAAGACCACGTTGTGCCATTTGCTCATTATATTGGCAAAAACTTTGTTCTAATGCTCGATAATGCACGACCGCACGTTGCAAATGTAGTGCAAAATTATCTAGAGGAAGTTGGAATCGACGTTATGGAATGGCCAGCGTATAGTGCCGATCTCAATCCTATAGAGAATGTTTGGGACTTGCTTGCAGGAACTGGAACAACGTCTTGTCCAAATTTGGAATTATCTGGAACAGAATACTTTAAGACCGTTTATTTTAAGTATGAATCGTCGATGCCAAGCTGTCGTTCGTAGCAGGGGTGGAAATACGTCTTATTAAGCAAAAAAAATTGAACAATTTCTATTTTTAGAATTAGAGATTTTGTTATTAATTGTTTTAAGATTGTGTTAAGTTTATGAATATTGTAGATGGTTAGTGACAACATCACTAAATATGTTTATTTTACAAAGTAAAGTAATACGAAATACAATGCTTTTCATTTCAGTTAATATTTTCCAGTTATATGGTAAGTTTTAAAGTGATGCGTTAATTTCTTGGAGCAGTGTATTATTTAGCAAATTTATGTTAAATGTTAACTCCACTTCGCAAGACTTTGGTTACATTGTTACATAAATATAAAATATTTTAAATTTGTTAAAATTTAAAAAACAATATTCAAAAAAATTACTTATTTTACTTACAGTACAGCAGTAATTCGTGCAGTTGTTAAATTAAATTAGAAAAATCGTTTTGAACCTCTTGAAAATGAGGCTAATTTTTATGCAAACGATGGAAATGCTGAAACACAGAGATAGATATAAGAAAATATTTCGTCGCGAAAAGTTCCAGTTTTAATTTGGCTTCAGCAAGGGAAGTACGCTGGCGTTTAAAAATAAAAATCAATACTCTAAATGAGAAAAGTAGCGTTCAGCCCTACACAATCGTCACCCCTCAGAAAACAAAAATTAATCACAAATTTCAGGTGAATAAACAACATAAGTGCAGTGGTCATTTACTACAGTTATACTCAATAGAGAGTTCGAAAGGTGAAGGGGTATTTTTGTGCAGTGTGAACGGGGATGCGTGTGTAAAAAAGGGTTTTTGTTAGAAGTGATCGACAAGGCTGGACAGTGGCCAATGAAATGTAGGTGGACACACCCTCGTTGGTGGGGATGACTGGATATTAAGGGGAAACGGATTACCCTTCACGGCAGCACATACGAGGGTCGTGTGACACATATGCTACAGTTTTATTGTTTTATGTAAGTGTAACTTGGGAATAAATTTATTTTATTGAAGTGGGTCACGCATACACTAAGTAAATATAATACGTTAGATGATATTATAATATTTTAATCTGAATTTTTATTGCTTTTAGTTTTATCCAATAGAAATTATTACATATTAAAAATTTTCCATAAAATTAAATCTTTTTTTAAACCTAAATTAAAACAAATTAATAGATTAATATTAATAAAAAAAGCTTTTGTCGGGATAGAAACTACAATTACAATGAATTACATATTGGAACAGCTCTATGCTAAGTTTAGAAATTGTTTTAAGTATTCTATATTTATTTAGTTCTAGTATCTTTTATATTTCATACTAAAAGCATTAAAGGTTTTCGTTCTTCTTTTTAAGCGTTGTGTTATTTTCAAAAATTTTTTGATTTAACTAATTCTGTTTACGCTAAATATTTGACGCTATCATATTAGATTCTTTTTCTTTACTCATCTATAAATGTTTTTTAGACTGGTTTCAATTTTAATTTTGTGTATTTTACATCCAACAGTACAGTTTTAAATTCTTTTGAAAGAAAATATGAACGTTATCTATAATTTTATTTTATATCGCGTTTTTTTTTTATTTATTTACGCTGTAACCACCAGGGTTATTAGCGACCTAAATATATAATACAGGTAAAATTAGAAAAAATTACAATAATTGATACAGTCCTGAGTCTTTAAGATAACTTATTGTGTTTTTAATGTTCATGTTTTTTCCTAGGGCTTCCTTTATATTATTTGGTATAGTGTGCTTCTTTCTTGCTGCTTCATATGTTTTGCACTGAGTTAGTAAATGCTTTACGGAGAGTGTTACTTGACAATTTTCACACATTGGCGGCACAGTTCGCGTAAAGAGGTGTTTATGTGTAAAGTTACTGTGTCCTAGTCGCAAACGTGTTATTCTCACTTGGTCCTGTCTATTCGCTGTTGGTTGGAGCCACGGTTTCATTAATTGTTTGATTTCCTTGAGTTTATTTTGTGATGCACTCCACTTATTTTGCCACGCACTTAACACTTTATGTTTTATTTCTGACTTAAAGTCATCTGAAGAAACCTCATTAATAAGAATGGAGTCCTGGCTGAAGGATGCTAAGCGTGCTAGTTCATCTGCTTCTTCATTTTCTTGTATACCTGAATGTGATGGAACAAACATGAAGTCAACAGTGATCTTATTATTATTTAGAATCTCTATTTCTGATTTGATATGTGAGGCAATTGGATTATTGATATATAAACGTTTGATAGTGTGAAGTGAGCTTAGTGAATCGGTTATTATGAGAGACGGGGACTGTTTCGACTCTTTTATGTGGATAAGTGCTTGTAATATTGCAAACAACTCCGCAGTATATGACAAAGTAATGGGCTTGAATTTAAATTTTAAGGATGTATTGGGTGTAAGGATTGCTGCACCAACACCGTCTGAAGATTTGAATGCGTCAGTGTATATCTTATAGTGATTTTTATAAGTTTCCATTTCTGTTAAAAATGATTGTTTGATCAGGTCTGTTATAGTCTCACGTTTTTTATATATACTAAGGTTAGTATTAATCTTGGGAATTGGTATTAACCAAGGTGAAGAAGTTAGGAAATTTGTTGGGAGAATTTCAGGAAATTTAAGATGTAGGTCATGAAGGTTTCTTCTAACTCTTTCGTAAAATGGTGGATCTAGTCTTGTTGTAGAGAAAGTGTCTTGAAATCGATCTGTAAAGGTATTGGTACAAGTAGGGCGTTCTTTATTACTAGCTATTTTAGAAGCATATGAGAGAGAAAGGTATTCGCATCGTAAACTTAGTGGTGGTTCTCCTGTTAAGCATTGTAAACTTTCAACTGGTGTCGTTCGAAACGCACCTGTAGCTATTCGTAGAGCTGTGTTTTGAACAGTTTCTAATGTTTTCAATACTGATATTTTACTTGACGAATAAACTATCGCACCATAGTCGAGTTTGGATCTAATTAAAGATTTATATACATGTAATAGTGTATTTTGATCTGCTCCCCAGTTTTTGCTGGAAATAGTTTTCATAAAATTTAGTCCTGCTTGGCATGATTTTTTAAGTTCTTCTGAATGTTTTTTCCAGGTGAGCTTTTGGTCGAAAACCATACCTAAAAATCTGATATTATTTGTGAAACTAAGGGCTTGATTATATAGCTTTAGATGTGGAGTTAGAGTGTTATTTTTTCGTGTGAATAAAATACATTTAGTTTTTGTTAATGAAAATTGTAATCCGATAGTCCTAGACCATGATTCTAACTGATTAATTGTTTGTTGTAAATGTTTTTGAATAGATGTAGAGTTTTTTCCTTTGACGAATAAAACTAAGTCATCAGCGTATAATCTTCCTTTAACAATCGGTGAGCATTGATCAAGTATGTCGTTTATGGCTATTAGAAAAAGGGTTGAGCTTATAACTGATCCTTGTGGTACTCCGTTCTTTTGAACTTTTTTATCTGAGTTAACGTTGTCTGATCGAACTATGAAGCTGCAAGAATGAAGAAAATTGAAAATAAATTTTAACATATTGCCTCTGATATTCCAATTATGCAATTTTGATATGATATTGTATCGCCAGACAGTATCATAAGCTTTATTAATATAAAATAACTGCAATACAATCTTGCTTATTTGCAAATGCTTCATGTATTCCTGACTCTAAGTCTATTAGGTTATCTATAGTGGATCTATTTTGCCTAAATCCGCTTTGTTGTGGAATAAGGAGTTTTTGTTGTTCTAAATACCATCTCAGCCTTTTATTTTCTCTAACACTTTACATATAATATTGGTTAAAGATATTGGTCGATATGACTCAGGTGATGTCCGGGATTTCTCAGGTTTAAGAAGTGGTAGTATTATTGCTTCGAACCAAGTTGATGGGAAAACCTGGTTACTCCAGATAAAATTATAAAGGTCTAGTAATAAATTTTTTCCATTGTCTGGTAGATGTAGTAGAAATGCTAAGGGGATACCGTCTGGTCCTGGGCTTGAATCTTTGGAAGAGTTTAAGGCTTCAGTAAGTTCTATGACGGAAAAAGGAACGTTAAGGTTGTGAATCTCATGTCCGTCTTATCTTAATACGTTTTTTTCCACGTTGTGTTTATGTATTTTAAAATTATCAGTGTAATTTTCGTCACTGGAATTTAATTCGTATTGGTCTGCTAACATATTCACGATTTCTTTTCTATCACTAATTATTTTGTTATTTTTTGCTAGAAAAGAAATCTTATATGGTTGGCTTTTGCCAGAGATTTTCCTTAAGTTTCTCCAAACTGTACTTGTGCTTGAAGAGGTATTTAGAGATGAGATGAATTTTCTCCAGGATTCTTTTCTATTCTTTTTTAGAATGTATCTTGCCTCAGCTCTTCGTTTTTTGTAATCCGTTATGTTTTCGTCTGTTTTATGATGCTTTAATTTATTGAAAGATTTCTTATACGCTCTTGTAGCTTGGCTGCATTCAGATGTCCACCACGGAAGAGGTTTATGTTTCTTTCAAATTTTTGTTTTTCTTACATACGTCTCTGCGGCTGCTGTGATGGCTTGTAAAAATGTACTTAAAAACTTGTCAATGTCATTTGATGATGTAAAGTTGGTTTGGTTAATATCCTGTTCGATCTGTTTGGTAAAATTAGTCCAATCAGCATTTTTAATATTCCATTTTGACATAGGCGATTCGATATTTGTGGTTTTTTGATGCGTTTAAGAAATTATAATGGGATAGTGGTCACTACCATATAAGTAGGGTAGAACGTCCCATGTTAACGTAGTGGACAGAACAGAGTCACACAGAGAAATATCAATTGCCGATGATGTGCCATTATGTATGTTGAATCTGGTTGGTCTTCCGTCGTTAAGTAGATTCAGATTTTGGGATGTTATAATATCTTCTATAATTCGTCCTTTTGGGTTGAGTTTTATGGAACCCCACATCGGATTGTGGCAGTTAAGATCTCCAACGATAATTCTAGGTGAAGGAATTTGTTCCAAAACAGCTGTTAAATCCTCTTGGGATATGGTTTGATTTGGTGGGATATACATATTACATATATAAATCTTTTGAGGTATATTTATTGCAATAGTTATTAATTCAATGTTATTTGAAGTCACTGGTAACTGTGTGCTCATGAATTTTTCATCCACGTAAATTGCTACTCCTCCACTGGCAATGTTTTGGTTTAATCTGTTATTATAAAAACATGAATAATTACGAAAATTATATACATGGTTTGAATTTTTGAAATTTGTTTCCTGTAGACAGATAATAGATGGGTGTGTTTCAGAGATAATATGTTTTAGTTTTTCAAAATGGGTGTAAAACCCATTTAAGTTCCATTGAAGCAGAGAAGTGAATGTAATTATTCTTTAAAGGAATTATTTATCGATGAGTCGGAATCTTCTTCTGACAATGAAGTATTCACTGGAGAGTGAAAACCTATGTGTTTGCCAAGTTTTCGTATTAATTTGGTGCTTTTGGTTTTCATTCTTCTGTCGATGTAGTGTGGATGTAATTCCGATAGAAACTTTATAAGTCCATGAGAGTTTTCTGAGTACAATTTTGTTACGCTGATTATGTCTTTTGATCCTTGTATATTTTCGAATAGATCCACTACTTGATCGAAGCTTAACAATTGCTTTTCCCTTTCTACATATTCTCTAACTGGTTCCAATAATGTTTGGAGATTTGGTATATCATTTCTTAAGTTTTTGTCGTTAGTTTTGGTTTTTTTCTTTAATTGAAGCTTAGGTTTTTCAAAGTTTTCTTCGGAGGGTGGCGTGATTGCATCTTCTAGGGTTCTTTTTCCGGTTGCTTTGTTCGAAGTTACTTGGGGTTCGTAAGAATTCAAATGTGTATTTTTATTTGGAAGTAAGTGTTGACTTGTTTCGGGTAAGGTTGATTTATATTTTTGGGTATTAGAGGATGACTCAGACGATGAAGGTGTTGCAATTATAGTGTTAATTGAAGAAGTAGTCAAATGTATAGATGTATTGTAGTGAGCACTGTTGGGTTTGGTTTATTGATAAATTTGGGATTGCTACTGTTTGTAATGTGGTTTGAGAAGACGTAGTAAGTGTGGAGGGAGTGGTATTTGAGATTGCGAGAGTATTTTGTAGATTATCTTGTTGAGTATTTATTGATGAATTTTGTCTTATTTCTGTTTGCATTGCACTATCATTGTGAGGATGGTTAGAAGGTGAAATATTTGGACAATTAGCTGCCTGGTGTCCAGTTAATTTGCATTTGAAACAATTTTCGTTTTGGGCTATAAATATGCGGTATGATGTTTGTTCCAACTCGATAATAAAAGATTCGGGTAGTACAAAGTTGTCTGGAAAAGGTGAAATGAAAATTTGTCTTCGGAAGCTTAGAATATGACTAAAGGCAGGATTGGTTGCTCGTATCCGTAGATATGATATGTCTGAGAGAGGATTTAAACCTAGTTTTATTAATTCGTCCATTATTATATTAGAAGGTATGCTTGGACATACATTGGACAGAATTAAGCGGACTGATGGAGTTATTAATCTTCTCGCTTCTAGTATATTTCCATTTACTATTATCTTCTTTGTTTCTGCTATGAATTTATCTACTAAGTTTTTGGATGATAGATATATGCATATTCTACCGTTTGATATACGGGATGCGAAAATTATATTTTTCGGTTCTATATGCTGACTCAATCCTTCAAGATAGTCATTAATTGTACAATTCTCTAGAGTGTTAAATAAAATAGCTTGATCTCTGCTTGGGATTAATATATTACGTGGTTGACTAACTGCTTTTGAGTATGATGCATTTTGTGGTAGCTGATTGGAAGATGACATCTTTTAAATGGATTTTAAAATCCGACTAAAACTGGTGCTGTTTTACAGCTTTCGTTGTGATACCAGTTCATGTAAATTGGATAATACTTATAACTAGGTAATTGCAGTTGTTTACTTAAATATATAAATCTAAATAGACGAAAAAAGTATATTTTATCTACTCACGATTCCAATATTCAGTATACAAATCACTTTCACTTTTATACTAATTACTTTTCTCACTAAGTTATTAAACCACTATAAAATTAACTTCTTTGCGAGCTATTTTAGATTAGACTCGAACAGAATTTTGATTTTAATATTCTTCACTATCTACATGTTCAGAACTGAAGAAATAATCGTTTAAATATTCAAATTTTTAAGAGAAACTTTGAAATGCGTCTAAACACTTTGACAGTTTTTTGACCTTTATATCGCTATATCGCGTTAATACATTAATAACTAATTTTTTAATTCTTTTTTCCGTATAATATTTTTTTTATTTTTATGCTTTTAGGCGTCAATACGGCATCAATACATAATAAAATTATTAGTTGACAGATAAAATTAAATGATATTAGTAAATACATTCATGGAATAAAAATTATACGTATAATTTAGCTCTCCAATCCTAGAAGGATCATGGCTTGCTTTATTACTCTTTTAAGTTCTGTTTTTTTTTTCAACATCCTTTTTAAACCTGGTTTTCGGTCTAGCTTTCATCTTCTTTTCTCCTTTTTCTTCTGTTAGTAATTTTTTTATATATTCACGTGTTTGTCTTCGTGATTTTATGAACCCTGCGATATTAGGTTTTCCATACATCATCTATAGTTATATATTTAGTCTGTTTATTTACATTCCAGTCCATAGCTTTTCTCCAAATATTTTTTTGAGGACTTTTCTTTCCCACAATTGGAGCAGAACTTTGGTTCGGATTTGTTCATCGTCCATATTTCACTGACAAATTATGCTATAGCTTTTGTGTCGTCCTATTTGTAATACAATCATTTGCAAGTAAAAATGACACATTTATAAAAAATACACAACATTTTTTAAATAAATTATCAAATATTGAATTTAATTTAAATAATATTTTAGTAAGTTTTGGCATAAACAGTTTATTACATATTTTACAACTAAAGAATGAATTCTATAAACAAAATTTTGGTCCAGCAATGAACTCTAGTTTATCTCCATTATTAGCCGACATATTTATGGAAGATTTTTAAAACCAATATTATTTCTAAACAAAATTTAAAACCCACAGTATAGTGGAGGTATGTAGATGATGTATTCTCAATATGGCTCATGGATCAGAGTTGTTGGACTCATTCTTGAATAATATAAACGATAAAGAAGACACAATAACATTAACCATGGAAAAGAAATATAATAACATACTACTTTTCATGGATGTTTTAATTTCTAAGAACGATACTGGATATGAGACTCAGCTGTATAGAAAACCAACACACACTAACAGATATTTAAATTACAAATCAAATCACAATATCAATATTAAAAGGGAATCATTAAATCCTTATACGATAGAGCCAAAATTGCTTTTTCCAACGAAAATTCATTCTTGGAGGACAAACATTTGTTAACATCTGTTTTATTAAAAAAATCATCATCCTCATCATTTGGCACTACTACTCTATGTGAGTCTTGGCCGCGTTTACTATTTTCCTCCATTGTTGTCGGTCCTGAGCAGCTACTTCCCATTGCTGTATTCCCATTTTGCGTAGATCACTGGCTACTGCGTCCTTCCATCTCTTTCTTGGGCGACCAACTAACCTTCTGTCATCGGGTCTTTCCCAGAATGTGGAGTTTAGGAGTCTTTCGTTAAAAAAATAATTGGTCTATATCGTTTATCGTAGTAAGAATTTTTCAACAATCTACCAAATAGAACAGAACAACTTAGAACGAGATGCTACAGGATACACAAGGAATAATACGAGGAAAATAACAATACCACACATAAAAGGTTCATCAGAAAAATTTAAAAGGATAAGAAATAAATTCAACATTTCAACAACAGTCAAAACAACAAACACATTGAGATCTATTTTATCTAAAACTTAACCTAACAATGAACAAGAAAGAACAAATAATTGTATTTATAAAATACTTTGTAAATGCGATCAGCTTTATATAGGTAAAACATAAGGCCATTAAATGTTACAATAAGTAAACATCAATATTATATTAAAAATAGAGAATATGATAGATCTCAAATATGTAAACACGCATGGGAAAATGAACATAGGGTTGAATGGAATGATTCAAGAATAGTTATTAATAAAAAGAGGAAGTTAATAAAAACAAAATACCAGTATTAGTAAGTCAACAACATATCGAGGATATATTATTTATGTTTTTTAGATAACACACATATAAAATCAGAATTTGGTGTTTATTAAGAGTAAACTAAATGTAAGACCAAATACTTACCATATCGGGATAGTATTATGAGGTTTTTCTCCTGTTTTTCCTCATAATTTACTATGAAACCACTAACAGGAAATTTTACTGTCATCATGGCATGTGGTTCTCTTTTTAAAGACGAATTACATGCTATGATTTTTTTCTGACGGATATTCTTACGTTAAAGTTGACGAATGAACTATCTAACAATAAAGTCGTCCTAGGAACACAACTCAGCAATATAGGCAATATCATTTTAAAGTCGTCCACTCGTACTTTTTCACCGAGTAACAAAAGACAAAATTTGTTTAATTTATTATTGTTTATAATAAGTCGAAATTGAAACGTCAATAAACTTATCTTAACTTTTCATTGTGGCTTATTCCCATTAAAATAGTATTTACTTTAAAACGCCACAGGAAAATAGCTTTAGAACAATACTATAGGTATTACCTTAGCCCTTCTAGATATGTTTTTACTTCTTAATAACCAGCTTTAAGCAAAGATTCCAGCCATAATTATCGCTTATATATCTTCTTTCATATTTGGCTTCTAGGTATTGAAACCTTTCTACTTCTTTGAATTTGTATATTTTTTCTTCTGTAATTATTGTCAGGTGTTGTTCTTATATATATTCTCGTTCTGTCAATTCCATATATTTGGTCTTTTTTCAGTTATGTATATCCCTTTCTTTATCGCTGTCGCTTCTAGTCTTTAGTACTTCTTTTAATTGAGTTTGGTGCTTTCATTAGTATAAAAGTTCTGTGCTATTAATTCCGGCATCATTGACGACAATTTTAAGACAGATACTTAACAACAGTGATGACAGTGGGCCCCTTATCGCACCTCCTCACTGACTTTAAAGTTCTCAGTTTCTTTTTAGTTTATTTTAACCCCATTTTCTATTTTTCTGAGTGTCACTTTTATTATTTTTGATAGTCTTTTACTAATTCTCATAACAGGTAGTGCATTGTATATTTCTTTCCATTTTACTCTTTCGTTTTTTCTCGATGAATATGACCAGTGTAGATTTTCCATATCATCCTAGCTTTCTTCTTGTATTTCACGCAGCAGAAAAACTTGATCTACTGTGCTGCGTTCTCTTTTGAATTAACATTGATATTTCCCTATGTAATTATCTTTTAAATAACATTTAGTAACGCTATTCCTCTGTAGTTGTGGCATGTTTTATCGCTTTTTTTTGTGAATTAGGCATAGTGTGGCTTTAGTCTTTTTTTTTTTCGCTATGTGTTTGTGATCCCACATTTCTTCCAGTAACTTTTCCAGGTGCTTAATTAGTACTAGTCCTCCGTATTTACACATTTTAACTGGTATTGCATCTTTTCATTGACTCTTATTTTTCTTTAGTTTCTTTATTATTTTTTTTTATTAAAATTATTTTTTTATCTAAGCGGTATTTCAACTGTTCGTCTTTGATCGGTATTTTCCTTCAATTCTTCTTCTTCTTTTTCTTCTTTATAATCTGTTGTGAGTCTTTCATTTAGAAGCTCTTCGAGGTATACTTTCCATCTGTTTAAGTTTCAGCATCATCATAAGTGCCTCGACAATCCGTTGTGGATCTTGGCCTGCTCACAAAAAAATCGCCACTGTCGATTCCTGACAACTTCCCTTCATCTTCTAACCCTTAGAATCTGTAGGTCTTCTTCCACATCATCAATCCATCTCATACGTGGTCGTCCTCTGCTTCTTGTGCCCTCTGGTTTTGAAAATGTTAATATCTTCGTGTATTCGTGATTTGACATCCTAGCAATGTGTCCAGCCCATCTAAGTCTCTGCACTTTAACAAATTTCACAATATCTGGATCGGTGTATAACTGATATAGTTCAAAGTTGTATCTTCAATGCCATAGTCCATTTTCATTTACGGCCCAAAAATATTTCTAAGAATTTTTCTCTCAAAAATACCAAGAAGTCTTTTATCATTTTGAGATAGGTCCACGTTTCAGCCCCATATATCAAAACCGGTCTCTATTCATTTCAATTTTAATAAAAAATATACGAAAAGTTTACTTAAAATATATAACGATATTATAACCAGAACGATAAGATACACCAAATAACGATAAATGACAACATATAACGATATCTAATTTTTTCATACCATTTTACATGCAGTCATTTTCACATTTTCATCACTAGTGTCCACAATTCCACCCGATCTATCGCCTACTCTTTCTTCTTCTTCTTCTTCTTCTTCTTCTTTTTCTATTGCCTCTTTTTAAGCAATTCTGCTTATTCATTGGCAGATTAATACCTATGTGGAAGGATGTCACCCATGTTTTGGGTGGTTGTCCGATACTTCTTCTGCCTATTGGTGACTCTCCATTTTGACGACACAAGTTCAAATTTGTTCCAGTGTGTACTTGTTTATACACTGTATGTTACATTTTCTTCCAATATCTTCACTTCTCTTCCGATCTCTCAGCGTATGTCCTGTAATTTTTCTCAGTGCTTATATCTGCCGTTTTCAGTGGCCCTTGTGTTGGGGCTATGTCGGGTCTTGTTTTTGAAGCCTATGTCATTATTGGTCTTATACTGGCTTTATAAATTCTTGACTTTATCTCAGTGTCTTCATGTCTTCATGTCGATTTCACAATATAGTGTTATTAAGACATCTTGCCAGTCTATTTGCTTTTTGTACTTGATCTCTCACTTCTTTGTCCAGGTCTTCATAATTGGACAGTATAATTCCAGGTATTTTATTTCCATTATTTGTTCAATACTAATGCCATCAATTTCTATTTTACATCTGATTGGTTCTTTGCTGATTACTATTGTTCTAGTCTTCTGAAATGAGATTATCATATTAAATTCTTTTGCTCTTTTGTTAAATTTGTGGACCAGTCTTTGCAGACTATGTTCATCTTGGGCTATCAATATTGGGTTGCTTGCTTAACAGAGAACTGAAGAGATATTGAAGAGCGTAGGGCTCAATAAGTCCCCCTGTGTTATTCCGCTGCCTATTTCTATAGGTTCTCTAAGGTGTCCATCTATTCTGACTTCCGTTGTGTTATTTTGGTAGGTGTTATCAATAGTTTTTATAAAATTTAGGGAACTTCTCGATTACACAGATCTTGTATTATATCTTTAAGTCTTACTCTGTCAAATGCTTTCTTTAAGTTAATTAGACACAGAAGTGCTGGTCTATTATTATACTCCAGTGATTTCTCGGTAATTTGCTTTATGACGAATATTTCATCTGTACACAATCTTTCACTACGAAGACCCTGTTTTTATCAGCTAAACTTATCATCTGATTCATTAGTCTTGTAAAATGTTAGTTGTAACTTTTAGGGTAGTATTTCATAAGTTTATACCTTTTTAGTTTTCTGGCTGTTTTATTTCTCCTTTTTTAAATAGTAGAATTAGTTTGCTCGTTCTTCATTCTTTCGGTATTTTATTGTTTAATAATTCTATTAATTAATGTTGTTAATTGTTGGTATCCTGTCTTTACCTGTTGCTTTAACCTTTTTAGCTTTTCAAGTATTTTACGAAGTTCTTGTATATTGAGTTCTTCATTTGTAGTAATTTCTGGTGTTTCCGATTGTAGCGTCGTTTGTTCTTCCTCTGCATAGGGCTTTTTTAGGTAGTCAATCCACGTATCCTTTTCTATGTGTCATGGTTCTATAAGTTTCTTTACCTCTGTTTTTTGACATCTTATAAAGCGCCGTATTTCATTTTGCAGAACATAAAAATCATGTTCCATTTCTTTCAAAAAGTATTCCCTACTCTTTTTAGTTCGGGATATTTACATTCTCCGCACACTGTTTAATCCATGTTTTCGTTAGTCTTCCCCTTTGTCTTTTGATGATTAGATACATGGTATTATGTTTGAGACATACTTCCATTAGAAATTTAGACATATTTTTGTTTCCGTTAAGCTATTCTAGATTTTATCTCTTTATCCCTGGATTTCTTTTGTCTATTACGTATTCTAGAAAAGTTTAGTTGTACACTCTGGTAAAATTGCAAAAATGTAAGTTGTTAAGTGTCTCTAAGTATGGTATGTTTTATTTTTCTTGATTTATTTGTAGTCCATCTTCTTCTTACGCTAATTCTGGCTACTGGCAATCATAATGGTAATTATCTTTGTCTACAGCTGCTCGAAATAGGCGGGCGGTTAACATATTGAATCAAGTTTTTAGGTTATGAAGCCAGGAAATACGTCGTTTTACCGTACGAAACACTTTTGCTTTAATAACCAACTGCACTTAAACGTACCTGTAATTATTTCTAATAATATGACAAAGTATTCTAATTACCTTGATCCGCTGTGTATATCTGTAGCGTATAGGTCAAAGCCTTCAGTATCTTCATTGATGCCTCCTACAATGTTCAAGCTTCCAGTCAGTAAAGCAAAACCGGAATTATACAGCAGTCAAGTAGCCGATATTTTGTCGTTAGACATAGATCTAAACTTTTAAAAATCAGACTCAATTTAATAGATGCCGATCTGGCCTTTGCTATGCGATATTTTATTTCTACATCATGGTCCTATCGGCTATTTATGTTGGTACCCAGATATATACAGCTCTCATCGTTTTTAATTTGTTGACTGTTTGCCAATAGTTAAGATTTTATATTGGGGTTTTACTAGTTACCATGTACTTGGTCTGTTTTATATTTAAGTTCAGACCGTATAGTTGGATAACTTCAGTTATAGGAGACATTAAAATTTGACATTCTTCTTTGCTATTAGCAAATGAGACTATAGCGTTGGCATATATAATGTTCTTCAGTCTTCCTCCATTCCCTATAATACTTTCGTCCACATCATCTACGGTATTTTTAAAAATTTGGTCTGATATACCAACTTCTTCATGGTCACCAACTTCTTTCATTATTATTATTACTACCAGTTTATCAGGTTGTATTGCCATGAAAGCTTTTTGATAGTGTATAAAACATATATACACATATTCCAGTTAACTGCATCGTTGAATGAGAACCTGAGTGGTAAATGAAGCTTCTCAAATATCCTTTGTAGTCCATACTTTTCCAATTTTAAATCGTAATTAATTTTTTTAAGATTTAGTTGAATAAATTAATTGATTATAACTACACATGGTCCTTAAAAATCAGAACAAAAAGAACCTATACCAGAACCCTATACTTTTGGTTTTTACTTTGCAATATCTAGAAATTTTTCCTCAAAAATTTAGATTTCCTCAAGAGATCGCTTTTTATTAGACGCCCAGTTATGTTAAATTATATAGTAGTTTCTTATATAACTTCGTCCTTATGCTGTCAAGGTAGAATCTCAATCTCAATAATTTCTAAGTATCGCCAGATCTTTTGATGTTTTTTCCAAATATTAGTTTATAAAACTTTTGAAAGTATATAAAAAGCATATACAGCTCTATTATGTATTCAGACAAGTTGTCGGCAACGCTTTCAGGCCATAAATTTAATCCTTTTTAATACTTGCTAAAACCAATTTGGTATCCGTCCAAATGCTTCTGTCCGTATTAAAAAGATCTATATTTATTGTTAAAAAATGTATATAAGTATTATGGGATAATAATTTATGAAATTAGTATAAAATTTAGATTATAATTTTTTCTTTCGTTTGGTATTTTGCAACCAAAACTCTCGTTTTATATTTTTAGGTAAAATTTGTTTTGTGTTTATCTATCTGATTATTTTAACCCTTTTTCTTTACAAAATGTTTCGATGGAGTTTACTTTGTTTTCTCTATTTTTACAACTTCTTGCACGCATCATGTTATTACTAGTTGTCAGATATTAATACATGCACTTATCCGAGGAATATTGTTAATCCATTAATTTTGTTGGTAAAATGTAGTTAAAGATTTTTCTGGTTCTAAAACCTTATTGTGCCATTTTTATATTAATTTATTTATTTAATAGAGTTCTGAAGCTACTTTCTTGTGACATAGTACAATTTACCATTCTTATTAAGAATTAACCACAATTTTAGTTTAAAATATGTTTCTTTTGACATTTTGATTTCTACTTTTCTTGAGAACGATTTCTGAAGTGGAAACAGAAATGTCAAAATAAACATATTTTAAACTAAAGGCTATAGCGAGATGAGATGAAGAAGAAGATTCGAGGATAAAATTCGAAAATACCACGTTTTTTATCCCTTTCACACTTTTTTTACCTCAAAATCATCTATTTTCTTACGGGTTAAGAATCATTATTGTTAAAATAATCATTTTTAACTTACAAATTTTCAAATTGCGAAAAAATCGTGTTTTTCTAATATTTTCCCACTTTATTGGCTTATAACCTTAAAATCTAGTAGCTAAATGATCGAATTTCCGCGTATTTTTGATCGCACCTGTCTTTTTTTTTCTTCAATAGTCAAAACTTGAAAAAACTGTTTCTAAGCATTATTTCTATTTGTGACTCGTTAATTCCATAAAGTGATGTATCTCTAGGATCACATTGATATTACAAGAATATTATTATTATTTTTTTAATATTTTTTTAACATTGTAAAAATTGTTTTATAAATTCATTTGGATATAATCGAGGACATATATAAAATATTTGAATAAAATGATTATTTTAATAATGATGATTCATAGCCCGTAAGAAAATCGATGGAAAAGCATACATCTAACTATTTGATTTTGAGGTAAGGTAAAAAAAGTTTTTGAGGTTATGTGCAAATAAATGAGTAAAAAAACGGCTTTTTTGATTTTTCGATGATTTCCACTCAGAAATTGAAAATTCTGCCTTAGCTTCTTAATTCTAAAAAAGCTTCTTTTTTATAATTAAGAGGTTCTATATGTTCTGGGAAGCTAAAAATTTGTATGAAGACATGTTTTTATATGCTTTATTGAAAGCACAAGAAAGCACTTTGTGAATAATTCTTAGTAAAAATAGTAAATTGCCTCATTTTGTTAAGCGTTAACAATAGTATTAATTTTAATTAAATGTACATAGTTTATATTTGACGTTTCAGAATAATAATAGTAATAAAAAATAATAAGATTCATTTGCAAGATAACAATCTAAATGTCAAATATAGAGCATTTTTAATGTATATTGTACATAATCGTAATCATAAATATTCTCAGACATAAACATAAAAAAAATGTGGATATATATAGTTATATCTGGGAGCTTCTAAAAAAATTTTTAGAATAGGCCTATATAGCCACATTTCGAATGTCTACAATTTTTTTGATTGAGCTTTCAGAGTCCAAGCTTCTACCCCATATTGCAGTTGTGATCATACATAATATTCGACGAACCTTAATCTAATAACCATACTCAATTTCTTATTTGTAAACATTGAACTGTATTTTATAAATCCTTGAGCTACTTAAGTTGTGACCTTTATCTCCTAATCTTAATCTAACTGTGAGTTTAGTTCTTTCTCATAGTGCCTTCTGAAATATTAGTTGGGAGTGCACAATAAATAATTGTGGCGACAGCACACATCTCTGTCTGACTCTTCTTTGAATTTCTACATTGTTTGTGTTACTATTTTCCACCCTTACGATGACTGTTTGATTGTAGAATAGAGTTTTGATTAAATTAATATCCTGTGGATCTGAGTGTATGTGCTTTAATGCATGTATGAGTTTACTATGTTGAACTCTGTAAAACACTATGGCACCGGGCTAGAATTAGAGATATACGACGTAGATGCAAGCTGAAAAGCATTAAGGACTAAGTAAGAAATAAAAGATTAGAACGGTTATATAAGCCGAGTGACAAAAAATAGAGTAGTAAAGAGACGGAATGAACGACAACTTACTGGAGGCACATTGAAAAACGGACATAAATTAATTACTATTTAAATGGGAATAAGCCACAATTAAAGGTTAAAATACGTTTATTGACGTTTCAATTTCCACTTTGAAAATCGTTCTCAAAATACAAACATTAGTATTATTAGCCGATATATTTATGGAAGATTTTGAAACAAATATTATTTCTAAACAAAATTTAAAACCCTCAGTATGGTGAAGATATGTAGATGATGTATTCTCAATATGGCCTCACTAATGTTTGTATTTTGAGAACGATTTCCGAAGTGGAAATTGAAACGTCAATAAACGTATTTTAACCTTTAATTGTGGCTTATTCCCATTTAAATAGTAATTAATTTAAAACGCCACAAGAAAATAGCTTCAGAACAATAACAGACATGAAGTGATGCCTACATAAAAAGAAGAAAACGAGAAGAAGTTTAATAATATAGCTAAAGTATACATAATGTTAAACATTTTCTATGGTGTCTTTTTTTATTGTTTGACACGTTCTGGGTAATTATTTTTGTTTTATTATAGTTCATATTTTTAAGACTACCGCTCAGAAAACCTCATTTAATTGTTTTGACATTTTATTTAATTCTTCTATTAACTTCTACCTGCAAAAGCCACATTAGTATTTGCCTACTATTTTTTCAGCTTATGGTCTAATCCTTCCATAAATAACGTTGGACATTCTTTTGTATACCACGTTTAACAACGTTATACTACGGTAGTTTCCACTAAAACACTATAAGCGAAGAGAAGTTACAAAATCTTAGATTTAAATGGTGATTGGGATGTGATAAACAGTTAACATAATATTCTGTGTAAAGCTACGAATAAGTAACTTGAAATTGTTGATTCCAAATATTATTAAAACTTGGAAATATTAACTTTGTAATCTTTTAATAAGCCGCTAAAATATCAACAAGAACGAGCTAAAACTAAAACTTCAAACAATTTTTGAAAGGGTACCCATTGTTAAGATAGGCAAAATGCGCTTGCTCCCAGAATTAAATTTTTTTCATTTTTTTTACGTTACCCCTCCCCCACCCTCTACACACAAAAACGTCAATTTCTCGTTTTTATTTTCTTTTAGGTGAATGCTATCAATTAAAAGAATTCAAAAAATTATTTTGAGCCATCTACAAAAATCTGAAAAATTATTTTTTAGGAGATTTAGATTTAGAAGTCTATAAAATTTAAAAAATTCCCCAAAACTCCTAAAAAACAGTTTTTCTAGTTTGTGATGACAGCGCCCCTTGAATCTGAAAAATCTGAAAAAAACCAGATAATTTTTGATCAAGTACACAAAATAAAAAAATTGGATTTGCAGCCATCTCCAAAACAAGTTATTAGCTTTAAAAAAAGTACATTTTTAGGTTACGTGAGGTTCTATAAAAAAGTTTGGTAAAAGCCTCATCTACGCGTGTGAATTTTTTAATAGATTGTAACCTACTGGAAAAACCCAAAAAAATTACATTTTTTGGGGAAGGGGAGGTGGATGGCAAGCTAAAATTGCTGTCTTATTTTTTAATTACATAAAATATAAAAAATGAAAAAATTTATTTAGGTTGTATAGATCTCAAAAAATATGATTAACTGAACACCCAAAAGGCAAAAACCGCCAAAAACTGTGAAAAACATGGTTTTTTAGGGGTTTAAGGCCTTGGTATAAAATATATATCGCACTAATAATATAATAGTGTTGTAACTCAAAAAAGATGATTTTTCAAAATCGACGAAAAACTCATTTATCATTTCCTATTGCAGGTAATAAAAAATTAATGCATAATATGTTTCTAATTAATATTAAAGGAAGTTTCTTTGTACTCTTAGCTAAATAAAAATACTGACAGTAAAGTTATATAAAATTTTTGAGTAAACACTGTATTGCTCTAAGCTAAATGTTAGAAATGAAATATTATTTTTAATTATGACATTATTTATGAAATATTTTCTGTTGCTACAATTTGATTTACTATTTTTTCTGCGGTTTACGTTAGTTTTTGGACTTAACAACAATTTTGGAACTAATTCTTGGTATTTGTTAACATTGGATCTAAAGAGATTTTATTACACGTTAACAATTACCTAGAACTATTGTTTTTGATATTAATAAATAAATCAAGACTGTTTTTAATTAAGTTGATATTATAATCAAACAAATACAGATACAGATAACAATATACAGTATTCTTGAACATTTTGTACTTAATCTAATATTTAACAAAATAAACCTTCCAAAAAAAGAACACGAAATCATGTCATATTTAAGAAATTTGTAGTCAATTAAAAAGACATATTTAAAAAAAACAAATTATTTAAACTTAGTTTGAATCAGTCTAAAAATAAATTGTTACTGATTACAATTAAATACAATTTTAATGTTTAAGCGGTCAAAGCCTTATAGCAAGTTTCACGATAACTCCTGGATACTACAGTCATTTTTGTCAAGTAATTCCTTTAAGTTCCTATTTTTGAGTTAAAGGTATTTTGCTTGTTTACTTTCGTGTCAAACCATTAGAAAAAAACGAAGTCTGATTTTCAGTTCAAAACTTTTTGGTAGTCTTCATCTTCGTAAGAGTTGTTATAAAAGAAAGTAAATGGATGTTCGTTTTCAACACGAAACACCTTAATTTTATGCCATTTTATTTTGTCTTTCTCCTCATTAACATTAAAATTGTTACCTTACTCTTCTTGAAGTATTTTCGGATTGTAAAATTTTTCATTAGTCATTTCAGTCACGGTCTGTCTATCTTTTTAGCCGTCTGAATTAATGCCATATATTGTTGTGGGACATACACTGGACCAGATTTTACGAAACGCTTTACTTACTTTTCTATGACGCTATGCACATTGTCACCCTCGTTTTGAGAGTGACCGCAAATCAGACATTTATGGGTTATGCTTTTGACATTCATTTTATGTACTGCGTACGCATATGGTGTAAGGACGTATTCATTTTTTGCTGCCCGCAACAATTACCATAATAACATATAAAGTCCAGTTCTCTACCAGGATTAGCCTGTATAATTTTTTCTATATATTACAGAGTACAACTCCCAATCTCATTCTCTGTTTCACTGTTTGCGTCAATGTCTTGAAGTACTTGATGACTCCTAAATGCTGAAGGTATAGGTGGTGGTTGTACTTTCCCAAAGTCACTGTTTTCTATTTGGGCACCACCTTCATTATTTGTACTCTCCAGTGACAATAACGACGGTGAAGAGATTTCCTGCTCGCAATTCTCAGTATTTGTTGCCATAGCAACAAGTAATCGCCCACGACTCAGGTATTAAACCTAAAATTGGATCAAGTAATATTCTTAGATTAAGTATAAAGGTAATTGATGCAAGAATGTCACAAAGAGTGTAGTAACTCTAAATTTATAAAATAAAGTTGTTCGTATGCTTTCTTAATAACACTGCTTCATATTTTAAATGTGTTATTACTATCCCGTGATCGACAAATAGATAATGATTAATAAATGTTTTACAAACAACAAAAAAAATGATTTAAAGTGATGATTCAACAATAATGTAGCATGTCAAAAATAATGAACTAAACCAATAATAGTGTCGTTAGTAAAAATATTAATTTAAAAAGTGCTGGTATAAACCAGTTATAGTGTAATAACTAGAAAAATAACAATGTTATGGTTAGGTTCAAATCAACAAGAATGTAATAACTCGAAATATAGCTATAAAAATTACATACCTGATTCAGCAATAACGTGGAAACTCGAAATGATGAGCAAAGCAACACGTGCGTTCCCGATCACTGTTGGTCGCAACTAAAGATGACGCGATATTGTGAGGAAGGTGACGACAGTCGGTCAGTCGTGAATACCGTCTTATAGCGCCATCCCTTATTTATTTATTGCACTATTAAAACGACAGTTTTATTGACTTATAGGGAATTGAATTTTACGTGTGAATATAGTGTTATGTCAATTTCGAAACATTTTGAGTTGCGACACTATTGTATTATTAGTCCGATATATATACTTAACCTATAAAAAAACCTTATATGTGGTAAGTAGAGACGGGCCTGGCTAGCTAAAATTTCGCTGAACCTTATTTTTAATCACAAAAAACGTAAAAAAAATGTAGAAAAATTAATTCTGAGTGTGGGAGTTTTGCCTATCCGGGGTTACCCTTTAAACAACAGTATAATTAAAAAATATCGCGACTCAGAAGGGGGTAATGATAAAAAAACCCAAAAGTGGCTGACTGATGATAATTAAAATTTCTATAGAATTACTGTCAACTATTATATAATAAAAATACATCAGTAACACAAGAGAAGCACGTGTTTTGGAATACCGTTAGCTTAATAGCGTTAGTTTGTTACTTTCCATTACCAAATATGATTTTGGAATAATCAGATTAAAATTAAAAAAAAATAAATCTACACTTTAATTTTGTTTGCTTTAAGCCGTTAAATTTGTAAAATTTTTCGTCAAAATGTCAGCTTCAAAGAGGGGTTGTTACCCATAGTTTATTATCAACTTCATGCATAATGATTAAACGACGACACTCTCACACATTTAGATTTTCTCGTGCAGGGCCAATACTTAATCTAAAACTGTCTAAAACAGGCGGCATGGCAACTTCTTAGTAAAAACACCTACCTATTATGGTTGATGACTGCTAGATGGATTTGTAGCTAAGGCTTGATTGTTCCTGCTTTGTTTACCTATCAAGCGTTTAGTGTTCATCCCCTTGTTTTGCCGCTCGTGCTTTTCATTCCCCTATACATGTAAATGTGGATTGCGGATTGTTCTTCGAAGCTTATTATTTCGATTTGATGATATAAGAGCACATGTGAGTTTGTAAGATTTAGGAAACTATTCGCGGTTGTGGATGTCAAGTATTTCTTTTGATTTCGAACTAAATCATTGTTTTTTAATACTGGATTAATTTATTGATATAATAACAAGTAATTCTTTCTAAAAAACAAGTTAAATTTATTAAATATATAAATCCAAAATCTAGTTTAATTTAAAAGTTTTCTTACTTTAACTTCTAAAATCACGTAAAATAGTTGCGGAATAATTATTATGAAGCTTCAGAACAATGACTAATATTTTAAGTAAAAATTAATTAGGTTGTGATAAACAAAACTCTAACACTCTAACATTAGGAAAATGAGGAGATTATAGCTTTAAACAATAATTTTAAATGGCCATTAAAGATGGCCAATTTTAACAAATGGTCATTAAAGAAAACAAGACACTTTTAAAATTACATATTTAAGAAATGTGCAATTTATTTTAGTTATTCAATACCACTGCTAGTACATTTACTGCTCCAACAATTCCCTATAATACTGCGTTTTGACATGGTCAGAAAAATGTACACTAAAAATAATACTTTCTATAAATTAAGAGACAGAAAAAGTTTGTCAAAATTATGGAGGTATAGCAATCTTAAATGTGCTACAAAATAAATGATCATGCAATATACCATGGCCTTCCTAGACAAATTTCTGATTTTGTGTTAAAAATCTCATCTTCTCTAAATAAAAATTAAATATTAAGCATTTTTGATACTAGAATATTCAATTGTCAGGTGTTTTAGTACCACTGTAACTACTTTTAAAGGAAGTCGGTAGGATACACCGTTTTCTAAAAAAATTGATTTGAATTTTTTTTTTCTTGAAGTTTACCGCATCCACCATAAGGTGATTAGCGGGAATACATTTTCCCAAATCAGCATAATTTAAGTCTGTACCTAAGAGTTTATTGATATTGTTTGGAATATTGAACCCGTTGCGCTCATTTGCAAAAAGTGGACAGTCAATTAAAAAATGTTTAACACTATTTGCTTCGTCACAAATGTCATATTTAGGGGGATTATCTCTGGTAAAAAGGTGTGAATGCGTATATCTTGTATGGCCTAAACGGAGACGAGTAATGATGGTTTGTAGTTTTCTGTTTCGAGTTCTAGGTAGTCATGGATAAACATTGTCTTTAATTTTCCGTAGTGTTGTCTGTGAATAATTCCATTCTTGATTCCACTTACACGTAATTAAATTTTTTATAGATGTTTTTATATCACCCGCGGGATTTCGACACTCCGTTACATCTATTTCGACACTTTTCGACACTTTACTCTCGCACTGGTCTGCAGCTTAGTTTCCATCAATACCAACATGAGATGGGATCCATATGAAGGTAATGCGTCTGGAATTTTCTTCAGCTTTCTTTAGTTCAGATTTTACCTTTTTTTTTAGGGGGCTTTTAGGATACATATGATTTAAGGTTTGTAAAACACCAAGGAAATCACTTAGAATCAAGCATTTTGGTATGTTATTATTCAGGGCCGCCGCTAAGGTATTGGCCGCCCGTGTGCCACTTAATGTTTGCCGCCCCCCTTCCAACATTTTAGACATACATACATAATGTGCAGAAGATGCATAATATAACAATAATAATTTGTAAATAGATAAATACTTGAACATTTAGAGTAATCTCCATGATCCAACGTCCATATATTATCCTAATGTATATCCTAATGCTAATGTATATCCTAATGTATATCCTAATATCCTAATTTAAACGTCCTTTATCCTAATTTAATAACCATGATCCAACGTCCAGAACATGTATATCCTAATATCCTAATTTAAACGTCCATTTAATTAAAATAAATCGTGAATAGGTGAAAGACTTTTCGGGCTTTCGTCTCGGAAAACTTTTTGACAATATCTTTAATGTCCAATGTCGCACAATCTTCATGTTCTATAGATAACATTGCTAAAGCAGAAAGTCTATCTTGCTTCATTGAGGATCGCAAATAGTTTTTAATAATCTTAAGTTTTAAAAACGACCGCTCACCCGTAGCTACAGTAACAGGTAGAGTTAGGAATATACGTACTATTATAGTTAAGTTGGGAAATGTTGATACAAGATTATTCCAGATTAACTGGAACATTAATTGTTCTGTCTTGTTTGGTGGTTTCAGGTTCAGGCGTTTCAGCATCAGCACTCACACTATCGCTATTATTGTCATCAAATCCTCCGTCTCTATCCGCAGGAATATTCAATTGTTTGGTACTTTTTTCCATGGTTTGGCCTTCGCTTGAAGTTGAAGGTCCTAAATTTATATCCGAGTCTTATATATTTTCATGTATGTTTTTCATCAAATATAATTCCAGTTTATCGGTAGTTTTTTTTCTCCTCAGTTTTTGCCTCTTTTATTGTTCTATATTGAAAGCCTGAAAGTCGTTTTCTTTTTCTTTCGGACATTTTGAAATTATCACTTAAGAAGCCGGGCGAATTTAACAAAATAAATCCAAAAACACTTGAAATAAGTTGTCCAAATAATTTTTCTCCAAATAATATGTAGCCGTAACGCGTATACGAATAAAATTGCTCTGATCTCGACGTTACTTCGAAATACAGTACCTACTGTGCAAAAGAAACGGGTACACTACTATATTTTACAAACAAAATCGTTTATCAAAAGCGTGTCTAAATTCATCGAATTCTCAACTAAAACTGAACATAAGACATAATAACCCATCTATAAACATAACCATAGGAACAATATTATAACAGAAACTTTACAACCACTTGCCTAAATTCTTGTAAAGTATATACGTGTGAAATCCCAAATAACTGAAGTCCGAAAGCCGCCAGCCGCTTTGAATTAAAAAGTATTCCTTATGACTGTACCTGCAAAAGGGCGGCAGTTCATACAATAAATAATATTTTCTGACATTTTTTTTAGATTAGGATGAAAAAAAGGAGTATACATGATAAATGAAACGAATTTGAGTATTATCACTTACTGAATAATTATTATTGTTTGGAATATTAGAGTTCACAGAATTATATGAATCATTACTATTTAATTATTTGAATTTATTTTCGTTTTAAAAAAGTATTATCACCAGTGGACTGCTTTTGGCCGCCCCTATTGTTGGCCGCCCGTGTGCGATGCACACTTGGCACACATGGTAGCGGCGGCCCTGTTATTATTGATGATATGTTCAAGAGCTTTGAGTATTGCATAAAGTTCAGCAGAGAAGATGCTGAAATATTTGGGCAGTCTGAATTGAAATTGATTTTTAGACGTTACATATGCAACACCAACTCCTGTGTTGCATTTGGATGTATCTGTAAATATCCTGCAGCCATTTTCTCCATGTTTGTTTTTGATTAAATTGAGGTTTTTTTAATAACAGCCGGATTTGTGGAATGCTTATTAAATACAGTAAGATTATAATTTATTTCGGGGATATTGGTACACCAAGGTGGAGGTTGGTTCAAATTTATTTGAAATATATCTGGAAAATCTAGGTTTAAATATCTTAGATAGAATCGAATTCCTTATAGAAAGGTTTGTGTGAATTAGATCTATTTTGAAGCGTATGTTTGTTATTGAATGTATTATCAAAAATAGGTCTATTTCGATTGGATGCTATAGAAGTTGCATGTTTTAATGTTAAATAAATGCGACGGTATAGTAAATATGGTTCTCCAGTTTCACTATATAAACTTTCTATATAAACAAGTGTTGTTCTAAATGCTCCCAGAGCAATTCTCAATGCGGTATTGTGTATACTATCTAATGGTTTTAGTGTTGTGTCGGATGCAGAAATATACGCAATTGAGCCAAAATCTATTTTAGATCTAATTAATGCTTTATATAGACTAATAAGTGTATCGTAATCAGAGCCCCAATCCCGTGAATTCTATGAATTTTATGTATGTTTTAAACATGAGGTCTGAATTAAAAAAATTTAATATTGGTTTACTTAAAGCTTGTTTATTAGTGAATACCATTCCCAGTGTTTTAGATACGGAAAATTTAAATCCTGTGTCGCAGAACCATTCTTCGAGTTGTTTTAGAAAATGTTGTAAGTATTTCCACATAAGTGAAGAATCTTTGCCCTTGATATAAACCACCAAACCGTCTGCCTAAAGACGAGCTTTTAAAAGTTTTTGTAAATTTTTAATTATATCATTTATGGCGATTAGGAATAATGTCGGGCTAATTATAGAACCTTGAGGGGTTCCGTTTTCCTCAATATGTTCTTCAGCATATGAACTTTGAACTCTGACTTGAAATGCTTTTTGTAGTAAAAAGTTTTTAATAAATTCTAGAGAGTTTCCCCGGATATTCCATGAGTGCAGCTTTTTTAAAATATTATATCTCCAGCACGTGTTGAATGCTTTCTTTATATCGAAAAATAGTGTTGTCGCATCGCTAGTGCTTCCTGGATATCGCTTTCTAAATCTAGTATATTATCTATGCCTGATGAATTTTGTCTAAAACCATTTTGCTCATTCGTTAGTAGATTTGAACTTTCAAGTGTCCAGGTGAGCCTTGTATTGATAATTTTTTTTAGTAATTTTAACATGGAGCACGTCAAACTTATGGGTCTGTAAGATTCAGGGTCTAGACGGGGACATTGAGGTTTAAGAAATGGGAGGACAATAGCCTTAGTCCAAATTGTGGGATGTAATATGAAATTAAATATCTGTAGCATCACTTTTATGGCTGAATTAGGAAGTTGTTTTAAAAAAATAGATGGTATATCATCTGGTCCAGGACTAGTATCCTTCAAATCTCTAAGTGAATCGTTCAATTCATGAAGCGTTAGAGGAAGATTTAGAGGATTATTGTTAATTTCATATTAAAGTGTGCTATAATTTTCGGATTTTATTTTGTTTTCAAGAAAAACAGGGTCGTAGTTTTCATTGGAAGATATTCTTGTATAATTTTGTGCCAATATGTTGGCAATTTCTTTTGGTGATGTAATTATTTGGTTATTTACTTTTAGGCTCGATACTGTGGGTGGCTGTTAAAAACCGGAAATTTTGCGAATTTTTTCCAAACTTCACTTATTGACGTGGAGCTGTTTATATTAGAAACATATTTCATCCAACAGGATTTTTTTTGCTTGTTTAATTAATAGTTAAGTTTTAGACTTAAGCCTTTTATATGCAATCTTATTCTCTAGATTTTTATATTTTTTATACCTATTAAAAGCTTTTTTACTTGCCCTACGCTTCACTGCAGTCAGGATTCCACCATGGTACGGGTGTATGATTTTTTGGCGGTTTTCTTTTACCTATCAACTGTTTTGCACTCTGTATACTGATATTATTAAAGTCTTCTAGAGTATTATTGATGTTATTTTTTGCAATAAAGTTTTCCATAGATTTATCGATGAAGTCTTTAAATTCTGTCCAGTTTACTGATTCAGTTTTCCATTTGGGTAAAAACTCGTGAGTAGATTGTTGTCTAGTAAAATTTCGGATAATAATGGAATGATGGTTGCTACTATATGTATATGGTAGGACTTTCCACAAGAGCTGAGGAGACAAAACTGGATCGCAAAAACTGAAGTCAATTGCAGATGAATCTCCCGTCGTTTGAATGTTAAAACGTGTAGGAGTTCCATCATTAAGTAAGTTGAGCTGTAACTCAGACATTAATTTTTCCAGTAATTTACCTGTACTATCTGTACGTACTGACCCCCATATGTTATTGCGACCATTAAAATCACCGACTATAATACGAGGATATGGTATTTGTTCAATAAGACTATTTATGTCATCAAATGCAAATACTGCACTCGATGGTAAATAAATATTACAGATGTAGAAAGTTGAAGGTACTACAAGTTTTATTACTACTGTTTCAAGTGTGATGTTTACAGGAAATAGGCTTGCTACAGAAGATTTTCAGACCAAAGTAGCAACCCCACCAGAAGAATAATTACAGTTGCTTATTCTGCCATTTCTAAAACAATTGAACTGCTTAGGATTGTAATTTTTGTTTGGACTAAGGTTAGTTTCTTCGATACATATTACATCTGGACGATGGTCAGAGATTAGTTTGTGTAAAAAGGCAAGTCGATGGAAAAGTCCATCGATATTCCATTGAGCAGTGTTGTAAATTTAATTATTTAGAAAAGAAAAAAAGAAAAAAAATGAATTGTTTAGGCACTGAATTGAGACCTATCACGATCGGACTCTAAATTGCTGTTATTACTAATTTTTCTTTTTAGTGTGGTAATGCTTCGTTTAGCAGATCTTCCTTTTAAATGGGGGTAAATTGTGTTTAGCATATGAATAATAGCTGGGATATCTGTAGTAAAGTCCTCCTGAATTATATTAATGGGATTTTGTACACCACTAACATTACTTAAGAGTATACAAAATTTATCGAAATTGAGGATAAATGGTTGTGATTGACTTTCAATAAAGTGTTTTACTGGTTCGAAAAGAGTTTGACTGGATGGTATGGTTTCTGTGCAATTTTCACTGGTCTTAGTTTTTTTTCATTTTAGGTGCTGGTGTCGAAAAATGTTTTTTTTTAGATCCGTGTCTGGCGGTGTAAGAATATCATGAATATTCCGCTTTGGCTTACTATTTATACCTATTGTGTCTATTGTGACATCAATATTGTTGGTGATAGTTTTTTGGTTAGGTGTTTTATCGGATTTTTGTTTGATTGATTCTGTTTTATCAGTAGAAGATGAAGTTAGAGTTGACATAATGACATTGCTAAGTTCAGTTTGGGATAAATTATCATTATTGGTTTTCATAGATCATTCTTCAACATGAACTTGTGAGTTTTCATTGCAGCGGTGGGCAGTATGTCCGGTTTTTTTGCAGTTGTAACATACCATACTATCTTGAGACAGAAAGATTCGATATGTTTCGTCATGATTTATAGTAAACGAATCAGGTAGTTCTATACTATAAGGACTTACATAGACCTGTCTTCTGAAACTGAGAATATGACTATACTCAGGTGATGTAGCGCTAATTTTTAAAAATGTAATTGGAGATACCATGTTAAGTCCAATATTTTGTAGGTAGTTGATTAAGAAACTATGCGGTGTGGTGGGACACACATTTGAAAGAACAATCCGTTCCGTAGGAGTGATTAATCTTCTAGCCTGTACAGTTACATTTTGAATTTTTATATGACCGTGGTTTGTCATGAAGTCATCAACAACTTTTTTATTTGCTAGATACATACAAATACGGTTATTTGATAATCTGGATGAAAATAATATATTCTTAGGTTGAATTATCTTGCCCAATGGAATTAAATAGTCCTGTAATTTAGTATTATCCAAGGCACTGAAGACAATCGCTTGTTCTTTCGATGGGAATTGCATATTTGCTACTGCTGATGAGTACGTTGAGCTATTGGAGTTAATTTCAGACATTAGTAGTGAGGTAGGAGAGATGCTGCTGTTAGTAGCCATATTTAATTTTCCTCCAACGTATTAAAATTATTGAAGGATTTACTACGTCCGTGGCCAGCTTTACAGCTGGCCAGTGAAACTGGATTTAAAACGAAAAACTAATAAACTATTTTGTAGTTGTTGATAGTTTTTTTTAAAACACTACTAGTTGAAATTTTACGTCCAAACATCTTTGGGTCAGCACGTTAAAAAAAAAATAGTGCCTCTCTTGTGCCCATTCCATTCCGAAATCCAAATTGGTAATCACTAATATCCATCTCCAGCTTAGCGTGTATTCTATTATGGATGATTTTTAGCAGGGTTTTTAAGGTATGTGACATTAGACTGATCGTTCGATAATCACTACATTCTTTGGCATTTATTTTCTTTTGTAGACAAATAAATGTTGATGTCAGCATTTCACGTGGAATGATTCCTGTGGAATAGATTGTGTTCAGTAGTTGGACTAAAAGATCTATGTTTTTTTCATTGACCAGTTTTAGCAATTCACTTGGTATTTCATCTGGACCAGCAGCTTTATTATTTTTCATGGACTTTACTGCATGCATAACTTCTGACTTTGTTATTTCAGGTCCCTCGTCTTACTGTGATTATCTTTATATATATTTTCCTGTCTCTGGTCATGGAATAATTCCTCTATATATTCTTTCCATCTTCCTAATTTTTGTTCTGTCTCCACTAAAATGTTTCCTTATTTGTCCAATAGTATGCTTGAGGTTTTTTGTTTTGCTACCCCAGCTAATTCTTTAACTTTCTTATGGAGATTGAAGTTATCATATTTGTTTTGTAAGTCTTCTATTTCTTGGCATGTTCCAGCGAAATAAGTCTCTTTAGCTTCTCTTATTTTCCTTCTTATTTGATTATGCAGCTGTTAATACTGAGTTATGTTGATATTCTGTTGCCTTCTTCTGTCCTCCATCATTTCCAAGATTTCTTCTGTCATCCAATCTTCTTTCTTGCATCTGGTTGTTGTGAGTTCTCTGCGGCTTGGTTCGATAATTGCATTTTTAAAGAATTGCCACTGTTGTTCTACATCACCATCAATTGATTCCGGTATGGATTCTAGGTTTGCATTAATTTCTTGTTTCAGTTTTTCTTGGACGTCTTCTGATTCTAATTTTTGTATGTTCAGTTTATCACTTTTGTAGATTTTTTGTATCTTTTAAGTGAAGTTGAAATTTTGCTACAAGAGGATTGTGGTCCGACGCCACGTCTGCACCTGGGTACGCTTTCACCGATTGTATTGCGTTTCAGTATCTGTGATTTATTAAAATATAGTCAATTTGGTTTCTAACTATTTTATCGACCTAGTCAGCTGGCGATTTCCAAGTGTAAAGGCGTCGTTTAAGCAGTTTGAAGAAAGTATTCATTACCGCAAGATTATGTTCTAGGCAGAATTCTATAAGGCGTAAGACAAGCTTATGCCTGGCTGTTAATGTTTTGTGTTTACGTGACTCGGGGTAGAAAAAAAGCTATTATCTGACGTCACAGATATCAGTAATACACGTGTATTGTCTTACCGTAGACTAAGCCATTTACAAAAGAATGATTAGTGTAGTTTTCTAAAATTTAAGTAGAAATTATACAGGTGTACATAAAAAAACGAAATGTGCAAAAGCTAAGAGATGCGACAATTGAAGAACGGTACACGAAAAATAACAGGTTAAGGAATCAAAATGTTATTGAAGAAGGCCAGATAGATATAGACTCAGACTAGACCAGAATAGAGAAAGACATTGAAGCAACAGCAAAAAATAAAATAGGAACAGAAATTTGTGCTCGTAAAAATGATTGGTTTGACGATTAATGCAAGAATGCAACAAAAGAAAAAAATAAAGCCTACTAAAAGATACTTATCCGACGAACTAGAATAGAGAATTGCCAGACAAAGAGAAGAAAAGAAAAAGGGATACACAAAAGAAAAAAACGAAACCACCTAAATGAGAAACTTAAATATAAAGAAAACGTCAACAGAAAGAAAGAATTCAGAACATTCTATAAGAAAATTAGCATCAACAGAAAATAATTCAAGGCAACTACAAGACAATGCAGAAGTCAAAATGGCAACCCATTAACAACAAGAAAATATGTATTAAAAAGATGGATGTAATACTTTTACCAGGCACATTATATAGAGGAAGACGAACAAAACCTGGAAGACGAAAGAGATGAGGTAAGCGGAATAGACAAGAGGGAAGAGGAACCACCAACAATTCTTGAAGTTAAAGATGCAGTTAAAAATCTAGCCAGAAACAAATCACCAGGAATAGATAATCTCCCAGCTGAACTATATAAAGACAGTGGCCATGATACCATAATGACATTACAGCAGCTTAAATATGGACACAGAAATCCCTCCCCAATAATATTAATATTGGAATACTTTGCACCGTACACAAAAAAAGGAGATATCTTTAAATGCTCTAACCAAAGAGGAATTATGTTTCTAAATGCAGTTTATAAAATATTTTCCACAGTACTATGTCACCGTATGGCACCATATGCAGAACGGATAGTAGGGAAATTCATCAGATTGCAACCCTGAAACAAATGGAAAAACACTGGAATATGGTTAATATTCATCAGATATGTATAGCCTACAAAGCAGTTTACGACTCTTTGAATAGAAGAGAAATGTTCAAAGCAATTAAAGAGCTAGCAATACCAAATCATTTGGCAAATTTAACAAAACAAACCCTTGAAAAAGTTAAATGTAGAGTACGAATTCAGGGGGAACTGTCTGAACCTTTTAAAACAAATAACGGGCTGCGCCAGGGAGACCTTCTCTCCTGTATACTGTTTAATCTGACTCTGGAAAAAGTAATACGTATGTCACCAATCACAACCACTGGTTCAATATATAATAAATCAGTGCATATCCTGGCCTATGCTGATGATATGAATATTCTCAGAAAAACGGAAAACGCTGTACGAAAAGCGTATGTAGCATTAAAAGAATCAGCTACAAAAATGAATTTTTAGATTAGAATGAATTACTTAGATCCATTTGTAGTACCATGAATTCTCCTTGTAGTGAACTATCAAAATTTTTATTAAATATTTTAAAACCATTTGCAAATAAAAATGACACATTTATAAAAAATACACAACATTTTTTAAATAAATTATCAAATATTGAATTTAATTCAAATAATACTTTAGTAAGTTTTGACATAAATAGTTTATTTACGAATGTGCCATTAGATAAGACTTTAAATATAGTCAAGACAAAATTAGAGAGTGATGATACATTGGCAACTAGAACAAGACTAAATATATCAGCTATAATGGAGTTAATAACATTATGTACTGATAATACATATTTTCAACTAAATAATGAATTCTATAAACAAAGTTTTAGACTAGCAATGGGCTCTAGTTTATCTCCATTATTAGCCAATATATTTATGGAAGATTTTGAAACAAATATTATTTCTAAACAAAATTTAAAACCCTCAGTATGGTGGAGATATGAAGATGACGTATTCTCAATATGGCCTCATGGATCAGAGTTGTTGGACACATTCCTAAATGATATAAACGATAAAGAAGAGACAATAACATTTACCATGGAAAAGGAATATAATAACACATTACCTTTTCTGGATGTTTTAATCTCTAAGAACGATACTGGATACGAAACTCAGGTGTATAGAAAACCAACACACACCAACAGATATTTAAATTTCAAATCAAATCACAATATTAATATTAAAAAGGGAATCATTAAATCCTTATACGATAGAGCCAAAATTACTTGTTCTAACGAAAATTCGTTCTTGGAGGAAAAACATTTGTTAGCATCTGTTTTATTAAAAAATTATTATCCTTTATCGTTTATAAATAAGGAATTTTCAACAATCGATCGAATAGAACAAAACAACTTAGAACGAGATCCTACAGCATATACAAGGAATAATACGAGGAAAATAACAATACCATACATAAAAGGATTATCGGAAAAGCTTAAAAGGATAGGAAATAAATTCAACATTTCAACAACATTCAAAACAACAAACAAGTTGAGATCTATTTTGTCCAAAACCAAACCTAACAATGAACAAGAAAGGACAAGGAATTGCATTTATAAAATACCTTGTGAATGCGATCAGTTTTATTTAGGTGAAACATCAAGGCCATTAAATGTTAGAATAAGTGAACATCAATCCTATATTAAAAATAGAGAATTTGATAGATCTCAAATATGTAAACACGCATGGGATAATGAACATAGGGTTCAATGGAATGATTCAAACATAGTCCTAAAAGAAACGGATGGCAAAAAGAGAAAAATCAAAGAAGCAGCTCTAATTATGCTAAATGAGACCAATTGTGTCGCGAATTCCTCGGCAGAATGTAGTAGGATGTGGTTACCCATATTGAAAGAGGAAGTTATTAATAGGAAAATACCAGTATTGGTAAGTCAGTAACATATAGAGAATACATCATTTATGTTTTTTAAACAACAAACATATAAAATCGGAATTTGGTGTTTATTGAAGGTAAACTAAATGCACGATCAAATACTTACCATGTCGGGATAGTATTATGAGGTTTTTTCCTGGTTTTTCCCTCATAATTTACTATGGATTCACTAAAAGAAGAATTTTACTGTCATCATGGTATGTATTTGTCTTTATAAAGACGAATTACATGTTATGATCTTTTCTGACGGATATTCTCAAGTTAAAGTTGATTTCATGTAATCGAATGAACTATCTTATAAGTAAAGTCGTCCCAGGAACGCAAATCAACAATATTGTTGAGTTGCGTTTTACAATTTAAAGTCGTCTACTTTAAAATGTATAATGTATGTCTGAATTGTCAATATAGATGAGTCAGATAAAATTAAATTATTAGAAGAATTTTTTACTAAGTAACAAAAAACAAAATTTGTTTAATTTACTAATGTTTGTATTTTGAGAACGATTTCCGAAGTGGAAACTGAAACGTCAATAAACGTATTTTAACCTTTAATTGTGGCTTATTTCCATTTAAATAGTAATTAATTTAAAATTCCACAAGAAAATAGCTTCAGAACAATATTAAGCTACAAAAATGGGTTTAATAATAAACACCAACAAAACGAAGTATATGAAAATAAGCACGCAACCACAAATCCTACGACGATTTGTTATAGAAAACGACATATCGAAGCAGTGAACGAATTTGTATACCTGGGTACCCTCCTTAACACTTAAAATAATACTACCGCAGAGATAAACCGCAGAATTTGCACGGCCAACAGATGCTATTTTGGGCTCAATCTTCTCTTTACATCCACAATTATATCGAAAAACAAAAAAAAACTCTACAAAACAATAATAGACCCAGTCCTAACATATGGTTCAGAGACCTGGACACTAACAAAAAATAATGAAAACATGTTAGGATGTTTCGAAAGAAAAGTGCTAAGGCGAATTTATGGAGCAGTGAATGTCAATGGAATATGGAGAAATCGATACAACTTCGAATTTTATAGAATATACCAGGAACCTGATATCTTAAAACATATTAAGATAGGACATACGACATAGACAACATAAGTATAGGTGGATACGTCATCCAGCTAGAAAAACGCTTCTGGATAGACCCATTGGTAGGGGAAGAAGAGGAAGACAAAGAACAAGGTTTTTATTTAATATTTAATTAGTATTTATAGTTGCGAAACGGCAACACTATGATCACCACTTTGAAAAAAAATGGACGTGGAGATAAGTAAAAATATAAAATAATGTTATAAGTACAGCAACATATGAAGTGTGGGATAATTGTGTAAAGCGTACAGAAGAATTATTAAAAGATGATTATTGGGCAAAGCTTATCATATATATGACAAAGAGAAAACACTAATTTTAAGGTCTTATAGACAATTTAGATGATCAGCCCTGGTGCAATCAATAGGACAACGAATTTTCCTTTTTTAACTCAAATGTAACTAAATTAGATCCCGTGTTCATTATTAAGTTTTTAAAACTAAGGATTCTAAATTATAAATGTTTTCCTAATTTCCCAAAAACAATAAAGAGCACATTTTATTTAATAAAAAATCCTCTACCATTTTGACCCAATATTACTATTGATTTTGTCAACTAATCAGTCAGGACATTTTTTTACTGTCTAATGTCTTGCAACTACTATAATTCAATTGCGATTGATTAATTTTTATTTAGAAAATATATTTCTCTCCGCCATTGGTAATTTGATTGATAGTTTCATCTTACTTCAGTGATTTGCAATATCAAATCGGTCAAAAAGGTAAAACGAATTTATAAAAAAAAAAACAGACAAACGCTTAAAGTATAAATATTAGTTATAAAATTATTAACTACAATATACCTGTCTCAATATCTTATATTAAGAAATCCGTTATTAATATATACATATGTAAAGATTCCGACCCCCGAAATAAAATATTTTTTATAATAGTTGACCAATAGAATATCAAGTTTAGTCTATATATATTTAATATATATTATTATATTCAGCTCTTTCAATCCTTGTAATTTAAACAGAGATTATGATATTTTAATTAAATTGAAATGAAAGTAAGATGGAAATTATTCGATCATTTTAGAAATCGACTTATGCTTTTCCTTGCTTACCTAATAGGAAATAAATCATCTTGCCATCAAAAGGAACAGTGGAGAGATTTAGCATGAACAAATGCAAGTGGTTATTTAACAAACCACATGGTATGCTCCGTTATATACCAGTCAAGTGGGCTGTGAGTAGACTGGCACAGCCATTGTGATCCATTCATCTAATTAGTGAAGTCGGGAGCATTCGCATGTAAGAGTTATCGCTCTCACACTCATTAGGGCCGGATTAATTTATCACAGATTTCTCTGGCAAGACCTCTCTTAGAAGTAGGCGATAGACATTAACTTGTCGCGATAAACAATAACAAAATGGTGGAGGAGCTTAACTTGGCTTCGGCTCCGGATTTTACATTATTTTTAGAAAGTTGTTGACATCGATTAGCTACTATACGTTAAACTAAATATTTAAGATGCTAAGTATCTTAAGAATATAGTATTCATTTGAGAGGATTTAATACAAACAATATATTTTCTTTAAAATATGTGATTTATTACATATTACATACCTTTTATTAATTGTTATCATTAGTGTCTTTTTCTTTATAAAGATAATCGCTCGTCACAACCCTAAAAATAAAATGCATACAAAATGTTATACATACAAAAATAATAAAAATTGTTAGATACAGTACATCCCCTGGATCTTAGCACATTGTCATCATTCGTATTATAGGAAATACACAAAACATGTGTGCCAAACGTGCCTACGTGGGTTATAAGAATTAGAAAATGGCTAATATTACAATGGACATCTTTATACTTCTCATTTATTTTATTTATTGCATTTTGAAAACTTACGTTCATGAATGTGACTTTCCAATTTTTGGAAACGTGACTTTCTAATTTTTGGAAACGTACAGGTTGTCCAATTAAATATATAGTAAATAAATATTTTAATCGTGGTAATCAGAAATAAAAGTGTTTTTATTGCATATAAGCAAATATATGGATTCTGATGTAAATACTGAAAAAAAATCTTCCTGGTGACTCTATCATCTTAATCATTTTGTTTATTTAGTATTAAATATGGTTTTCAAATTTTTTTTTATTAAAATTAACGTGTATGTGATATTTATGGTCATTAGCACGAGTTACGATTTACATGGTAATATCATATTAATTACAAAATAATGTAGTTAATATTTAACATAAAGAGAAAATAATAAAAACTTATAATATAACAATTTTATTTTGTTGAGTAGTTGACTTTTCTCGAGGAATTTGATAACCTTGTAGATTTGGTCTGTGCTGTTTAGGAACTCTTTGAAGTTAGTACTGATATCGAGCTGTTGGCGTATTTTGGCATAAAAAGGGCATTCAATAAGTATATGCCTGATTCGGAGAGTCATACTGCAGTGCATTTTGGTTGTGGAGATTATGTCATCAGGTAGCCATGAGTTAGACGGGTATGTCCTATACGCAATCTCTGTATGATTGCCATATTTTTTCGAGATAAACTGGGATAGGTAAGAATGTTCACTGAGGGTTTAATTTCATGCAGCGCTGAAGTAACATTATTTAAGTGAATCTGCCAGGTGGATAGATTCAGCTTCTTCAGTCTAGCTTTGAGATCGTTGCAAATATGTATATTCATAATGGTGTCTGTGGATGATGCGGCTTTTTTGGCAAGGCAATCAACTTTTTCGTTACCACTAATACCAACATGAAATAATACCCATATCAGAGTGATAGTTGTATTTTGGTTTATAAGAAGCTGATATGTGTCATGAATATCTTGGACGATAGGATGGTTGATGGATATAGCATTAATGGAGTGTATAGAGGAAAGTGAATCAGAGCATATGGCTATGTGCGTATTTGGATATTGTTGGGCATACTTGAAAGCATGTGAGATAGCTAGTAGTTCACCAGTGTGGATGCTACACCAAGGAGAAATTTTATTTTCTACAATATTTTTGTTTATAAGTTCTAGAAAGAGAATTCTTAATGTACTAATACTGGCATTTTCCTTGTTAAACTTGGTGAGTAAAGTATCATGATGTGGGAGTATGTTGGTCCAATAGGGATTATTGGAGAATGGTATAGTTCTGGTTTCAGACAAATTTATATCTTTTAGTAACGGTTGTAGTAGACTAGGAATAGGTTGTGTAATTAAGTGGTTTTTAAAATTAATTAGGTAATGTCTTTTTTTTACTACTATTGGGCAGATTGATGGATTTAAGATCGAAGAGCTTTGAGCCTCGTAACGAATGTTATTCATACAAAATGACTTAAACTATAATAAATACAACAAGACTACATGCAGATTTCACATGTTATCAAACTTAATTAAAATAAAGAAACCTACAAAGCTGTATGTATAATAAACTGAAAAATAGAAAACTTTTAAACTGAATGAAAAACAATTTATTTGAAATATTTATACAAGCACCATATACAATTATAAATTTTATATTTTTTCATTGTCAGAATATGAGGTACTCATATTATCAGTGTCTATTATACTTGGTTGAATGTTAATGTCAACCATATGTTTTTCTCAGATGTACCACATTGTAAAATTTTTATAAGTATGTCTTACACATATTTTCCAAACTTCTGTATTGCATTGGTTTAGTGCCTCTCCCCACATATTTAGAACAGCACTATCAGAATGTCTATCTCTATCAATATACTTATCATGATATAACTTGCAGTTGGTCCAAATTACCTAATTTAATAACGTTGAATTTGCAATGATTAGAAGATAGTCTCAATAGTTTTCGACCGTGTTTTCTTAGTAGCTCATCAATTATATGTCAATTATGTGTACAATTCAGCTCCTCACTGATATCTGTACTAATGCTTATAATTTAAACAACAGTTTTACATTAAAAATTAATTTGATTTTAGTTCTTTCATTATTAATTTTCAATTACCACAAAATTATGTTTTAGTTTTGATGTAACATCTCTTTTTACTAATTTACCTTTAGATTTAATCATAAAAGTAGTGTTGAAAAACATTGAAATGAGATTTCGCAACATACTAATATTGACTTATTACATTTCAAAACAACTTTGTTTTTGATTCTGATATTTTTTTATTTAATGGTGTCTTCTATAAACAAATTTTTGGTAGTCCTATGAGATCTAGTCTTTCACCCATTCTAAGTAGCTATGTCATGGATGATGTTATCAGTGATTGTATCAACAATTGCATTTTTTTTATTCCATTTATTAAAAGATATGTAGATGATTTAGTTTTGGCATTTCCCAAACACAAAATTCATGAAACAGTCAACATTTTCAACGATTATAATTAACATATACAATTTACAGTTGTAGAAGAGGTAGATAATTCTCTACCATTCCTTGACATGAGAATTGTAAGAAATACAGACAATATGTTAAAAACTAGATGGTTCAGAAAACCCATATGTAGTAATAGATTTATAAGCTATTACTCTCATCATCCAAATAAGATAAAAATGAACCTTATAACAGGATTAAAAGAACGGGTTTTAAAGCGTTCTCATCCTAATTATCTACAAGAGGATCTTCAATTGTTAAAAAATATTATAATTGAAAACTCTTATCCTCCAGATATGCTACATAGGATGCTTTTTTCTAATATTGTTAATGTAAATAACTTAACACCATTTTTTTGCTAAATCTCAGAACATTGTATCAAACAATCAGAACATCTATTGTCATTCATTACCTTTTATACCATCATTAACACCTAAATTAATACAAACACAGTGTGAAGCTGAGTATGTCGGTGAGACCGGAAGAAATCTTTCAAATCGCACTATTTCTCACAAAAGTGATTGCAGAATTAAAAAACCATCTTGTGCTTTGGCAGAGTAATCGATAAAGACCATATTATTGATTTTGATAACATTAAAATTTTGTGTAGTGAAAGTAATAAATTCAAAAGGACTTTTTTGAAAATGGTTTGTATTAGCAAAAGTGATAATAATTTAGACAAAAGATTAGAAATTCAAAATCTAAGCAAAATTTATAATTATATTATTTCTTTGTAGTTTATATATGACACCAGTAAAATATCACATTTTGATTTAATTTTCCATATATTTGTTATATTTTTTGAGGCATCTATCAATAATGAATAAATCTTCTTCTTTTTTGTTACTAAGCAAAAAAGAATTTTAAACAAAATTTTATTTTTGGCAATATAATTGTCAAAAATAAAAATTTTAAGTTGGCATTTATGACATTGAGGCTTAATTGTAATTGATCGCTATTCTAATCTTATTCTATTCTTATTTATAAATTCAATTGTTTTTGTGTTAAGAAACTTTTTCAAAATTATATTAAAATTTCAGAGAAACATTTATTAGATAAGCTTTGAAATATGTTAGCAGCAATTTTATTAACCAAACTAATTTTATTTGGTGAGTAAACAAAATTTTTTATCTTTCTAGTTCAAGTTTGTAAGATATTTTGTATTTTTTAGCAGCTCTTGATAATAATTGTAAACACAATTAAAAGCTCGCGATAATTAACCAATAGCCCCTTTTATTGACTCCAATCCATGCAAAACATTTATATATATATATATATATATATATATATATATATATATATATATATATATATATATATATATATATATATATATATATATATATATATATACACTTGAGTGCAAAACAATCGACTCAAAAGCGATATTTGAGATTACACCTTCTGTTTTAATGTAAGAAGTATGAA
This sequence comes from Diabrotica undecimpunctata, assembly GCF_040954645.1. NCBI lineage: Eukaryota > Metazoa > Arthropoda > Insecta > Coleoptera > Chrysomelidae > Diabrotica > Diabrotica undecimpunctata. The sequence continues at coordinate 112,206,399 of NC_092805.1, read as the reverse complement.
AATAACAAGATGTTTAAACTTACAAAAACCGCTATTTCATTATTTGGAAGACGCATTATAAAAAAAGTATGCTGTATGAACAGAGTTTCTCAAATATTCATCATTGGAACTATCCCAAGAAAGACGTAATAAACAGAGAAATCACTAATTACGAAATGAATTTTTTTATTTTTCAGTATCTGATATTACCACCCCTATTCCTAATTACACTTTTTAGTCGATTTCGCTTGGATCGGATGACTTTTATAATAAATTCTTGAAGCATTGCTTCCCATTCATCATTAAGCGCAGCCCTCAATTCCATTATGCTCCTTGGTGCATGATTTCTGTTTCTAACCCTTCGTTTAAGCTCATCCCAAACATACTCTATTGGATTTATCTCCGGGCTCAACGCAGGCCAATTTATTGTAGGTATACCGATCTCAGTCAGATAGCTGGTGGTGACTCGTGCGGTATGACATCGTGCATTATCATGCAATTAAATAAGGGCATCATCAATAAATCCCACGTATGGAACCACATTTCCTCCAAAATGTCTCTGATGTAACGATCTGCCGTTAAACCTCCACCACGTCCTCCACCAGGCACGAAAACCAACTCGATTTTCCCATCCATGGAAAAGCCTGCCCAAAATATACAAGAAGCGCCTCCATATGACACAATTTCTCGTATACAACATTGAGCAAATCGTTCTTCTGGCCTTCTATAGACTCGACGCCTCTTTTCGTTGCCATGTAGGCAGATCCTACTTTCGTCGGAGAATAATACCTGACTCAATCGATAGTCGTTCCAATCCAGATGTTCGCGAGCAAATTCTAGTCGCCTTTACTTCTGGGCTGTAGTTAGCTTGGGACTCGTAGCTGCCCTCTTTGGTGTCAGGTTGGCTGCTTTAAGTCTCGTTCTGACTGTCCAAATGCTAGTAACCAAACCTCGGACCTCTCTAAGCTCTTCTTTGAGATTAGCACCAGTCAAATGTCGATTTCTCAGAGATTTAGATACAAGAAATCGATCATCTCTTTTTGTTATTGATCGTTTACGGCCTCCTCCTTGTCGGCGGACATAATCACCAGTATGTTAGTACCGACGATATACTCGGGACACAGCAGATTGGCTTAAATTTAGTCGATTTACCACGGTCCTCTGGCTCAGGTCTTTTCTCAATAATGCTACTGCTTGAGCTGCTTTGACAGATGTGGTATCCATTCGTTATGCAGTTGCGAACTTAATTGACTCATGTTTTAGTGCATCGCTATGGAAATTAATGCCTACGATGTTAACCGAACGCGTTAAGTCGGTGCGTGTCGATTTCAATGAATCAAATTCTGACCCCCTCTCTACGTGTTGCATTATTTATTTGTAATACGTCACCCGATTTACCAAAAACCAAAACTTTTTTCAAACTCACTAATGAGGATAATAATTGTACAATAAATATTATTAAATTTACACCTTTTAGATTGAAACAGGAGATAGACTTTCGCAAAATAATTTTGAGTCGATTTTTTTGCACTCAAGTGTATATATATATATATATATATATATATATATATATATATATATATATATATATATATATATATATATATATATATCTACGTTGGAATTATCGGGTAAAGTGGTCTATAATGAAAATCTTTCTTTTTTCTAAAATACTCAATATTTCGCTATTTATTTAATAGCTTCCTCATGAGTAAACTAAAACAATTTGAACATTACAAAAAATGGCGTACAAATACATGTTAAAACTCTTACAGAAATTAAAAGATTTCGCAAATAAAAACTGACATTGAAGTATTTGAAATATTGAATGTCAAGATTAAATTGTCTTAAGCACGTTCGTTACAGCTATACGATAAAAAATTAAAATTATTTCAAATGTAAAAATAAAAATAACAACAAAAGAAAAATGATATTTCTTTGATGAATTATTAAGGTTAATTGTTATTAAGATAAATGTTGGCTATTTTGAATATTTATAAATTTTGTTCAATATATTACAATATATGTTACTTAACTGTCCAGTGTCCGCTTTATAATTTAAAGTGTTTTTATTTTTGTTAATGTAATACATCTTAAGAAATAATCTACTTTTGTAGTTATCAGTCTGTGCCAAAATGTGAGCTTTGTTATAGTTTAGCATATGACCAGTGTTTTCACCACTGCGCAAGTATTTTTTTTCTCAAACAGCAATCACTTTTATGTTGTGTGATGCGTTGTTTTAGCCATTGTGATGTTTGACCAGCAACAAAAAATCAAAAACAGAATCCGCAGAGAATATGTAATATTAACAAAACAACAAACAATTAAAAATTTACTACTAAGCGACATGCCCTTAATTTTTATCTATGTCATAAATTCTTTAAGGCATAGTTTGCTCCAAGTTTTGGTAAAATTCTAGTGTAAATTAATTTCATATTTCTTACAGTTTTTGTTTCAATTCATTAACGAACCTGGTAGGGTGTTTTTTCGATGCTTTTCGTATTTTGCGCCACCAAGTTTCTATCGCAGGTAAATCTGGACTGTTAGAATCCCACTCCAGAAGTGGTATACCATGGTCTTTAATCCATTCTAAATTCTCTTTCGAGATATAACAACCTTTAGACAATGTCATACTCCAGATCATAACAAAAGCATAAAAATTTGACTTTTTTCTTGAGACAGTAGGAATAAAAAGCTTAATTTTTTCTGCAAAATTTTATGTACACTTTAATTCACTCTATTGTATTATATTCTATCATAAATATGTCCAATATTCATGCTTTTTTATCCATTTCAACTTATTTTGCTGTTGTTGTAATTATATAAGTGATATAAGTCAAATAAGCCAGAATATTAGTTTAAAATAAGTTTATTTTTCACATATAGATTTACACTTTAAAAATCGTTCTTAAAATACAAACATTAATAAATTAAACAAATTTTGTTTTTGCTACTTGGTAAAAAATTCTTCTAATAATTTAATTTTATCTTCCTTATTTATATTGACCATTTAGATAGATATTATACATTTTAAAATAGACGACTTTAAAATGATATTGCCAATATTGCTTAGTTGCGTTCCTGGGACGACTTTATTGTAAGATAGTTCATTCAATTACATGAAATCAACTTTAACTTCAGAATACCAGTCAGAAAAAATCATAGGATGTGATTCGTCCTTAAAAAGACAACCACATGTAAAGATAATTGTAAAATTCTCCGGTTAGTGACAGATATCATAGTAAATTGTAAGGAAAAAAATTAGAAAAAAACCTCTTGATACTATCTCGACATTTTTAGTATTTGGTCTTATATTTAGTTTGTTCTCAATAAACACTAAACTCTGATTTTATATGTATTTTATTTAAAAACATAAATGGTGTATCCTCGATATATTATTAACTTACTATTGTTTTTCTTGATTTACTCTTTTATAATAGGTAACCAGCAATTTGTGACGCAATTGGTCTTCTTTAGCATAATTAGAGCTGCTTCTTTAATTTTTATATTTTCATTATCTGTTTCTTTCAGAACTATACTAAAATCTTTCCATTGAACCATATGTTCATTTCCCATGCTTGTTTACATATTTGAGATTTATCAAATTCTCTATTTGTAATATAAGATTAATGTTGACTTATACTTATGTTTAATATTTAATGTTTAACCTAAATAAAAATGATCGAAATCACAGAGGGGTATTTTATAAATCCAATTCTTTGTTTTTTCTTGTTCATTGTTAGGTTTAGTTTTAGATGAAATATATTTTATTGTGTTTGTTTTTTTGAATTTTGTTGAAATGTTAAATTTTCCTTCTCTCGTTTTAAGTTTTTTCGATCATCCTTTCGATCATTCTAAGACCAAATACTTACCATGTCGGGGTAGTACTATGGGGTTTTTTCTGGTTTTTTTCTTATAATTTACTAAGAAATCATTAACATAAGAATTTAACTATCATCATTGCATTAAATTGTGTTTGTAGAGAACGGATATCGTTGTACGTTTTTTTTTCTGATGGGTATTCGGGGATAGTTAATTTCATATAATCGCATAAACTGTTTTATAATAAAGTCGTCGCAGTAATGCAACTTAACAATATTGGCAATATCATTTTAAAGTCGTCTGCTTTAAAATGTATAATATTGTCTGAATTGTCAATATGAATGGGTCCGATAAAATTAGAATATTGAAAGAATTTTTCACAAAGTAACAAAAAACAAAGTTTGTTTAATTCATTAATGTTTTGTATGTTGAAAATAATTTCCAAAGTGGAAATCAAAACTAAAAAAATGAACCTGTTTTAATTTTATATTGTGGTTTATTCCCAACGTAAATAGTAATTATATAACTTACTTTGTATCAAGCACCAAATCTTAATTTGTGGGCCTATCGGTGGCATGTTGATCTAGAAACGTGTTTTCTAACAACGTCACTCCACAAAATACCTAATTCTATAATGCATCTTAATGCTCTTTGATCTGCTGCGGGTATTTTACTTTTTTACATTTCTAGATTTTGTGATGACCAAACCTTTAGTTTTGTATCTTCTGATTATATTTCTTACACTATACCGTGCCAATTGCAACACTTTGGCTATTTCCGAATTGGATTTTCCAGAATTAAAAAATAAAAAAAGATGATTGAACAAAATTTTCTCATCGATAGCTTTACTGATACCCATTTTAAAACTTACAAACAGCAATAAGCTGTACAATATCACAAAATAAATTTAACAATATTTATTGACAATTGTTTTATTGTGATTTTCCATAGAATTTAAGGAAATTATGAAAAAAACAAATATTATGTTGATGTAAGTGACTTATCATCGATAGCTTTACTGATACCCATTTTAAAACTTACAAACATTTTTTCTTATTCTTAAAAATAAAATAAATAAAATAATAAAAATGCTATATTAATTTATATGACAACTTATGAAAGCATGTAGATTATGATTTGTTTATGGTAATGACCATAAGCTGCAAATTTTTTACGTGAGCCGATTGACATGGGAAGGGGCTCGTAGAAGTGAAAATTAAAAATGACCAAAAACAAGTTTTTGATAATGTCATAAAGTTTAAAATAACATTGCATATCCAAGTCTTTTGAGAGTTACAAACATGAACGATTTATTTCGGTTTAGATCCATTAGTATGAGAAATTTAATACTGATTAACCTAGTGCATTCACCAAACTTTTAAATAAGGATAAAAAAAATTAGTCTCTCAGAAAATTAAACATCCTTTACTATATTATGTATTGGATAATTTCAAACGAAAATTAAATGCTAATATTATTTACTGAAGCATTTATATGCTCTCTTGTAAGGGCTTAAATTACTTCGAGAACGTCGTCAATCATATGGGTGCATCCGCCAAAAACTTAACTGTGACGTGATTATTATGTAAACATTAAATATTAAACCTTTTATAATTATAATATTTTTATAAATTACGACTGTAGCTTCTTAATAGTTGCGAATTATACTGTACTGCACTGGTATGGATGCTTTAAAGATCACAAAATAGTATTATAAACTAGCAACAAATAACGGTGGCTAATATTCACAAGGATTAAGTCACGTGTTCTACTTATGTACAATTTGCCCGAAGAAGAATGGAAGAAGGGAATTATAGTGACAATCCTAAAACAAGGAGACCACAGAATATGTTAACCTACCTAATTAATTTACTGAATGTAACATATAAAGTAATGAATGGTATAAATAGAGACAGGCAAACAATATATACAGCACAAACCATAGGAAATTACCTGTACATTTTCAGAAAAGAAGAGATAGATAGATATACGCTAAAACAAGTGATGGAAAAGACATACGAGTATGATGGAGAAGCACATATACTTTTCCTAGACTTAAGCAAGCGTTTGACAAACTAAACCGAAGAAAGATGATAGAAGACTTACATGAAAGTAAAACACCAAATAAATTATAAGAATGATAGAAATGAGAATGCAAGATTCTTAAGCAACAATAGACACCGGAAGAGAAAGAACAGAAATAATAAAAATAAAAAAATAGAGTAAGACCAGGAGATATGCTCTTAACCATACTATTTATTTTATCACTAGACAAGATAATAAAAGAGAACTATAAATAAGAATGCAGTACAAATAATAGAATATGCAGACGATATAAATATAGTAGCAACTGCTAAAAGGGAGTTGAAGAAAACTTTCTAAGAAATAAAAAACAGAGCTGAACTGAGAGAACTGGAAATAAGTAAAACTAAAACAAAATACATGAACGTAAGTTAGAAAAAGAATACACAAATGACAGAACTGGCAATAGACGCACACAAGATCGAAGAGGTTAAAACTATCAAATATTTGAGACTATTACTCGTCAGAAAAAATGAGTTGTCTACAAATGCAGATATAAAAATAAAAATTCGAGAGAAAATTAAAGCTTAGAAACTTTGTTTTATCCAAGTTTATATTTAAGCCATAATGTAAAGTTGTATATAAACTTTTTGAACTACTCTCTGCAAATTTTCATTATTTTCTACCATTAACACGGTGTCATCTGCATTACTAAAATTTATAATAATGATTCCGTTGTACCTCTTGCATAATATACTTCTGATAATAAGTTAAAATGTAAAGGAGAGAGAATTCAACCTTGCTTACTCCTATTTTAAAGTCTCTGAAATATAGAATAACATTATATACACCGTAAAAAACACATTTTATCCACTAATAGTGCAAAATATCAAAATATATACCAAAATATTTTGCTTTGCGATCTCACCCGATATTTTGAAACCATTTTAGCAAACGTATTCTTATAAAAACATAAATATATTTATTACCTTTTTGCCAAATTTATTATTCGTCGTTGTGTTTATAGATATTATGATTTTAAATAATTTATCAGATTAACAATCTCTTCAAGAAATAAATTCTTTTTTTTTATTGCCTTAAGCTTTCAGAAACCAAGTACTATAATTTGCTTTATATAAAAAAGCCATTATTTGATTGTTTAATACATGAATACTCTATATTCTGCATCTTATTCCTAATACTTCTCTAATACATAATATATCCTGCCCACTTGGTTCTCGTGACATAGGTTCCCATTACTTAGGTCAAAGAAATCTAGGTAGTGAGGTCTAAATTTTTAAATTGCTCCTAATCTTACATAAACAACTAAGAATTGAACATCGTGTAACTTTGCATCGACTGATATACAATTTCACTAATTTTGAGTCATTTTTCGCCAAATTTTTGGTCATAACTTTTTAATTGAAAATAAAAGTCTACCTCAACTTTTTAATACGTGTCGATGGATACATTACATGTACAATTTTTGCGACTATAATGTGTTATTTCCGATAACAACTTTTTAGCCGCAGGTGATATAAAAACCAAAAGTATATATTTGTTCTCGTCTTACTAACGCTCGTCGAATGGTATATCGCTTGTTTTATTTCGGGGACTTTCAAATAGTACTTATGGTTGGAAATCTGGAACATCGGAAGTTCGACGTAAAATTTCTCACCTTAAATACTAATTTTGAAATACAAGCTCTCACTCGTTTCATTTATCATTCTATCAAATAGACGGACGACAGACATGGATAGTTCAAAGTTTTTACAGGTTTAATGTTGTAAAATGGACGAAAACAAAAAACGAGTGTTTTTGGAAGATTAGTGGCATTTAAAAAATACAAATTTTCGCTGTAGCAGTTGAAACGTTAAGAATAAAGGATCTTATATAATAAATAAATATAATAATAATTCTGGCATTTTTCAAGAAATGCAGTAGTATTTAAAACATAAAAATTGCATTCACACATTTTTACACATTATAAAAAAAATTAACAAAATGATGATTTAAATTAAATTAGAAGAGTTTTCAGTTTATTCATATTAAATTAGCATTAAATTTGGTATACAATAAAAATTTTTGGGATTATTGGTTGCACTATGGACATCTTATTATTGTACGAACAGAAACAATAATTTGCATAGTACCTGGATTTACCTGTATGGTAAGGAAAAATAATTTGTCTTCTTAAACTGATTTATTGTGGCACGTTTAAACTAAATATTGTATTTATATATAATAATCAACCTACAATTTGTTTTTTTTTTATTGAAAATTAACGTGCTCGGCAACAAAGGCCACTTACACGAAAACGGTTACAAATGTAAAACTGTTACAATAAATTACAAGAATATGTTATAGAGTACATATTGTTAGAATACAATCAAAATTATATTTTATAATATAACTGAACGTCTCTGAGAAATTTTAGACTTGAGGTTATTTGATCCAAGTTATTGAGTATGTCTTTTAAACCACTATTAAGGCAATAAAATAGTCTTTTTGCTGAATATTGATGACATTCGGTGAGAATATGGTTAACTGTTAGATGTGATTGACAGGTCTCACAAGTGGGTCGGTTGCTGGATGACATCAGGTATCCGTGTGTTAATCTTGTATGTCCTATTCGAAGTCTTCGTGTTACAATAGCATCTCGTCTGGACATACTGGCAGAGATCAAATCAAGGGGGCTATCGACTAACTGTTGGATATGATGTAATGCTGAGTTATTGGTGTCCCAGTGTTGTTGCCATCGGGTTCTTGCTTGTTTCTTAATGTGAGATTTTAAATCTTTACTAATTTGTATATTAACCGTATTATCAGATGATGTTGAGGCAAGTTTTGCATGGCTGTCTGCAAGTTCGTTGCCTGTGATACCAATATGGGATGGTAGCCAGATTAATGTAACTGTTATTTTTTGGGAAGCGATTAGTTGGTAACAATCAAGGATCTTTTGGACAATAGGATGATCAGTGAATATATTTTGGATAGATTGTATTGAGGCTAGTGAGTCTGTGCATATTGCAACTTGTTTATCAGGTGAAGAAATGGATTTGAAAGCCTGAAATATGCTAAATAGTTCGCCAGTGAAAACGCTACAAAACGAGGGGATACAAGATGATGTAATAAGGTTATCTGACGTGGTAACAGAACAGCCTACTCCTGTATCATTCTTTGAGGCATCAGTGTAAAGTACTATGTCGTATTTATTTGTAAATATAATTTCTTTAAAAGACTTTTTAATGAGTTCCCTGAGTGTTGTAAGTTTATCGAATCTTGTAAGAGATGTGTTAAACTAAGGGGTGATTACAGACCAAGGAGGATGTGGAGGTAGGGGTCGTGGGATTGTTTGTGATAGAGAGATGTTATTAAGTAATTGTGTTAAAATTAGTGGAATGGGTTTTATTGATGGTGATTTAGAATAGTTATGCTGGTTGTTAGTTGATGAAGTAAGAAGAAGATAAACTGGATTGGAGGTATTGGATGAAACGGAGGCAGCATAGGAAAGTAATAATTGTTCACGTCTAATCCAAAGTGGGGGCTCATTGGCTTCGCAATATAGACTTTCTACGGGGCTAGATCGAAAGGCTTCTAAACAAATTCGTAAGGCTGTGTGATGTATCGAATTTAAAAGGTTGAGGTGTGTTTTAGAGGCAGAGATATATATGTAACAACCATAATCCAGTTTGGAACGAATGATAGACCTATATATCTTAAGCAGGGAGTTCTCATCTGCGCCCCAATGATAGTTTGAAAGAGTTTTGATAATGTTAAGCCTCTTGTTTGCTTCACCTTTTATTTCTAGAATATGTTGTTTCCAGGTGAGTCGTGAATCAAACGTTACACCGAGAATTTTGCATTCCTTGACTACTGGAAGATTCGCTCTCTCAATCATAATATTAGGGGATTGGAAGGGTGATAGTCTACTAAATTTTATTATTTTTGATTTTGTATATGATAAAGACAGGCCTATGGAGCTTGTTTTTTTAACTAGTGTATCTACTGCGGATTGAATAAGCTTGGAAGTTGTAGAGATAGATCGTCCGTGGCAGTAAATTATCAGGTCATCTGCGTATAGGACATGCCTAATAGGGGATATTATATCAGAGCACAAGTCGCTTAATGCTAGGTTAAACAGAGTGGGGCTTAATATTGAACCTTGTGGTACGCCGTCAGTTTAATGGTGTAGTGATGAAAAAATGCCATTGACAGAGACTCTAAATGTTCGTGAAGTTAAGAAATTTTGTGTAAAATTAAATATGTTACCCTTAATGTTATAATGAGAAAGTTTCTTCAGTATAGATTGCCTGCTAATTGTATCAAATGCACCTTCAATATCAAACACTGCTGCAATGACTTCTTGTCTCCTGTTGAAGGCATCGGAAATATGACTTTGGAGAAGTATTAGATTGTCTTGAGTAGAGCGATTACGTCGAAACCCTGACTGTTCTTTTGGAATTATATTATATTTGTTAAAAAACCACGTAAGACGTTTATTGATCATTTTTTCAAAGATTTTGCACATGGTACATGTTAGAGATATTGGTCGATAAGCGCTGGGTGATGATCGTGATATGTTAGGCTTTTTAATGGGTATTACAATTGAGGTTTGCCACTGATTAGGAAACTTGTTAGATGACCAGATTAAGTTAAACATTTCAAGAAGTTTAAGATGACCCAAACTAGATAGTTTTTTTTATAAAAATGTAAGGAATATCGTCGGGGCCGGAAGCAGTGTTCTTAAGAGTTTTAATAACCGAAGTAAGTTCTATGTATGAGAATTGGGAATTTAAGTAATCGATATCTTTGAGAGTTGCTGAAGAACTTGGAAAGGAAGCATCGACTACTGGCTCGATTTGAGAGCAATTTATTTTGCTTTTAAATTTTTTGTCGAAGTGACTGGCTAGGGTTTCACCAATTTCTTTATTGTCACTAATTACATTATCATTTAAAATTAGACTAGATATTTTAGTATTTGTATTGATTCCTTGAATTTGTCGTATTTTTTTCCAAAGATTAGTAGGACTGGTATTTTCATTGATAGAAGATACATAGTTTCTCCATGACGAATTTTTACTTTGTTTTATAATAAATCGCGACCTGGCTCTAGCTTTTTTTAATTCTGTGAGGTTTTCTGGTGTTTTATTTTTCCGATAATCTATAAGTGCCTCCTTATGTTGTTCTACGGAGATTTTGCAAGAATTATTCCACCACGGAACCCTTTTATGTTTGTGTGAAACAGAATTTTTGCCAATATGCAAATTGGCAGCTGAGAGTATCGTGTTTGTGACTAATGATAAATTGTAGTCAATATTGTTGGATAGTGTGAGAAAAGGTAAGGCGGCATCTGTTTTGGTAGTGTAGCTTAGCCAGTCGGCATTTTTGAGTTGCCAGTAGCTTCTGGATATAGTTTGTTTAGAGTTGGGGATATCAGTGGATATAAATATGGGGTAATGATTGCTATCGTAAAGATCATCAGCAACTTTCCAATTTAGTAAAGGTGCGGATTTTGGATCACTAAAGCTAAGATCTATAGAAGAAAATGTGCCTAATGAGAAATTCAAGTGTGTACTAGAGCCTGTATTTAGTAGACAGGAATCTGTACAATTAATTACGTTTTCAATAGTTTTACCTTTGTTTGACGTGCTATTGGAACCCCACATAGGGTTGTGAGCGTTGAAATCGCCTACAAGAATGTAGGGAGAAGGGAGCTGATAAATAAGGTCAAGAAGTTCTATTTCCTTTAGAGAGTGATTGGGTGGAATGTATACGCTACAAATAGTAATCTTATTAGGACACCAAGTGGTTATGGCGATAGCCTCAAGTTCGGTGGTGAGAGGAAGGTGCGAAGAAAATAGTTCACTGGAAATAAAAATTGAAGTTCCACCACTGGCTCTGTTGCAGTCAGCTCGAATATAATGATATCCTTCAAAATTGTTTAGTTTAGGAAATTTAGTAATTTTTGAGTTAGTTTCTTGTAAGCATATGATTTCAGGTTGTTCTTCGGAAGTTAATTGCTGGATTCTTTCTATGCTAGGAAAGAAACCATCGCAATTCCATTGAATTATTTTGAATGTAATGTTTAAATGTGATAAGTGTGGGACTACTGTAAGGATTGTTGAGAGCATTGAGAAATAGGAGCGTTAGTTTCATCGTCAGATAGGTAATCGGATGATGCACTTAAATTGTCGGAGTCTTCAGGATTAAGCTGTCTTTTAATTTTTTTTGCAATCTTGTTATTCGGTTTTTAAAGGATCTCTCTTTTGATTGCGAATGAAGAAGAGATAAATCATTAAGCAATCCCTGGATATCGGAAGTGAAATTGAGAGCTTCTCTAAGTGGGTCCGGTATGCCGTAGGTAATTTCTAGGAAAGCTATAAATTGGTTTTCAGTAAGAGTTAGTTCGGATAAATTATTTTTATAAATGGCTTGGACTGCATTATAAGAAATGGGTGTCAATTTATGTTCTTTTGTTTCAATTGTTTTACTTTTTTTCTTTTGCGGCTAGCTAAAAGAATTAGTGGTAGATTTTACAGATAAGGGGGGAGGCATTTGATTGATAGTTGGTTCTGGAGTAGGAACTGGAGAAAGTTGAGAAGGGGTGCCAGCATTACTGTCACTGGATATAGCCCGTTTCTGTCTCTGTACGGGAGGTGATGCTAACTGTGTAACTAAGGGGATGCTTTTTGACACATTAGTTGTAGTTTCGGGGTAAGATGTGGATGGTGCATTGATTTGATTGGGAGTGCATTCGGGTATCGTTGTATTTGTGGGCATGGATACGGATATAGTGGGAGAGGGAAGTTCGGATTGGGCTACAGAAATTGGTTCATTGGTACAAGTTTCAGCAGTATGACCATCTTGTTTACATAAAAAACATTGTAATTTGTCAGTAGACACAAATATTCGATATGATGTGTAGTCATGAGTTATTAAAAGAGAGGTCTGGACTGAAAAGTTTTCTTTATCCGGAATAACGTACGCCACTCTTCGGAAGCTCATTATATGTGCATATTCATCACATAGCGAGCCACATTTCACGAATGATACAGGACAGACTATCTGTAAACCGATATCTTTTAAAGCTTCTTCGATAGTGCTGTGAGGTATCGTGGGAGATACATTTGATATAAGAATACGCTTAGCAGGTGTTATAAGTCTTCGGATAGGAACAACTGTTGAGTTAATAATGATACATTGGTGGGCACTGAGAAGATCGTCGATTAGTTTAACAGAGTTTAAATAAATACAAATGCGGTTATTTGAGATTCGAGACGCAAAGATGATATTTTTTGGGGTAACGATGTCTCCTATAGCTTATATGTACTCAAATAGAACGACATTAGGAAGGGCATGTAAGATAATGGCTTGATTTTTATGAGGAAACGTAGGAGGGGGAGATTTAGATAAAGTGGCAGCAACATAAGACATGGTATTATTGATCGTGTTATTTTGTGAGGTCATTTGAGTAGTAGTTGAGGTCATTTTAGTGAGCGGTTCTGGATACCAAAACCACTACACATAAATTTTTATTATCAATGCAACAGATGTCCTAGTGGGACTCTGTGGATAAAAGGATTAAAAATAACAGTTACCTTAATTTTTTTTACGCCACTGGAAAGTCAAATTGACCAATGCACTTTTGAACCATTAAAGTTAAAATGTTTCGGTGAAATTGTCACATATCGGTCTTTACTCGTCGGCTGCTTAAATTGGAATGGAATAGGATTTTGATTTTACCACTATTCACTATTTACTCGTTCAGACTTTAAGAATAATCATTTAAATATTTAGTCAACCTACAATTGATAGCAATGAAAATTAGCAAATATATATTTCTGTATTTCTTTGACGTTTGGATTTTCACTCCGAAAAAGAAGTTCAAAAACATTTATAAATTAAGAAACTATATTAAGCTGTAAATTTTAATCAATTGGCACTTTATTGTAAATAATTTGACAGTTGGCCCCAATCGTATAGGCACATAGTCATATTTTAAATAAAATTCTGAGCCATATTTAATTGTAAATGATATTTCTCTGACCTTCTATTAACTCATTAATGTTATTTTTATCAACTCTTCTTTTAATATTGGTACCCAGAGCCTGCTGTACGAGTGTTCTATTTATGAGCTTGCTACACATGCTTGCTTTCTTCATTGAGTAAGATGAGAACTGCTTGTTTGGTTTACTTGTCTGTTTCTTTCATGACTATTGATGCATCTTTCCGTTATACTTTATGCTTATTAACCCATGTACGTTAACATATTTATCATATCCAAATTTTTGTTTTTAATATATAATTCATGTTCAGTTATCCAAAAACTTGATGTTATGGTTTCTCTCAGATAAAAATTGTTGCATTTAAAAGATATTGCAGTTGCAGTTGCATTTAAAAGATATAAATGCAGTTCTTTAATCTCCCCTGTGAGTTATTAAGTTTGGTTTTGAAAAGAATAGATCTTAGTGTTTTGGTTATTTTAAATGTAGTTATATTGTTCATATTATCTATCCTATTTAATTTTTTGAATAAGCGTTTTATATGTGGCATTTCTCTTAGCTTTAAATCCGTTTTTGTGAGCACTTTGAAATCATTTTTGTTGTTTTCTTGTTTTCAGTCTTCAATCTTGTAAAACTTATTGTTTATAAGTGGCAATGCATTAACATTAATTTTTTAAATCTTTGTTAGATGTTTTTTTTCCAAGATGCATTTTCGTTGCAGCAAAATATTGTTTTTGCTATGTGGTGTATTGGGTAATAATTTTAAATATCTGTTAGTGAACTTACACTGAACTAACTCAAACTAATTCTGTGAACTTTTGTTAGATATCATATATCTCTTGTAATTGACACCTTCAGAGAATGTAGTGAGTTGTTATTGTCTTTTTACACGGTAAATTTAATTGATCCTTCTTTATAGATAATATTCATTAAAAAATAATTTAGTGCTTTTCTTTAATGGGGACAAATCAGAAAATCAATAGAGAACAATATATATACATATTTTCTCCATACTGTGGGCTTTTGGTTATGTTTGTATATAATGTTTTACTCAAATTATTCCATAAAAATATCTGCTTATAATGAAGATAATAAATAGAGCATGGCTAATGAAACATCTTGTTTAAAAATAGTTGTCTAGGAACAGTAGTGAAACTAATTATTTTAAAAGTGACTAGTATGTTGTTAAGACTGTAATCAAGAATTTTTTTAACAGTTTTGTTGTTATGTATAAATGGTTGTATAATACCTACTAGGAACTTTAAAAGTGTGCTGCAAAGAAAATCTTGTAAATTAAAATGAATAAAAAATACTTCAATACAAATGTGAAATGTCATTTCCATGACAATTAGTTGTGATTTAGTCCTATATAAATACAATATTTAATAAATTTTCTATGTTTAAAGCTTAAACACTGGAATATAAATCTGATTGTTTCCGCTGTGCAATATAATATGTCCTACATAATATAACTTCCATATATCTTAATCGACTGATGTTCTGATGTTATTACTTATTATGATTAGTTACAAAAATTATGAAAGCAATTTCGTTATTATTCGCTCTAAGATGTGTTTTGTTTAAAACTATTTTGCTATTTAATAATAAAAACTTTAACAACAAAACTTACAAATAATTAATTAAAAACAAAATATTTATATATTTTTCAAAAAAAGTGTCAATACTCTAGTTCTAACATAAATAGAAAGTTTTTTGCCACAATATCCCTTAAGCTACGGTTCAGCATTTTCACTCACCATTTCACATAGTTATGTTACAACTTAGATATTATATACGTAAAGTGGAGGAAGTTCTGAAAAAAATGTTCTGTATATATTTTTGTTTTGTTTGTGGCAATTTTAAATCATTTTTTAGGAGTAAGTTATTTGCATTTAAAAAGATTTCTAGTATTTAGTAAACAATATTATTAAAACAAATAACCAACCAATAAATTATTAAAAAAAAGAAGTAGATTTTACTGTAAAATAGGCTTGCTGTATCAAATTTAACATATTAGAATATAATTTAAAAAATATGTTTATACAATTAAATTAAACATTTCTATTAAGAATCAAGTATAAGAATCAAGTAGAATGATATACAGGGTGTTTCATTAAGAATTGTCGATATAGTAACTAGAGAAATCCTAGCACAAAATACGAAGATTTAATCTAAAACACTTCAATAAATTATTCCTCCTTACCGAGATAAAGAGTGTTTTACTACAAATATTCTAAAATGATTTTAGCCCATTGTTTAACAACAATTTCTTTTTATGGTTTTAGTGATAAATTAAAGCAAAGCATTTCTTAAATACCACATTAAATTTATCAAACAATACAATATCAACAAAGAAACTGCAAGATGGAGGTATAGGAGAAAAACGACTTGCTCAATCAGATGCAAACAAAACAAGCGATAGAGCAATGCTTTTGGCCAAAAATCATTAACAGTTTCTTTCGCAGGTTCTCTCACTATTGTAGGGCAGACAGTAAACGGAAATATCAATAATGTACAGTTTATAAACAGAAAAATGTTGTGCAGAACAAATTTAGCCTGTAAAGAAAAATATAATTCAATTTAAGTTTCAAGTTGAATTTTTTTTTCAAAGTTCAATTTAAGTTTCTTTAAGCTGAAAAAAAGATTTATGTAATTTTTGTTCACAGTATAAAAATATAGATAATCAGCAACTTAAAGAAGAACAAGAATATGAACTTTATAAGTCAGACAGTGCATTGGCTAGAGAGGAAAAAAACCAAGGTAAAACTTAAGAAGTCAATCAAATTGTCGCTATTTTCGATTTAGGTATGTTCCAACTACCTTTTTTTTTGGCAATCGGGCTATGTGCCCATCCAGCCAGCTACCAACTACCTTGTGGAAATACATCCGCCCTTTTTTATAAATCAAAGTAAAATGCATACAACTTTATCATTTTTCATAATGCTTAAATACGTCAGGGCCACTGCTTCGTTTGAAATTAGGGTGTGGGTAAGAAAGGGACAACGTAAACTTCTACATACTTAACTTATGCTTAAATAAATATTTCGAACATCATTCCGTAGGAAAATAAGTCATGTTCTGAACTGATAACTGCACTGCTCAAAATAAAAATAATTATCTAACGTATATTTTTGCACTTTGTACATTGCAGGTGAAAAGCATTACTCATAAGTACTAAATTATAGGCCATACACAAAATGAAGGGGACTTAATGCATGCCTGTATGAAAAGAGAGAAGATAAAATTTTTTTTTTAAATGTAAGTTTCTAACTTTACATACATACTGTTAAAGTGTTATAAATTAAGTTTTTTTATTTTAATTTATAAAAATACAACATGTGTGCTAAACAATATTTTGTTTTAAGTTTTTACTCTATACTAGTCCCTATAAAAAATGAAAAATTTTAAATATTAGCACAACACAGACTACCTATGTTAATGTAACAGAGGAATATTTTACCAAAACCTGTTTTTCCTGGGTTACATACAAAATTGAAGAAAAATTATCATTAGGTACACGTTATGCTCGAATATAAAGAGACTATCCAATAAAAAAATAAGTTTTTCGACACATATTTCTGATGACATGCACACTTCAATCCTCATTATCTTTCTTCTTCTTCTTTAGCGTTAAGTAATTTAACTTTCGACATAGGCCTCCCCCAAATCTATCCAGTGTTTTCTATTTTGCGCCACTTGCTTTCAGTTGTGTCCTCTGATCTTCTTAATGTCAGGATATCTCACTGTTGCTTTCAGCCATCCACATGTTAGGATATTTTAACTAGTGTTAAAAGATAGTTTTCCGCTGTTACTTTCTTTTTCCTTCCTTTTTTCATCTCACAACCTACGCCACTGTCGTAATAATCGGTTTACTATCGAGTCATATCGATGTCACTATTAAAGTTATACAATTTAGTAGATTTAGTAAATTCCATTTTAAATGATTTTTTCATATTGTTTTAGTTTTAAATCACAACTATGATTTTTATTATACTAAAACAATTTTTCGGATTGAGCTTGTTAATAGAATGATGGTTACTTAAAACAAAACATAAAAAAATATTTATTTAGACTACTGTTACAATAAATAAATTTCATAAATTTCCACAGTGGCCTAAATTCACTTGAATACAGTTTTGAATTTTATCAGAAAAATTTCTCTCAACCTTCAGAATATGTTCAGTTGATTTCTAATAAAGTTTGCGGCATTCCCTATTTGTTGCCATAATTCTTGTCAAATATTAATTTCTTGAGTATACACAAGTGTCTTTATATGTCTCAAAACAATTCTAGGACATTCAAAGAAACCTATTAAATTATCTCCAAAAATTCCACACCAAACTTTCTTTCAGATTTACTCTTAGTTCATTTTGAAAGTGTGGTTGTCTGGCGGCATGTGGATTATCGTTATCCCAAATGTGACAATTTTTCCAGTTACAAATGCCTCTACATGTGAAAGTGGCTTCATCAGGAAAAAGAATATTGCTAACGAAATTCTTATTTGCACCTGTCCTATCCATAACAAATTGTGCAAATTTCATTCGTCGAAGAAGATCTGTTGGTAGCAAGTTCTGCACTAGATTAAAATGGTAAGGTCTTAAGTCTTCTTTTTTTATATTCTTTTATGATTTTATAGGCTTCCACTTTGGTTTTGCTTCTAATCCATCTGTTTGTTTTTTGTCTATAAGTCTCACCCCGAACATTGATCTTTCCATCGTTCTTTGTGCTTTTATTACTTTATTTTATATCATAACTTTTACTATTATTGTTTTTAATTACGTGCTCTTCCACATGAAAAACTTGATTTGCCAGTACCAGATTTTTCCCTTTCTTTTCTGTTTGGGATTAAAAAGATAAATTATGATGAATTTTTAAAAACCCTGTTTTTAATACTACATTTAATAGTACCTAAACTGAAAAAATATAATTAAAAAAATAAATATTAATAATTGTCAATCTCGTATATATTTAACATAATGTTTAACCTCAAATTGGGAGGTCCAAAACTGTCAGATGAAGACGGTAGGTGTTGCGTCAGTCACGCACGGAGCGAATTTAATTAGAATTATCAGTCTGACAGTTGAAACACAAATAAATGTCATCAACCTACTAATTTTAAATGAGCCCTTCAACTTGTAAGGTTGATACTTTATAAAAAAAGGGATTTTATAAGTCCAAAAGATTATGTATTTTAACATTATTTTTAAACTTAATTTTTCTCTATACAAATTTAGCAAAAATTCATTAAAAGATAATATTTTGGAAGTTTTAATTTACAGTATATTTAAATAAAATTTGATACTTTTAAATACATAAAAACCCAATGTGTTAACTGAAATTCAAATCAAGATATTACAAATTATTACTAAAAGTACCGATCTACAGTTTAAATTAGGTGATAAATCAGCACAACGTACTTTGGATTATTATAACTAATTAATTAACAACAATACACACAATTAACAATAATATTATTTCATATACAAACTGAGAGCATGCTAATTTTGTTATAATTAATTGCATGTATTAACACATTAACATAATTTTTTAAAAATACAGTATTTAGAAAGAAAACAAATAAAAATGAGATAATAACCAAATAAAAGAACATGAAAACATGTTCTGGCAAAAAATTAAGTAAGCCAACAAGAATGTACTAGCCCCTTTTCATGTTAATACAACTTTATATTAAAAAGAAAATTAAATTTAAGAGAACAAAACAAATATTTATAGAAAATACTTTTTTAATTAATAAAAACGATTAACTAAACAACAACAAAAAATTAAAAACAAAACGCACAGAATATATAATATTAACAAAAAAAAAATTAAAAGTTATTTTACCTACATCAAAAATTCTTTAAGGCATAGTTTGTTTCAAGTTTTGGCAAAATTCTGGTGTAAATTAATCCCATATTTCTTGCAGTTTTCAATTCGTTTCAATTCGTTAACGGACCTAGTAGGATGTTTTCTTCGTTGCTTTTTATTTCGCGCTACCAAGTTTCTATCGCAAGCAAGTCTGGACGGTTAGAATCCCATTCCAGAAGTGGTATACCATGGTCTTTAATCCATTTTAAACTTTCTTTTGAGATATAACAACCTGCGCCGTGCTGTTGGAAGATAAAATGCGCTGATGTTAAATTCCTGTCCCATAATCGGTAAAATAGATTCTTTTAAAATCTTTAAAGCTCATTCCACTACGAGGTGTCGAACGAGTAACATCGTTTTATATTTTGTCGTGCTTACTAAAACATAGTGCAAAAACAGTGAACATAAGTGTACCTTCAACTACAAATAAATGTATGTATAATTCACTCATTACTAGTTGAGGTTTGTTTTTGTTTCAACTGATTAAAATCACAAAAGAAAAAATTTAAACAGGATTGCCTTAGAACCGGCAATCTATTTTTATTTTAAAATGAATAAAAAGCTGAAACTTTACCATAACATATAGAAGCTAAATTATAATTTCAACTAAAAACGCAATTGCTTTTGACTACATGAGCAGTGGCGTACCAAATACCAAAACAGTAAATATGTCTCAAACACAAAACCAAGTTTTATCCTATGTATCAGTAGCGAAAACAATTCCACGGCCAACTTTCCCAAGCAAACATCAAGCCATTGTGATGCATGCCGAAGAAAATCTGAAATTGTACGATTACGTTAAAGCTATAGGTGATATAATAGGCCCTAAACAAGTCTCCTTTGCATCTAGGATATCAAACAATCGCATTTGTATCTATCTTTCTAATACTAATCTTGTTGACCAGCTCATAGATTCACATCCTATAATACAGATAGGAGATGTTTCTTTAAATATCCGAAGACTTATTTCCTCTGCTAAAAGAATAATTATATCTAATGTATCTCCGTTCTTACCACATGACATAGTTGAAAATAGCATTAAAAATCTTGGACTTCGCATCGCATCTCCTATATCCTATTTAAGAGCAGGCATTCCTGGGGACGAATATTCACACGTATTAAGTTTCAGACGCCAAGTTTACGTATACCCTCCCTCCGAAGATTTTGAATTACAAACATCAGTACTTATTTCCTTTGAAGGGAATGAACACAGAATCTTCCTTTCTACAGATAAAGTACATTGTTTTATCTGTAAACAAACAGGACATATAGCCTCCAACTGTCCAAATCCTCCAACTGACAATACACTCCCAACCGAATATATACCAACAAGCCCCAACTCATCCGTAAAAATTTCATCTCCCTCTACACATAATGCCAAAGAGCCACAAATCGAAAATAAAGACTCCAACACTGAAACTCAATCCAACACTGAAACACAATCAGACCAAATCGACATAACACAAATATCTCAAAAACGAGGACACTCTGAAATAGAAACTTCTAGTGAACTAACAAGCCCTGAAATTCCTGAGAAAGAAGCTCAACCATTGTTAGATATGCTTCCTCCTCTATCAGCTTCCCCCAAAAAAGGTCTCAAAGCTAAGAAAAAAAAGCACAAACCTGATACTCCAACAGAATTAGTATTAACCGAAACCACCAAGAGAACAATCCAAGAAGCATAAAAAAAGAACCCACAAACCTTTAAAATACCCATAGATAATTTCTTTTTCTTCCTTGAAAATAGTTTTGGACATTCTGATCCTTATTCGGAAGCGAAAAAGCTCACGGATGATGTAAAAAGTCTACTTTTAAACCTGCATACTATATATCCAAATCTTTCAGATAGATCCTTAAAAAACCGATTTACCCGTCTAAGTAAAAAGATCAAGAAACAACTACAACTAGAATCCTCTGAAGCCACAAGTTTATCAGACCCAATTTCATCAAGTGATCTAACTGACGATGAGTGCCTTTCCGATCGATCCCAAAGGTCGCAGCACTGAAAAATCCCCCCTTCTAATATTCTTCTCATTCAATTTAATCCAGTGGAATTGTGATGGGTTTTACCCCCATCTAGAAAATCTCCAACTGCTTGTTGCTGATACTTCACCCGATTTCATTTGTTTGCAAGAAACCAATTTCTCTAAAAACCATAATTCATACCTTAAAAATTACGTTGGCTACCACTTTATACGAACATCACACGCACGAGCTAGTGGTGGAAGCTCCATATTTATTTCTACAGATATGTTCCATCAAGAATTTCCCTTAACAACAACTCTAGAAGCCGTTGCCGTTACTGTTTGGTGTCCAAATAAAATCGTAATTTGCAACGTATATATTCCTCCCTATTATACCCTAACAGCTCTCGAAATTACAAATCTAACTAACCAACTTCCTGAACCATTTATCTTAGTTGGAGATTTTAATGCACATAGCACTATGTGGGGCTCCAGTAATACTTTCGGTAGAGGCAAAATGATTGAAAATATCATAATCAATTCCAACCTTAATTTTCTAAACACTGGAAGCAGCACATACTTTCATATTCAAACAGGTACTCTCTCTTCCATTGATTTAAGCATATGTAATCCAGAATTATCTACTCATCTTACATGGAAAACACTGGAAAGTCTCTACGGCAGTAACCATTTTCCCATTTTAATTTCTAACAATGATAACTCACAAAGACAAAGCCAAATTAAGTGGAAAATTGCTCACGCTGACTGGGATCTATTTAACTTAATTGTCAAGGAACAAACAAATGAAATCTCCTTTACGAATTCTGCTGATGAAGATCTTAACATGTTGATTAATTGTATTATAACTTCTGCTGAAAAATGCATCGGTAAATACTACTTTGATCCCTCCAAAAAATATGTTCCGTGGTGGAATGAATCATGTAAACTAGCTATAAAAGATTGTAAAAAAGCATTAAACCGATATCGTAAAACTAGAAACCAAGCGGACCTAATAAATCTTAGAAAACTAAGAGCTAAATCTAAGCGAATTGTTAAAGAAAGCAAAAAGAACTCATGGAACAAATACATCAGTAGCATAACTTCCGACACACCTTCTAGTCAAATATGGACTAAAATAAAACAGATGAAAGGTAGACATACAACATACAAAATTCCAGCCATTATAGAAAATAACAATGTCATAACTGATGACCAGCAGATTGTAAACACACTTGCCAAATACTATTTAAATAAATCTAAACTTGATAACAACTGTACTGGACCAACAAACATAAAAAATAAAGGTGTTGTACGTCCAAATTCCAATGATCATCCTGTCAATCTCCCACTAACAATCGACGAATTAGTCGAAGCTGTTAACTCCCTAAAGATCAGTGCTGCAGGGCCGGATGGCATTCCATCGATATTCCTAAAAAATCTACATGAAGATACCCTAATAAAGTTACTAGAATTCTACAACAACATATGGCTAGGTAACCAATTTCCAACACTTTGGCGACAAGCTATAACAATTCCACTCAAGAAAAATAATACTTCTGCCAATACAACTATGTCATTTAGACCCATCTCATTAACGTGCACACTTTGCAAACTCCTGGAAAAAATTGTCAACAAACGCTTACTTTGGTATCTTGAAAAACATAATATTATCAATACCGCTCAATCAGGATTTCGTCCAAATCGTTGCACGATCGATAATCTTATCACTCTTCAATCCGATATCATAGAAGCATTCTCTAATAGAAACGACCTTATAACTGTCTCACTCGATATAGAAAGTGCTTTTGACACAGCATCAAGGCCGGCAATTCTAGAAAAACTTAAAGAGTCTAATTTATCTGGAAACATATATCTATTTGTTGAGAATTTTTTAACTAACAGAAGTTTCAAAGTTTCTGCAAATGGTAAAATGTCTCCCTCATATATCCTGGAGACAGGAGTACCTCAAGGATCAGTCCTCAGCACAACCTTATTTTTACTGCTTCTTAACGACCTTAGTTCCTTAGTACAACCCCCTGTCAAACATAATATCTATGCGGATGATCTAGTTATTTACTGCTCGGGTAAAGTAACAAGCTCCACTAGCACTCTTTTGCAAAATACTATTGATAACATTTCTCACTGGTCTAACAACATTGGTTTTAGCTTCTCGCCTACAAAGTCTAAAGTGATTAACTTTAGCAAAAAATATAAACAAACTCTTCCACTCATTAAATTAAAAGAGCATCCACTACAAGTAGTTGAAAATCACAAATTTTTAGGGGTAATTTTCGACAAAAAATTAACATGGAAGAGACATATAGAAAAAACTAAAGCCAGTGCCTCAAAAAATATAAATCTCTTAAAATCACTAGCCAATCGACAATGGGGAGCCGAAGAAGAAGTTCTATTAAGTTTATACAGAGCCCTAATAAGATCTAAGTTAGACTATGGATCGATATTATATATGTCTGCCCCTAAAACTTATTTAAAATCACTAGATACAATTCAAAACACTTCATTAAGAATATGCCTTGGAGCCTTCAGATCTAGCCCTACAGAAAGCATATATGTCGAATCGTGTGAACCCCCTCTAAATATTAGAAGACAACGTCTACTAAACTCCTATTTTGCTAAGGTATCTGCAAACCCAAATAATATATCATTCCAACTTATTAAAAATTTTCAATTAACAGGAGCACACAGTAGAGCTACTGCCAATTCATCACTACAGTTTCTATCCCCACTCTTAGAAAATTTTGACCTAAATCTTACCACCCCCATTAATCAGCCCAATACTCCACCTTGGCTAAAAATATTACCTGACTTTAACGTAAATTTGTGCAGATATAAGAAAATGGAAACCTCCACAATACTCATGAAACAAACTTTTAATGACATAATTAATAGAGGCAAGTTTGATAACATAATATTCACAGATGCATCTAAAGACGAAGAAAGTGTCGGATGTGCTGTTACTTCCACAAATAACAGACTAGCAATGTATAGACTACCCAAGATTACCAGTATATTCACAGCAGAACTCTACGCCATACTTAAAGCTCTGGAGGTTCCAATGCAGGGTACCAAAAACTTAGCAATCTGTACAGATTCATTATCATCCATAAATTCCATTAGAAAAATCTACACATCAAATCCGTTAGTTAATGAGATCCACGAAAGATGTACAGCACTTGCTAAATCCAACACTTCGGTTTCGATGATATGGAATCCTTCACATGTTGGTATTAAAGGAAATGAGAATGCTGACCACGCAGCAAATGAAGCACGTTACTCTGACCTTACAGATGAAAAATGCCAATTGTTTCAAGATATAATAATTGAAATTAAAAAGTTATCTACCTCAATGTGGCAAAATCAATGGAACAGGTGCACTACCCAACTAAAGTCCATCCAACCAAACATTTTAGGACCTAGAATTTTTTCTACGGAAAGAAAATCGAAGACCATCATTAGAAGGCTTAGAATTGGGCACACCCGGCTAACCCACGGATATCTGATGGTTCCAGAAGAACCTCCAAACTGCCAATATTGCAACTCCCGTCTAAGTGTACACCATATACTTGTGGAATGTAACCAGTACGCAGCAGCACGGATCAAACATGGTATCCACGGAAGTTTATGTGATATTTTAAATTCCAAAAACAATATGTCTAATGTGATAGAGTTCCTTAAAAACTGTAAATTATATCACCTGTTGTAATTGTATCACCTATCTATATTTTAATTTTGTATTCATCTGCTAGTTTTGTATTTTCTTTTTTTTTAGATATCAATGTAACTTAATTTATTGTTTTCTGTAATACAGTTCCTCGTGTCAATGGCCACAGCAGCCGAGACATGTAATTTGAAATAAAAAAAAAAAAAAAAAAAAATCTTTAAATATTTGTTTATATTTACAATCCCATCAATAAAATACAACTTTGTCGCAACTTTAGACAATGTGCTGCCTCAGATCACAACAAACGCATTAAAATTTGACTTTTTTCTTGGGACTTTTTCTGCACACTTTATACTGGACTCATTACTCTATTGTATTATATCCTATCATAAATGTGTGCAACATGTATGCTCTTTTGGCCGTTTTAACCTTTTTTAGTTTTTTGTTGTAATGATGTAAGTGAATTTTCCTAAAGCCTGAAACAAAATGAAATTTTTTAAAAACAATTGGTACCAACTTTAAAAATATAAATAAAATAAACTTTAAAATAAGATTACTTTTGCCGTTTTGATTTCCGCTTTGGAAACCGTTCTCAAAATACAAACATTAATAAATTAAACAAATATTATTTTTGGGTACTTAATGATAATGCTTCTAATCCGTTTGTTTGTTTTTTTGTCTATAATTCTCACCCTGAGCATTGATCTTTTCATCGCCCTTTGTGCTTTTAATATATCATTTTATATCATAACTTTTACTAGTATTGTTTTTAATTACGTTCTCGTCCACATGAAAAACTTGATTTGCCAGTACCAGATTTTTCCCTTTCTTTTCTGTTTGGGATTAAAAAGATAAATTATGATGAATTTTTAAAAACCCTGTTTTTAATACTACATTTAATAGTACATAAAATGAAAAAATATAATTAAAAACTAATTATTAATAATTGTCAATCTCGTATGTATTTAACATAATGTTTAACGTCAAATTGGGAGGTCCAAAACTGTCAAATGAAGACGGTAGGTGTCGCGTCAGTCACGCATGAAGCGAATTTAATTAGAATTATCAGTCTGACAGTTAAAACACAAATTAATGTCATCAACCTACTAATTTTAAATGAGCCCTTCAACTTGTAAGGTTGATAATTTCTGAAAAAGTGATTTTATAAATTCAAAAGATTATGTATTTTAACGGCTCCTTTAAACGCAGATAACTTGAAAACTACTTAATATATCGCATTGAGACAAAGAGATAATATTTACGTATAAAAAGTAAAGAAGAAAAAAAAAACATTCTTAAATAATTAGTATGACAGTGATGTAGGTTGTGAGGGGGAAAAGAAAGTATTTATCCATACAGCACGCCTCTGGTAATAGCGAAAAAATTATCTTTTAACACTGGGTAATGTATAGTAATATGTGTAAACTGTTTGTTAAGTCTGAACGAAAAACATTGGAAGATGTTAAAACAATGGGCTATAACAATTTTAGAATATTCGTAATAAAACACTCTGTATCTCGGTAAGAAGGAATATTTTATCTAAGTGTTTTAGGTTAAATCTTTGTATTTTTATACTCTAGGAGAAACTAAGGTTTCTCCTTTTACTATATGGACAATTCTTAATGAAACACCCTGTATATACATATAATATATATGTAATATATATTATATGTATATATAATATATATTACATATACATGTAATATACTAAATATAAAGGGTTGATCACTCAAAAGATTTTACTCTACTAAAATATTAGATATTTTTTAATATTCATTTAATTTTGTAAAAATGTTAAAAGGGGTCAAAAAATATCGTATTGGTAGAAATTTATAGGGATTGTAATGTTGGTCCATTCATTCATATCAAGAAGCATATCTATTAGAGGACACACGTGATCCTATTTTGACAGATATAATTGAAAATTATAAGAAGTACTCAGAAGATGATTTGTTTTTCCAACAAGACTGTTCACCTCCGCATTATAGTATAAACGTTAGGCGATACCGTAATGAATGGTGTACTAGGCAGTGGAGAGATTTCTCAGGCACTGAGAGATTTTATTATCTAACCAGTAAAATCTCCCGATATAACTCCTCTGGAATTCTTTCTATAAGGTTATTTAAAAATCAAAAATTTTAATATGGAATTTTTCATATAAAACTGATTGCACGTCATTCAAGATTTACGACGTCAGAACTCCACAGCGTTGCCAAAACATCAGTGTAATTAGTAAATGAAGAATTTTGAAAATGTCAATTATTTATCAAACTGTTAAATATAATTATATTAGCAATAAATAAACTTAGTTTTAAGACTACTGCAACACACTAAAATACATAAAAATCATTTTAATACAAAATTATATAAAAAAAATTTATTTAAAATCCTTTATAAAAGGTATATAATTAGAATACCCAATCGGGCTATATCACAAAACGTTTTCGGAATCTGCATTCCACCATCATTGTTTCTAAGTGTACATGTTTTGAGCCACTAAATATTTGGGTAAAAACCCGTTAAATGTTATAAGTTTACATTTAAAATACATTATTCGATCTTTAATGATATTCGATCGATGTTAAAGTTACCAGTAGAATTCCACTGGTATGTTGGTTGTATCTTGAAGAAATTTTCAAATTTATTATTTTGCGACCTTTACAGATCTATTAAGATTCTCTTCGTTTCTTGAAGCTTATTATCCAGCCATATCATCTTAATGAAACTCCACAGCCACGAGAGAGGTCCTTACCGTTCTAGATACCACAACCTTTTAAGGCGTTCAAGCTGACATAAGATTTGCTGAGAAATTTCCCCTTCTCCCTCCCTATCTACCAGGTAAGTATATCTAAGGAGGTCACAATTAAGGAGGGTTCAACTGCCATCTTCACAGAATGCCAGACAGCATTTAAGGTACTCATGAATCTATCAATTCTAAGCTAGAATGGGATTTTGTGAGTGCTACAAATAAACTAGGACACCGTAGCAAGGTTACGGTAGCCTGATACGGTCATAGAGGCAATAAAAAAGCAGATCAATGAGCAATGCAAAAGTAAAACAAGAAAGGCTATAAAAAAGTAAGTAGCTTACAAATCTCTGGAATGGTGGAGAAATTTACCAGGACAAAAACAGGCAAAACAGTTTCTTAGAGAACATTCGCCAAAATTTACGGCAGACCTAATAAATAAAGACAGAAAAACAGTCAAAGCCGTAGTTGGTCTGCCAACAGGGGCCTGCCAACACTGTAAGCCGAATAGACAGTTAAAGCTAATGGGGTTGATAGATGATGACCTATGCAGATTCTGTCCACCGGCAAAAGCTACGTGGAATGTTCAGTCTCGAAATTATTAGACTTTTTAATAAAGTTAAGGCTAGAAAATGTAATCTAGGCTCATTAAATTAATCTATCTATACCATACCATCAAATTCTTATTGAGCCTAAAGTCTCCAGCCAGTATTACCACAATCACTCTGACAGTCTTTAGATCGTGGATCACTAAGTCGGCTATCAATTTGGTTGAATGTCCCTTAATAAACTCTCCTAGCCAATAGCGCACAAGCACCGAATCGACACAGTTTATTAGCTTTCTTATTGTTTACGTAGATTTTGTATCCTGAAACCCATTCTATTGTCAATCTTTTTCGAAATTTAAATTGGGAGAGGGTACTCAAACATCCCACATAAGTTTTAAAACAACCTGCATAAAACTAGGGGCTTTTAGAGCTGTTTGACTATCGGGGTATATCACGATTAAGTCCTTCTCGACATGCCGACATTAGTCTCATAGTACACCTTTGTATAACGTCAAATTCTGCTTGAAATAAAGTGGCATATATTCTAAATCTTAACCCGTATTTCTCCTGTTTCACCTCAGCTTCTCGTCAAATATTACACCTAAGTACTTGTTCTGACATTCAAATTATATCACCGTTCCCGTGGGTACCAGTATATGTAATTCTTCTAGTGCTCTATTTTTGGCACTACTGGTTTTTTTAGAATATGGCTTTTTCCACTCTGTCTGAGCGATTTGAGTTCCTGTTTTAACAAAATGCCTTTTGACTATTACTGCCAGGTCATGCGCAGGTACTAAAACCCATCGTTGAAAAGTTTTGTTAAAAGGTAGTCTACTAATAAAGATAATACCCCTGCGTGTGCCTCGATATGATGGTAGGAACACTTTTTCTTTTTAGCGCTTCTGTCATGGATTCAAACTAGACGTTATTAAATGCCTCTTCCACGTCTAGAAAAGTCGCTTCAGCTATTTCTTTGTACTCCAGTGACTTAAAAAGCTGTCTGCTGAATTGCGTCCTGGGAAAAACGCCTGCTGAGGAAAATTAAATTATTGCTTACAGATATTGGACCAATTACGGCATACATCTGAGGTGTAAGAAGTCGAAAAGTAATTAAAAGAGCTGAATAAATAATTTTCAACACACCAAGACACTCACAAAATAACCCAGAAAACAACACAGCTCGATTCTGCCTAGACACATTAAAACAAAAACTCCACTGTAGAAATTAAAAAATAGCCCACCCAAGCCAGGAACAAATTCATGAGTTTTGGAGAAACCAACTTTCGACGACAGTTACTCATAACAGCAATGCTGGTTGGATTAAAGACACGGCGAACAACTGTCAACACTACAGTAATATTCCTTATGAGCCTGTCGCTCCTAAAGAAGACTAACATTATCAAAGAGCTTCATAACTGGAAATCTCCTGGGCCAGACGGAGTTTAAAACTTTTGGCTAAAGGAGTTTTGGAGTGTTCATGAGCTTTTAACAGTATTAATTAATCACGTTATTTTTAATCCGTAGAAAATATCAACTCAGGGAACCACTTATCTAATACCGAATAATCAAAACAACGCCCAAGATTCAGCAAAGTAGCGTCCAATTACTTGTCTTCCAACTTTGTACAAATTTGTCACATCCTGTGTAGCTCAGCGTATCTACCAATACTGTTCTCTAAACAATATTATAGAGCCTCAACAGAAAGAGTTATTTTTACCTTACATTCCAGTTTTGACACCGAAGCTAATGAACATCTTCAAAAATGTTAGTGATTTAAAAATTACAACCAAAAATGTGAAAACGATATCGAAGTTGTACACAAAAACAAAAGATCCTTTCACAATACAGGAGTCATCGAATATTGTTTATTCTATACCGTGCAATAATTGCAACAAAATATATATAGGAGAATCATCTCGTAATTTTCACAGTAGGGTGATCTCACATCGTAGCGATATAAAAACCAAAAAAATAAATGCATGTGCATTGACAGAACATGCATTAACGTTGAAACATGAATTTAATTTCGAGGATTCCTGTATTTTGGCAAAGGAAAAGAACCATTCAAAACGTGTTTTCTTGGAAATGTGTTCCATAAAATCAAGTACATCTTGCATCAATAAAAAGTCAGACATAGATAAACTGAGCAACATTTATTGTTACTTACTGGAAAAACATCCAAAATAAAATTAATATCTACCTGTACCCGTACCCACACAAATTACAGTTATATGCATAACATGTTGCATACCATTAAGACAGGTTTAAAAATTAAAATCACCTAAGATGGGCCTCTAGTATTTCTTAAAAAGAAACATGATATTAAATACACCTAATTACTTTTTAATCATAGGATTTTTTCTTTTTGTTCTCTATGTGCCAGAGTTAAAACACACTAGTAAAAGATGACAACAAAATTTTTACTACTTGTACCTAAATTTTAAAGAATTTTAAATGTATTTTGTCCACTATTTTATATTTTATGTGTGTTGTTATTAATGTTGAGTGTCTATGCTTTTGTAAATAATCTCAACGACTAGTAAGTTGCACTGAAGATTTGTGATATTTTATAAATATTTACACTTTTTTCTTATTATAGAGTCTTTAAAAAGGAACAAAACGATTCCGAAAGCTAGACGAAAAGTCATAAGAGTGTTTCATTAACATCCCGGCCAATTTTCTGACTGCAACCCTAATAAACTGTGTTGTTTGTATATATATATATATATATATATATATATATATATATATGTTGAAATATAAAGTAGATGATAATATAGTGATCTTTTTAAAGCATATAATGACGGAGTGCAAGACTAAAATTTATCTTTAAATACCCGCTGAAACAAACATCGAAACTATATCTCTGCTGTATATGGATAATTTAAAATTAATGGCTTCTAGTCGAACTTACCTAGATCAGATGCTGAAAACTATAAAATTTTTAAATTTGATAAAAAATAATTTAAAAGTGAAACTGGAACAAACCATAAAGTGGAAATATCCAGGAGTGGCTAGTATACCTGATGAATACAAAGCATGTGTTCGTGTGTATTAAGGTATAAAAAATGCTTATTAAAAGCTTAAAATTTTTATTGTAAAGAAGATCTTTTCGGAATTAAATCATTCCATCATCAGTTTACTAAAAGAGAGAGTAAAAATACCAATATTAAAAAACAAGTAAGTTAAAATTTAAATATATAGAAAGAACACGTTGGTTTTTTACTACTTACATAAAAAGTTGTTAAAAACATTGTAGTATGGCCACATAAAAACATTGGAAGGACATCCGTATTAAAAAATCCTCATTGTATTTATCAAGGTAAATGCAATAGACTGTTAACTTGATTATTAAAAACTGAAAATGGGGGCATCTTACATGACCCCCTTTAGTTGGTGAGGTTTTATAGACTTACATTACCTCTGATCTGTGCTGGAGTCTTGGGCTAACTGATAGAAAGATGGTATGAAAAATCAGTTAGTACCCGTCAATGTCAAGTGGAATGATGTAGTAGATGATGTAGTAGATGTGATGAGTGATGTAGTAGATGCAAAAGTCATTGTGCTTAAGTTTGTGAATAGGCAGTTTTTAGTGAAGAATTGTGTTTTGTGTATAGTAGGATCAATAGCAATTTTTGGTATTTTTAAAAATTGGGAGAATGTAAAACAATGAGTGACTGTGATGTAGTATAAATTTGGTATACCAAGGTAAGGCAAAATTTAAGTTAGGTAGTTGAAATTAATTAAATCATTTTAAAGGCTATGAAAAGAATGTTATTTCCTAATTGTTTCCTTGTATAAAGTGAGTATAGATAGAAGTTGGTTTGAAATTTATGGAAGATGAATCGAGGAAAAAGAAATAAAAGAAAAAGAATAAAAAGGAAATAGATGAATGTAAAGATGTAAGCTGGGGATACTGAAACTGATTGTGATAAGAGATTGGTAGATGTAAAGTGAGTATTTATAAGAAAACCTGTGTGATTAGTTAGATAGTAGTTATTGGAGAGGATGGGAAGTTGGATACTGGAAAAGGGGGATGTTAGTGTATTAATGGTGACAAGAATAGAGTTAAGTATGGCGGATTATATAAGGTGATATTAAGCTATGGGAAAATAGAAAGAAATGTAGAAGTAAGTCAACTGGATTTGAAGTTAAAAGACAGAAAGTTAGATCAGGAGAATAATTGTCGGTGAAGTGGGACAAAGTCTCTGTTGATGCTGGTGTGACGATTGACACAATTGGGACTGTTTTTCTTTTCCTTGACTATTTCCAAATCCTCAAAAAGGTCAAGTTTGAGATAATCTCTGCCTGGGATGTTATGAAGAAGAGAAATATCATCTGGTACCTTGATTGTGTGATTGTGATATTTAAGATGATGGGAGAAAGAAGAAGTGTTCTCTAACTTAGAATGTTCCATGACCCTGGTTACTAGAGATCTACAAGTTCTACCAATATAAGTGGCATCACAGTCAGAACATTGAAGTTTATAAACTCCACTTCGTTTGCTGAAGTTAATAGAGTCCTTACTATTGCATAATGATCTACTTAATTTATTGTTAACTTTAAAGGAAATCTTAATATTTTCAACAGAATTCAGGATAGTGTTTTTGATTGATTCAGAGAGTGTTGGACAGTGAAATGGTAATGAGAAGTAAGATGGGGAATCTGAAGTAATGTTAGGGTAAGCTGATTGAGCAATTTACGTTTCTTTTTATAAATGAGTTTATGGATGATATCAGGGTTGTAGCCATTATTTAAAGCAATCTGTTTGATAATGTTTAGTTCTTGGTTGTAGTTAATGTTGGATAATGGGATGGTTTCTAAGCGATGAATGAAACTGTTGAATGCAGATAATTTGTGTGAAATGGGATGATTAGAATTGAAATGTATGACATGATCTGTTTGTGTGGGTTTTCTGTAGATGCTATAATCAAAGACATTATTAATTCTATTGATGGAGAGGTCCAAGAAATTGATGGAGAAGTTGGATACTAATTCCATAGTGAATTTAATATTGGGGTGAATATTATTGATAGTATTTAGTAAGGAGAAAGCTGTATTTGAGTTACCTCTAATGAACACTAAGCAATCATCAACGTAACGTAACCAGTGTAGAATTGTATTGTTAGTCATGATTTGAGTGGATTCTAGATGATTCATGAAGAGGTCAGCTAAAAAGGGGGAAAGACAACTTCCCATGGCTAAGCCATCAGGCTGTTTATAAAAAATATTATTAAAAGAAAAATAATCTTGTGATAAACAAAAGGAAAGTATCTCTATTTATAGTAGAGTAGTAAAAAATAATTTATTTTCTGACGAAACGACTTTTTATTTCAAAGGAGTTGTTCAAATTTCATTTATTATTTTTAATATTTGAATGTAAAATTAAGTTAGTTTTGGTTTCGTTCTTGTTATTTTACATCTTTAACAAAATTATCATTATTACTCCTACAAAAATCTTTATCTATTTCCACACATTACATCCCAGAACAAGTGGTCGTTGAATATGTGAAATTTGGAATTCTTTTTTAGTTCTTACTTTTATTATTTCATCCATCATCAAGTTGAACAATAGAGAACTCAGGCAATCCTCCTGTCTCATCCCATTGCCAGCTTCAATTGAGTCAGTTAGTCAGTCAGTCTTCTTCTACTTTTACGGTAATTGTGTTTTTCTGGTAGATATATTCAAGCGTCTTCATTATTCTTAGAGGTATCTCTCTTTCGTACAATAAGTGGATAACATCCTTCAATTTTAACCTTGAACAAACAACCAAAATGATAACAAATAAATTGAATAAAATTATAACACTAGCAGAAGAACAACAAGGCTTTAGATCGGGAAGATCATGCACCGTCGCTATATTTATAATGAGAAAAGTGCAAGAGAAATCACTAGAATACAACAAACCGGAATATCTATGTTTCGTGGACCTTACAAAGGCATTTGACCGGGTCAAATTAAAAGACGTTATCCACTGTACGCAAGAAAGATACCTCTAGGAATAATCAATACGATCGAAAATATCTACCAAAACAACACAATAAAAGTAAAAGTAGAAGATAAACTAACCGACCCTTTTGAAACTGGCAATGGGATAAGATAGGGAGATTCCCTGAGTCCTCTATTGTTCAACCTGATTATGGACGAAATAATAAAAAATGTAAGAACTAAAAAGAATACCAAATGAAAAAAAAACTTAAAATAATGTGCTATGCAGACGACGCAATACTACTCTTCCAAAGTGAAGATGATTTACAACATATGCTGCACCAATTTAATATAACCGCCAGAAAATTTAACATGTTAATTTCCCCAAAAAAGATAAAATGCATGGTTACAATAGCAAATATACTTAGATGTAAATTTTAGCTGGAAGGTCAGATAATAGAACAAGTAATGGAGTTTAAATATCTAGGCATCACATTATCTAGCTACGGAAAGCTCGAAACCAAAGTGGAAGATCAAGTGAATAGAGCAAACAGAGTTGGAGGCTGCCTAAATAAAACAATATGGAGAAATAAAAATATTGGGAAAGAAATGAAAGGCAGAATTTACAAAGCAGTCATCAGACCAATCATGACATATGCGGTAAAAACATCACCTGACACAGAGAGGACAAAAAGGATGTTAGAAACAGCAGACATAAAAACACTTGGAAAAATTGATGGTAAGACACTATGTAACACAGCTAGAAGTACAGATATACGACGTATATGCAAGGTGGAGAACATCACAAACTGTGTAAGAAATAGAAGACTAGAATGAAACGATTATATAAGCCGAATGACAACAAATAGAGTAGTAAAGACGGCAGAGACGGTTTCCCAATAGGAAGACGATCAGTAGGAAGACCACGAAAACGATGTAACGACAACTTACTGGAGGTACATTGAAAAACAGACAGAGTCATGTCTATATAAAAGAAAAGGAAGAAGAAGAAGAATTTGAACCTGTCAAATGCCTTCTTAAGGCCCATGAAACATAAATATGGCGGTTTTTTGTATTCTAAAGATTTCTCTTGCATTTGCCTTATTATAAATATATCTTCGGTGCATAATCTTCCCGACCTAAAATCTTGTTATTCTTCTGTTAAGGGCTATAATTTCATTCAATTTATTTGTTGTCACTTTGGTTGTTAATTTTAGTTTTGTGTCCAATAATTTATTTCCTTTGTAATTCTCCGTTTCTAATCTGTCTCCCTTTTTGAAAATAGGTGCCAGGATGCTTGATTTCCAGTCTTGTGGTATTCTGATTTGTTCTAGTATATCTTCAATAACTTTATCTAATAGTTGTTTGGCTGGATTTGGTCCTCCGTACTTTAGAAGTTTATTTGGTATTCTGTCTTGTACTGATGATTTTCAATTGTTTTATTTCCTTAATGCTTCCTTTTGACTCTCTCTCCTTAATGTTTATTTGTTTAAATTTTTACTAGCATGCTTTATTTAATTTTTGATATTTTTAATTATGTTGATAAAATTCGAGTATAATCTTTTTATTATTATTTTTTTTTGTGTCAGTGAGTACACAAAATTTATATTCCCGATTTTTAACGCTGCTCTCTGTATGTACTTACTCTCTTGTATGTACGTTTATTTTATTCTGCTAGGTACTCTATCAGATAAAACACCAATTATACGTAAAGGAATCTAAATGTAAAATAAAGAAGAAAGCTGCAGCCGTAAACTATAGCAACTAACGCTAGATGGCGCTAGAAGTACTTCAAATACGATTAGCTATCGATAAATCAACAAATATATACGTTCATATTCGTTGGAGTCATACATCTACATATGTCTGAGCTTAAAAATATCACTTTTCTACAGTTATTGTCCATCCTAATACAAAATATTATTGTATTTTATATCATTTCAGTAACTTATTAAATCGTTTTCTATTATTTTTATGGAACTTGAATAGTTTTTTCTCTGTATCTTTTATTAGGTTTCCTGTGAATATATTTAGATTTAGATAATACCTAAGTGAAAATAATTTATAGAATAATTTATGTTTATAGAGATGGGTTTGGTGTAAATATAGTTAAAAATTTCACAATTAGAAACATTTCAAATTTATAAAACATAAGAGTGTTATCTTATACTTAAATAAACTCTAAAATAAACTCTTATTATTTAGGGTTTTGTAATATTTTTTATTTATTTTTTAAAGTAAACAATAACTAAACACTTACAGTGCTTCTGGCAAATTACCAAATATTTTATCTACAAAAAAAACTTCGAGACAAGACACTGCGGTATTGTTCTATATAATACTAGCTTAAAACCTGTTAACGAAGGCTACCTAAAACTAAAAAGGCAAACTAAAAATGACTACCCATTGTCATTTATAAACAAGGAATTCCAAGAGATTGAAGAAATAAAGCAGCAAAACCCCACAAGCAATCCAGAAGCACTAACAAGAAGGGACTTAAAGACGACAACAATACCATATGTAAAGGGATTATCAGAAAATCTTAAAAGGATAAAAAACAAGTACATCACAACAACGAATACACAAATCTATCCTGTCCAAAACCAAGACCAACAACACAAGAAAGATTAAAAAACTGCATCTATAAAACACCTTGTGAATGCAACAATTTCTACGTGAGAGAAATCGCAAGATCACTAACTCTCAGGATAAATGAGAATACAACATATATTAAGAACAAAGACAATTCCCGTATATGCAAACATGCTTGGTACAAAGAACAAAGACCACAATAATCATGAAAGAAACAGACATGAAAAGTCCCATCCTTCTCAACGAAGAAAAATGTGTAGCAGCCTATCAGCAAAATCTAGCGGGTTTTGGTTGCTAAAAGAAGAAGTCAACAACAATATTATTTCAATAACAGCAGAGTAATAAGAGTTTGAAAAACATCACCTACAATTTTATATATACAATACCTATGCAACATACAATATACGGACATAAATCTACATTGCACAACTTACGTTACACAACCACAATTACGATACAGACTACACAAACATATAACATAAAAAAACACACACAAAACCGTCAGAATTTGATATTCCTAGGGTAAAAATACCACCCTCAGACTTTTTCACCCATATACGTGCTGCTGCCTACAAGATCGAGGCCAAGTATGTCAATTTTGAAAGGACATAACCTAATAACAAACATCTTTGGTTATCCATTTTTGGAGAATTTTTCAAATACTTAATCTTTTTTGAGAACGATTTTCTGAGTGCCACATGAAAATAGTTTAAGTCTAAATAACACGAAGGGATTTCTTCTTCTTCCTTGATTTTTTTAGCCACGTCATTTTTCTTCTACCAGAAGAATTTATATCTATCGTGCCTAAGTAAGTGCCTAAGAACTTTTTTTTTTCGCTTTTTCACTCTGTATAGTAATTCTTTATTCATATTTATCTGTCTTAGAACTTCTTCGTTTCTGACCTGATCTGCCAAAAGAATCTTTAGCATACGGCGAAATATCCATATCTCAAAAGTTTTCAGGTTTCGCATTGTACTGATTTTCAATGTCCATGTTTTCATACCATATAATAGAATGCATAAAATTTCACCGTCCTGTATCATAGTCTAAGTTTAAAATCAGTTACAAAGAACAGTGGCATTCTTATGAAAGCGTTTCTGGCCAATTCTATCCTTTCTTATCACTTGATCTGGATCAAGTGTATTGTTGATTAGGCAGCCAAGGTATATGAATCATTCTACCTACTCTATAGGATGCCAGTTAATCGATGTATTTATTGCGGGTGGGTTACTTTTGAAAATAGTTATTGTTTTTGTTTTGTTTTCGTGGACTTTGATACCATACTTTTCTTTTTCCTATACTATTGTCCTACAGAGTTTGTATAGCTTGCTCACTGTCAGCAATAAGTATAATGTCATCGTGTCATGAAGTGATTTAAAAGTCTAAACAACCAAAACACCGATGTATTACTTATATTTTAAATTTTAATCATTCTGTTAGAAGTAATAGAAAAGGTAGATGGCAGAAACACGTATTCTGACGAAAGAAAATATTTTGATACGGAATTGTAATATTACAAATTACTTTGAAATTGAAATTACTTTCAATATAACTATTAGAACAGCTACCATTGGGTCGAAGTAATAATATGAAAAAAAATATCGATCCTGTGGATTATGTTTTATGTTTGTATGTGCTTCCTTCTGTCCAGTTTTAGATTAAAGCAACTGTAATAGATAGAGAAAAACTGAAGTCAGAGTCACTTACGGGCAAAAATTTTTGTTGAATTCTGATTTATTTCGATCAACAACCTTGTTTGCAAAATAAAAATTTGCTCAGAAAAAATATTTGCGCATCAGTAAAGATTTACGCCCCTAATTATTAAAAAAATATATATGAATACTAGCAAAAAAATTAATTCGATATATCGCAACGTTTCTTATTTCCTTAACACGTTCAATGCCAGATTGGTCATATAAAACTAACAGTGATGCTTCCTCAACAGGACGCACAATATATTTTGTGCGTTGGGTTCACAATATATTTTGACTTGCGAGCTACATTGGTTCCATGGGGTCAATACATTTTCTAATAGCTGCTGGATTTTTAGTGTATATGTAACATACGATAAAAGAAATG
This sequence comes from Diabrotica undecimpunctata, assembly GCF_040954645.1. Taxonomy (NCBI): domain Eukaryota; kingdom Metazoa; phylum Arthropoda; class Insecta; order Coleoptera; family Chrysomelidae; genus Diabrotica; species Diabrotica undecimpunctata. The sequence continues at coordinate 112,167,162 of NC_092805.1, read as the reverse complement.
AACTAACATGACCTAGAAAGTATATGCCGTACATAGAATTTCCTATTTTTTTTTTATAATGAGAAACGTCTACACTATTGGAACATGCTTCTTATGAAAATATAAGAAAAGGGGTTGTGGCTTTAAAATAAACTTTATTTAATAAATAAATGTGTTTATGTCAATTTGTGGTGAGATATCTTTCACGTGTGCTCTCAGAAGTTAAAATTTCTACAACATATTTATTAGTCTTGTTATATTCGTTTGCAAACAATTATCACTGACAAGTATCTCAAATAATTCAATTGGCTTGCCTTCTACAGGTATCGGTACCAGTAGTTGTTGATTTTTGTGATCTTAATAATTTGAATTATGCGTTTATCATACACAAAAGAACATTTTGCTTTTTGTACTTGCTGTGGATCATTAAACAATATTGGAGCATCTGATACTTTTAGCAATTGCGATGTTAATTGCCTCTGTTGTCTCTTTATCATCACCGCTCTCCGAACTGGAGCTTAATGTATCTTCTTATTTTTTTTGCCTCACTCTTGCTGATGTTGTGCAGCAATCTGTCATTATTGTACCCCCATCATACGTGGATCGCTAGATACTGCAACTTTCCATTTATTTTTTGATATGACCAACTGACCTTCTGCCATCGGGTTTTTCCCAGAAGATTGCATTTAATAGTCACTCAAGAATATTTCAATCATGAATTTGTAGAATGAATTAGCAATAAATTAACGGTTTCGTTTCAAGAACACAATATGATTGAAATGTCAGTTGTTAGTTGAGAATTTCATTCCCAGATGGCGCTAGGAGTTGTTGTACCGGATAAACAGTGTGAGTTGACGCCCTAGCCTTTTATATAGATAGATGTATTTGTATATAGGTATGTATTTTAATAATTCACTTTCAATCAGTTTTTTTGTTTTTAAAATATATTTTCAAACCTTTTACGCCACCCTAGTCAGCCAGAATGCCCAGGTTGATCATCCATGTTTATTTAGATATTAGCAACATAAATCAATAAAAATTCAGAAAACAAGTAATAAAAAGTTTTTCTGGGGCACATTGTTTAAAACAGCGGCAATTCGAACTAACTTCTATACGCAACTACGACTTTACAATTATAGATGATCAAAACACCTACGAAGAACACCTATACGTGTACTGGACAATCAACCTGTTAACTCATAATATATGATTATTAATCATAAACCGAGATGTTTTATTTAAGCTTGATCTGCACCCTCAATTAATTTGTTTCTGATCCTAGAGATGGCATGCTGCTGTGGTGAAATTTTCAACTTAATTGTAGATTTCTACATAACGAATATTTACAAACTCTAACATAAATTACAGTTTTCTATCGTTACATCCATTGGCTGAGTTGTCAAATTGTGTAGACAGTAATTTTTTCAGAAAAAAGACAAAATCACGTACAAATGGCTTTGCCATTTAATGCTGATAACTTTATTACTAGTAGACCAAGTAAGCGAAGATATCTTTAATAACATCTGTATGTATAATATTTTTTGGCTCTGCTGTTTCAATCGAAAAATGATATATCTTATTCATAGAGTAAATTTATTAAGAAACATATTTTGATGATTTTTGTTTCATTTTTGGTGACGTATAATGATTGGTTTACCAAATAATCAAAATTCTGCCTTTGCAACAACATATTGTTATTAGAAAATACGGTTTCATCCAGACATATTGAAAATTGATTCATGTTATCTAAACACTGCAAACGACAAATAAATATGTACGTATTAAGGCTGCGAAATCTGTGAGGATGGTTTAACCATTAAATTCATTCTTGTCATCATATATTACATTTTTGTTGGTAAATAAAAATTAAATGATCTCGTATTATTTAATATCTTAGGGAATTACATTTTGGTAAATGGTCAATCGTCAAAAATGTTATTTAAAACATGCGAACATGTGTCTTTTTGGTCTGTTTATTACTTGTTTCCGGTGTGTTATATTTCTAATTAGTGCATCTTCTTCTCTTCTTTATATGAGTCCAAACCATCTTAGTTTTTTTGCTGTCTTCCCCTTCACTTATATTTCTTATTTCACGGTTCATTAGTCTTCTATATTCTCCTTGTAATGTCTTTATTGGGCGGTGTATTCTCATAATTTTTCTTTCAATAACTCTTAGTTTTTCTTCATCTTTTCTTGTAAGACACATTACTTCCACCTCGTATGCTATCACTGGTCTAATTGCTGCTCTATATATTTATGTCTTTGTTTTTTTGCTGGTTCTTTTGTCATTAAGTAGGGGTGATATTTTCAAAACACCCCGTTCTACTCTCTCCTTGTGTGCGTGGTAGTGTCATGCGTTGGATGCATGATTTGGGGGTGGTGTATCCGGTATTTAGTTAGCATGATTCTATTCAGTCTGTTTAGTTCTTTAGCTTCCGTATTTGACCATTTTATAACTCCAAATGATTATGTGAAAAGTGGTATTGCGCATGTGTTTATTGCTTTTACCATGTTCTTTCTTTACTCTCCTACTTTTCTTTTTAAAAGGCATATTGTTCTTACACCTAAACTACGGCTAAAACTCACATAAAAATTACCACTAATACGTTATGCAAGGAACACTATTGTTTCTAAATACTAAATTATAAACTAAAAACGCCTAAATAGCTTTTTAAAAACTAAATAGGTTTTTTTATAGATATATTACTTGTAGATTTTAGATTTTATGACATCGTACTTTCAAAACAAAAGTTATCTACTATTCTGTAATTTTCAGCATAGTTAGTTCAAAATTCAAACCGACACCATTCTTATTCAATTTTGTTATAATCTGCCAAAGTGTTGTACAAAGTAATTGATATGGCAACCGTGTTAGTATGACGTTTTGTTTGAAGCATTTCCAAGCCGAAAGTATTGCTATCTATGGATGATAAATATTACAGGTGTTTCAGATGGAGCACAACACAATTTGATGGCGGCAGTTCAATATATAATTCTTGTTTATGAAATATTTTTCATATGTTTAGGAAAAAATATTTAACATTATATTGTATTTCTTAGGATTATATCATTATGCTGTAAGAAATTGAACAAAAATTGTGTGTTTGGTTTTCCCATTTTATACTTGGAAAAAAGTAGTTTTTTTCAGTTTTTTCGAAAACGAAAACATGAAGTTTGCTGAAAATTTGTCGAAATACTTCTAGTGAGTACATATACCTTCTCAATTTTTTGCAAATTTTTTGATTGTGTAGTTTGTCTTTTGGGGGTGCAGGTCGCACTTAATACTGTACAATATTTAAAATGTTGAATCGATAGAAAAATAAAACACATATTATTTGTAATAGTTTTTATTTAAATACACACTGAGATGTGATGTCAGTATAGGAACACATTCATATTAAGTACGGTGTAGCCCATACGAACATCGTAGTGCTACAGCCATATTTTCAAATAAATAAAAAATAGGTATTCGAAATAACATATTAACATTAATAGTTACAATTACATTTAATTTTCTGACTTGTCTATTCAGGTCACTATTTTTCTTCGTACTTTATTAGCTTGATTTAATTGCTCTCGAACGAGATTGAAGAAAATTTTATTATAAAAAATGAGTTTTTAAAACTGACGTAATTTTCCTAATATTTTAAATTGATATGCAAACCAAATTTAATTTTGTGCTTGAGAAATAGTAACCTGAATTGACAAATATTTGCTACTTGAAGACCCTGGTCCACTCTTTGACTAAATATTGCATATTCCATATTGCGAAGAATATACACAGTAAATAGGGAGTTCCTGTTTTTCTCAATATTTGTCTTGAAGAAATCTTAAATATTAACAATTCTGGTATAGAAGATCGGGGAAATATTCTGAATTTCGAGACATAAAAACACCTCTGAATTCGCTCTTAAAAAAATTATTAAGTAATTAATGCCTATAATATGTTCACATTATCTAGAAATATTTTATATTATTTTAATAGCTTAGACACCTAGGCGTTAGAAAACACATTAAATATCCTTAAATATTGCTATAAAAATGTAATAGCTTGCTTTAAAATATCACATATTTGTACGTTGTATTTTCAAAATAATTACATCTATATTAAGAAAAGACGTCAGATCGCTAATAACTGTTAAAAAGATTGACGATAGCGTTAACCAACGCTATTCAGTGTTAGAATTATTCAGTGTTAGATATATTTGTTTAAAAATCTTGTGAAATTAATATTTTAAATGACCCACTGCATACTAAGTTGGCAGAATACAACATGCTATCTGCTTACCATACTGCTTTGAGACATTTCAAATAGGAAGTTACGTCTCACTGTTGTGTCGTGAGCTTTAACGCTAGTGTTAAATATGCTCTGTGCTTTTTAGGAGTTTGCCACCAGCTGTCATTATATGTGAATATCAAACGGATATTATAAAGTTGAGTAGAAACAAACAAAACAGCCTTAGTAATAGGAACTCGCCATTATTTCGACACTGATGTTCAACCCATATACGGAGCAAATATTTCTAGAGGAACTAGAGGACCACAATAAAGGCATCAATATTAATGGCGTACCAATAAGTAATTTCCGAAATGCCGATAATACTGTTATACTGGCCGATATCACCAAACATTTACAGATAATGCGGAATAGAATAAATACTACAGGCAATCAATTTGAACTAAAGATCAACCGAAAGAAAACTAAATCTATGGTGATTAGTAAAATAACATTCAAAATATCAACCTGTATATTAAAACCAAATATATTGAAAGAGTACACTGACTCAAATATCTGCGCGCCACCAAATGTTACGCACTCTCCACGCTAATTTAGGAAGTAGAAGAGTAGACGTTAGCAGCAAATATAGGTTTTAGAAATGTGGCTGTTCCGACGCATACTGAGAATACCTTCGACGGACAGAGTGACCAGCAAAGAGCTATTGAGACGAATGGGTAAAGAGATGTAATTATTAACAACTTTTAAAAGAAAGACAGCTTCATATCTGTTCCATGTGTCCCGTATTGATAAATACAGTCTGCTATACTACATGCTATATGCATTAGAATAAGAGTAAGGGTGTCCGTTTTATTTGTTTATAAAATATATTATGTATGCATTGCAGAATAAACTTGACATCAAACAGGAAAATCAATTTCAAGAATTATTAATGTCAATATCATGTCAAGAAGAATATATCCAAATAATTTATATTTATGCTGGTCCAAGGCAGTGACACAAATACGGCGGGAATAGATCGATTGACGTGAATGGGCCAACTTTAGGCTGGCAAACGAAGTTCTGGAGTATGATAATACGGAAATTAAGAGCATAAAGAGTTTGTGAATGGATAAATGCAGTAGTAGTCAAACTATTGTCCACAGATACTGTAAAATTAAGAAACCGTACCAACTTGCACGAACCTTTCGTATATACTATACCAGTAAGTCGGTGGCTAACGAGGAAGTTATTACTGATGTGTAAGCTTGGCTTAATTAGCTAGTTAAGTAGGTGAGAATCACATAAAACTCACCAGGAACAGCGTAAATAGATGGTTTGGTTTAAATCAGAAATTAAGTTACAGGGCTAAGGGATTGTTTAGTCACTAAGGTTACATGAGATTTTTGCTATATAGACTACAGGTATCAGATAACACCCAGGTTTTCGTGGGACACGAGTAGATCTGGAGCCAACAAAAAAGCAAACAAGGAAAACTAACTATAGAACTGGATCCCGAACAGACAACATTTTCGAATATAGTATAACTAATAAAAAGTTATTAAGAAAACGCGAGACTTAATAAAAAACGAAAAATGTTCAAAGAGAGAGAGAGGGAGAGAGAGAGAGAGAGAGCGAGCAAAAACGGCTCCTAAAGGAAAATGTTGAGCTACCTATTGAAGTAAAAACGCTCCACATGAGGCGCTAAAGCGTATCCGATAGCTACAAACATCGTTATAGTGTATTAATAAAAGATCTTTCAGGCCGTAATGTGGAAAAATTAATGAGTTCAAAAGTGCTCTTTAAATCTACATTCCACGATGACGTAGGTTAGCGTTAACGTTTAAGACAGTTAATTAAAAATGTTAAAGTCAATATTATTATATTGATCACATTGTTCTATTTGATAAATAGAGCACTATGGAATGTTACAATAAAATGGAACAAATGATATATAACTGGTTTTATTCTAAAATAAATATATTGATAATATTAAAATTGTATAAAATCTCACTAGACATCGGTATACATAAATACATAAATTATTAATAAAATGTTTTTACGCCAATAAGGTTTATGTCTCTAAATTCATCTTTTGAAGATTCGGGTATCTACCACACACATTTTAGTTTGAAATACTTTTTTACAGTGGAAGTAATGGATAATAACTCATGTCGTTCATAAGCCACACAATTATTTTTCTGTCTACAGTTAAATGAAGTTAGCATTTTTACATCCATTTTATGATATATTAAACAAAGAGTTTCAATAAATTATTTTAGAGTCGGTAGAAATAAATTCAATGTGTTTTTTATTTATTTTTTTTATCAAGTACAATTCTATAGATAGCTTTTCTACGGCTGACATCACTTCACATAAAATATTTTGAATTCTATCAATGTCTTGTCCAGGAGCATTGTACGTAAAAATGAAGATAATGTCGTTGCAAGTTCTGGAATCGTCAATAACTTGAACATCTCGCATTCACAATGTACAGCAAACGTCATGTATGCACGAAATGACGCATCTTTACTCACTTCGACTTACCGGACTCTGCCAATCGGCTAAACGATCGAATCCTCGGCAAACTGTTGTGTTAAATAGTGTCAAAATTCACTGTTTTATATATTGTATACTTTTTGAATTTTGCTAAAAACCCGTTTTCCTCTTTTCTCCTTCTCTTCTGTACAATCTGTGTGCATTTTTTATACATTTATGCTTGAGTAGCATATATTTAGAAACAAAAAATAACGTGTTTTAGTCATTTTACGTCATAAACTTTTATGAGTTTTAACATTTATTGAAACACTTTGTTTTAATCGATTTAGTTTATTCAAATTTTATGTAAAGATACTGTAAAAAATCAACAATTTATTTTCCTTATTAATCGTTTTATTGTGTTGTTATAAAAAAGAATTTAAGTGAATATTATATAATTAACACTGTATAGCTGTAAAAAATGAAAAATTTCATTTTACTGTATCTACAACAAAAAAGGGGATCCAAAAAATGTAGGCATGTCTAATATTAATAAAAACTAATGAAAAATTAAAAGTATACCATTTATTTAACAACCAAAACTCGGGTATTTTTCAATTTAGTACGCAACATAATTTATTAGAAAATGCTTAAAAATATAACAAATACTGATAAAATCGGTCCTGCTTTTTATTTAATACTATCATCAATACTTTTTTTAATATTTGAATGATGAATATATATTTTAGTAATGTTTATATCACTACAAAAGTTGTACTATAGAGCAGCGTATTCAAATTCATTGGCTATTGACTTTCGATTTTATTAAAAATTCGATCTGATATTGGCAATCTGCCATACTTTATTTCTAACCAAATTAAACATTACAATATATAGAATGAAGATTATGTACATCATTATTACTAGTATTTCATTCTGTTTTTTTTTTTCTGTTTATTGTAACTTTTGTAGTAGTATATCATTGATAAAATAAATGAATGTATTCTTGTATAAATTCTGATAGGATAATAAACTTTACTGTTTTTATTTTTTTTTGTATGATTTTAATCCACATCTAGTGGCAATGTCTAAGAAGTGTCGGTAAAAGTATTCTTTTGTCGGTAAATTTACCTTCTCTAGACACACAAAAATTTTAAAATTTAAATCTACAAATACCTTCTGTACGTATTTTAAGTACTAGCTCAATTTTCAAAATCTGCTCAATATGGACTCATCCAGCGACTTAAATTTTATATTACCTCCTCAAAATTATCACAAATATTAGCAGTTCTGAAGCTGTTTGTATAAACTGCACCATTAGTCGATTTGTAATATAGCTTCCCAATGGTATCGGTGGCATTACACATCCCTTTGCTATTGTAAAGATCTTCTTCTTCACGTGCCATATCAGTTATCCGACCCAGATTGGACATTTTCCGATGTTTAACAGTCTTTAGCAAGTTTCTATCTTTGATGACCCTCCTTAGTACTTCCTCCTTAGTTTCTTGTTGCCCAAGGTATGTTCAGTATCTGTCTATGAATCCTCATTTCTAACGCTTCAATTCTGTTCATACTTGATACTTTTAGTGTCGACACTTCTACTCCATACAAAAGGACAGACAAAATATAGCACTTAGTTTAGACTTTATTTTCGTAAAAGTAGTTTTAGTAATGGCTATTCTCCGTTTTATTTCTATGTCTGGATCTAGTTGGTCCTTTATGACAGTTTTGTGAACTTTTTTAACTTCGACTCCATTTAATTGAAGCTCTGCATCTGGATGTGGGTTACTATTAAAGACTAAACATTTGGTTCTGTTTGAGTTTATTTTAATGCCCATTTCCTCTCCTACTTCATGAATACGATCAAGCAGAATTTACAGACCTTCGATATTTTCTGCTAGAATCACTATATCGTCCGTGTATCTAATTATATTAAGTAGTTCGCCGTTGATTTTGATTGCATATGGATGTCTCTCAAGTGCCTTTTTAAATAGCTGGTCCGAGTAAACATTGAACAATGTTGGGGACAAAATGCAACCTTGTCTAACTCCTCGTTGTATGAAGATTTGGTCGGTGTAATTGTCTCCAACTTTTACGCAGTGTAAAAATACCTAGTTTAAATTGATTGTTTATGCATGCTTAGAGAAAGTAAATATTATTGTTTACTGAGCAAATAGTAAGTTAAAACGATATATTGGTAAAGGACGCCATCATTCATAACGCCATCAATCCACAACGGCAACGAAAGTAGGCAAAATGCATTTTGTCTAAATTCAGTAATGTTAAATTTCCTAAAAAACTAAATGTTGGTGTTACGAATAGGTATAGTTGCGAACTGTCGATATTATTAAGAGCGTAGGCGCAAGATTTCGGGCCAATGCTTTTTAAATGCATTCATTTTTTTCGAATCAAGAGAAAACTAACAAATATTTTTAAAAAATTTAAGCGCAGAATGAAAGATTATATTATTACCGAGGGCCGAAAGTCCCTTATAATAAACAAATTTTTTTTTTGAATGAGATATTTGAAATTAAAAATCACACTAAATTTTCTCTTTTTTTTTTCACCCCTGTAACTTATTAAAATAAACATTATAGAAGTTTTCAGGGACTTTCGGCCCTCTGTAAGAATGTATTCTTTCATTCTGCGTTTAATTTTTCAAAAATATGAATTAGTTTTCTCAGGATTCGAAAAAAACGAATGCATTTAAAAAGCATTGGCCCGAAATTTTGCGCCTACGCTCTTAAGTGCCGCCGTTACGAATTGACAATGTAGAAAAAATGGTGTAGAAAAAATTGCATCAATAAATTCCATAGTTTAGTTTCATCTTTATTTAATTTTGAGAAAACAAATCAACAATAAAATCTATTATCCATTGTACTTTTAGTAAAATATAAATTTAATAATAACAGCAAATATACAAAATTAATCAACGGAAATTAATATTATTTACGTCTTAATTCTTTGGATATTTACTTATTTTTATGGTTTGAAACAACACAGACAGAAATTTTGTACGAAATATTTACTAGGTAACACTATTTTCCAAATATAAAGAGACATTATTATTATTTATTTTACACTGGGGACAACTGGACAAGGATCGTGGAATAATCGACAAATATATATTTAAAACAATAAATTGCTTGATACGTTTGGTCGAATCTACAAAGAATAGTATTTACTTTAAAATTTAGTAATACCGTTAATTAATTATTTTAAGGATTCTTAATTTATTTGTCCTAGTTTCTTTTAACCTGTATTTGACGATACTTTAATTTCTTACTTTATTTATCACAATCACTAAGTATTACTACTTTAGCTAGTTGTTTAGGTACCATTACTCACTAAAAGCAAGATCAAATACTAATTATTTATACGAGATCTGTTCCAAAGTATCCGATCTTCGTTCATAAGTTAACGCCAAAATGCTACACTGCCCTCTCTGTGGAACAAACGTAAGCACCCCAGTTACAACACCAACGGAGATGTGTAGTTCACAATAATAACAGACTTTTGGTTACATCGTTTGCATTCCTCGCTTTTTGTTATCCCTAAAATGATGAACAGATGGGGTCAATTAATTTGCATTAAATTTTGTTTTAAGCTCAAAAAGATATGTGCAAACTATTTGAATGATGTAATAGTCTTCTAGTGATAAATGTATAAGCTAAACACAGATAAATGAATGGTTTAGCTCACAATGACTCGTGCTTTGGTCAATTTCCAGCACAATAACCCCCACATATATCGAACTTGTGATTTTATCATAGGTGTGAGACCGTGCAATAAAAAATATTGTCGCTTGGCTTTGCATAAACTATAAATCCATCATAGAATTTAAAAAATTGAGTTTTAGATAATTTAGGGAATAAAAAATCAAGAATTTACGAATGACTTGCAAGTGTGACAAATTTATTTCAAAATTTCGTTCAGAAAGTCACTCTGGACAATTAGGGAATGATCGCTTAAGATGAAGAAAAAGTATCATTACCGGTGACGAGTTGTGGGTTTATTGTTATGGTCCCAAAACAAAACAACAGTCTTCACAATGAGAGTGTCCATGTGTGTCACGATTTTTGGGCGAGCAGCGACTGGTCTCTTTATCGCAATAATGCACACATTCATGGATTTTTGTACAACAGTTTTTGACAAAATAAAATTTTACACAATTAAACCTGTCTATGTATAGTCCAGGCATAGCAATCTGTAACTTTTTTGTTTCCAAAACGAATGCAAGGATGGCACTGGAAGCCATTACAAAAATTAAATTTTAGAGCTGTCTTAGTGACTTCAGTACTTGGTACAGACCTCGTATAGGAATTACAATCTGTAGTCTTCAGAATCTAGATAACTTTGAATGTACACTTGATGTATAATTAAAAAGTTTGCAATTCTTTTGTTTCGACCACGTGTATTAAACAGTTTTCATTTCGTTTTTTAACGAGTTATTGTAACGACTTTTCCAAAACCTTGTGAAAAATAAATAACTACTTAGAAATATATACAACTGGCTATTACTGGCCAAAAAATGATATGATAGGGAATGTACACAGGGCTTAAAACGTCGTCGGCACGAATGCCCCTAAAAAATATTGAAAAATCTAGCCCTCTCAGTCTCAACATATATCTAATTACAAATATACAAGTAATTAATCAATAAACTCAATAATGAATAATAATTAGGAAAAAGAACATTGCTTTGGTATCAGTTACAAAGAAAATACGTATCCCGTTAAGTGAATTTTATTTAGGGATAAACGTTTATATAATATATTAATACTATACATCTTTATGTCATAAAACAGGAAGAATATGCAATTATAATTTAGTCAAATTCGGTAGAAACTTTAACTTTACACTAAAATACCATTTGGTAAAATTGTACAAACAAATATTATACCACTAATCAATTGACGATTAACTTTAAACTGTCCAATTTCTTCTTACCGTCTTCTAATTCTTTAACAATAACTTTTCCAGCTCTTTTATGATCAGTGAGTAGTACAAATAATATACAATATTGTGGTAAACTTTGCCAAATGTTCAAATTATACCATTATAATAATTATATAATAAATCAATAAAAATAATAAAAATTTAACAAATATTCCGAAATTATTATTGCAATACTCTTCATTAACAGTTCTAGGTTAATTTTATTTTAGGTTGACTTTTAACTAGTAGAAAATATCAACAAAAAATCAAATTAGGCCAGACGGAGGCAAAAATCACTGTTCACAACAACAATTCTTCTAAAGAGTTCATTAGGACTAGTACGTTAAACTGGGAGGTGGAGGGGGCAATCTCATCCCACCCCACGGAAAGAGTCATACAGCCTCTTTGGAGGTTATGCTCGTCGATGAATCCTCGTCTCCTGATAGCATGGGCATTGTGCCTAACAAATGACCCTTACCTTGATTGACTACACATTTTCTCATATGCTTTTCTAATGTTGAAGGAACCGAAAACGGCATTTCACAAAATCGACACCTATAAACGTCTTTACCGATTCTACCATGTGTTTTCATGTGACGTGTAAGCTTGGAACTCTGCGCACAAGCGTAGGAACAAAGTTCACATTTATAAGGTTTCTCGCCTGTGTGTGATCTTCTGTGTACCGTTAAATTTGAACAATTTTTAAAAACTTTTCCACAATATTCACAAGTATCGTTACGTCGTGATTCTTTTTTGATTAAAGGATTTGGAAGTAGTGCACTAGGACCAGGTAGTCCTTTACTATCCCTTGGTAAACTAGGTAACCACCAGTCATTTCTTTCTAGTTCCATTTTCAGTCGCTTGGATGCATCAAATGTATCGTTAAATGGAGGAAAAAGAGGTAATGGTTGAGGAGGTGGTACTGGTAACAAACCTTTGGCAAACTCATCTTTGATTTTAAGGTGAGTTAGTAAACTTGTGTTATTGTTATCCCTGTCTTTATTAAACTGAAGTTTCAAGGCAGTACTAGATTCTTGTAAAGCTTGTTTATACGCTTCACTATATTGAGCTATATTACTCAAACCAAATTTGTCCATCAGTTCACCAACTAGTGAAGCTGATGGACTCGTTGGGTTTTTTGGAATTTGGCTAGGAACACTTAAATCTTCCGCTTCTTCTTCCTCCTCCATATCTTCCTCATCTTCTTCCTCGTCTTCCACTTCTTCATCCTCTTCGCTATCCTCACCATCTAATGTCTCAACTGAACCAGCATTACTATTCCTATCATCTGGAGTTCGATGTATTTTCATGTGCTTTTTTAATTTAGAACTTTGCGCACAAGCATGATCACAAACTGTACATTTATATGGAAGTTCACCTGTATGAGTTCGTTTATGAACTTCAAGGTTATTTTGGTAACGAAACTTTTTTCCACAATAATCACAAGAATGAACATTATCTGCAGAATTTGAATTTTTTGGTGATCCTGGTTTTCCTGGTGGAGTACTGGCTGATCTGGGAGTATTTAAAATTTGGTCATCCGTCTTAGTCGGTGGAGAAACGCTGGGTGGTCTACTACTATTGCTACTCAAATTATTATTGTTGTGATTACTACTTGAACTGGTATTATTGGGAATAGAAGTTGGCGGCATTTGGGAAGGGGAGGGACTCGCAAAAGGCGGTGAGTGCTTGCGGGGTAACGGAGAGCCTGCCTGTGCCGTTCCCGGGCTGGTGGTGCCTGCCAATTGCCTCAACCGCTGCGAGTAAAAATCCAGCTGGGGTTCTAATGATAAAGGTTGATTTGGAGTTCCTCGGTCTCTAGAGGGCATATTATTAACAACGTTATTTCTTTCAGCCGGAGATGGAAAACTGGTATGTGGTGGTGGAGGAACATTTCCTGCCGCTACAGCTGCAGCAGCTGCTGCTAAATTAAGTCCGTGATGACGAAACTGTTCACTTACTAACTGATCTATCCTGTAGTGATGATCGGGTCGGGAAAAAAGTGGAGCTGGTGGTACAGGACCATGGTTTAAAGGTGGTAACGGCAATCTTAGTAAACCACCAACTCCAAATGGGTTGTGTAGATCGGGTGGAGGAAGCAAATGGTGTCTCATATTCGGTGGAGGCGGTGGTACTGCTCCTGCAGAACAGCCCGAGCTAGAACTACTGGAGCTACTTCCGCTATGATTATTACTGTTACTTATCTTGGAACTTGTGGGTGAGCTTTCTACATATATTTTAATTCCATGTGCGTGTTGTACATGTTGAACGAGCCTCCACGCTGAATGTAAGCGAGCTTTGCAAGTACTACAGACGTAATTACTGGGTTCTGAAAAAAAAAATAAAAATAAATTAATTCAATACTAAATATGCGGAAAATTATTAGAACAATATTTCTAAAAACTATCAAGAGCAGGTAATAATTGTCTAAATATATGAAAATATACAAGTAAGTTGTCTAAATGATCTGTAGATCAATAACGAAGATATCGATATGACTATAACGTGCAACAATCTTCTCAGTATCATAAATAACAAATTGCACAACTGTTAAAAATCAAATAGAAAATGTAGAAGTATCCTTCTAGAGTTTATCATATTCTGGTTTGACTATATTACTAATATGGTGGTGTTGAAGTTATCACGGAGAAAAAACACATTTAGCAGTGGAAATCTACAACTGAACATCTAAGAAAAAATATCTTGTAGTGATTAAAACAAAAGAAATTCTAGGAAACACAATACAATAAAAAGTATATAAAAGAGGTTCGATTATTCTAATCCGATTTAATACGATATTGCAAATGCTGCAAAAGGTCACAATACTATTTATCTCTTTAGTGTAATTTTAATTGCACAATAAATGAAACAAATCGATGTTCTATGAACCGTATAATATTTTGTATACACATAGCATAAAAGTAATTCGAAGGACCAGTGACAATAGTCTCGGATTTACGGGTAGATGAACATTTCTACGAGGTCAAGACGACCTCCGACGGTAAAAGGAAGTGATATTATAATGATGATCTCTCTGCTCGTACAGCTTCTTTTCTTTCCCGAAATAAAACGGTGACCATTGTTCTCGAAGGATAATTTCACGAATGATTCGCCTGCTAAACGCGGTATGCACTTAAAGCCGGACGTTGGAGGAAACGGAAAAAAGCTCATATTTTATACACGGATCTTGAAATCAATAAGTTTTATTCAAAACTATAAACGAACCAATTAATACATAACTAAAAAAAATATTTATGTAGAAGTATTCGGTCTGTTGATTGCTCGTTTAAATTTCATATTCAAATATGATTTTAAAAATGGTTTCAGTATTTATGTATTTATAATTATTCTGTGTATGTATATTTATTTACCTCAACTTAATATAGACAACTTAACAAACCTCAGAAGACCAGCCGATTATTGATTTTTGGAATAGGTTAATAAAAACCATGGACTAGAAAAGATTGAAAGAAAAAGATGAAAATATTGGGCAATATGAAATATGAACATTTTATTTGAATACTGGGCCAATTTCGAAAATATAATTGATATTGCAACTAACGAAGCAATAAGAACACTATTAGTAAAATGACAAAGAAAACCATGGTTCTGAACCATTGTCACTGAAAATTGTATAATTTTATGAATCAAGCTTACAAAAAGTTAAAGTTGCTGCATCTGATATCCAAAGATAGATAAAAATACTTAAGTTACTTGTGTATAAAGGTACTATAATTGCTTAGTTATTCGTTAAGAAACTCTTCTACTGATGTTGCAGCTTAAAGTTGTAAAGGGAGATGGTTGTATAGTTTTGTTTTGCCGAATATAATATAGGTTTCTTTACTAATCCAGTGGACGCGATCAGTAAATAAACATCAAATGTTGAATTATTGGTGGAGTAGTTATGATTAAGTCTTGTGGGAAAAACATGTAAGTGTTTACAATTGAGTAAACAGTTTCTAAACTAAATAAATGGGGAAGCGTTAAAATCCCGTAATTTTAGAAGTAGCTTCTGCAATGTCTATTTCTTCTGAAACAAAACAAATACCGTATTGCTCTTTTCTGTAATTTAAAAATAACATCAGATTGGGTAGCTGTACTAGAACCCCAAAAAAGAAGACCATATCGAAGATAAAACTTGGACAATGAAAAATATATTATTTTGGAAGATACTAAATGGATTTCCTTTAAATCAGATCTTATTGCATATCAGGCTGTGGCTGGTGTCTTACTTAACAAATCGATATGAAGGGACTGTTAAGGTTGCTGTCTATAAAAATGCCAAGAAACTTTACAGAATCAACGATACTGATCTGGCTCTTATTAAGTACGTTAACAGAGAGTAAATTAGAGTCGGACTAAGTTTTTATTTTAAGTAGATCAGAAGTTATAGTTGCATGAAGAGTTGCAATGTTAGGGTTTCTTTAAGTAATACTGGTATCATCAGCAAAAAGAAAAATTTTTCCAACGATTTTTAAATTAGTAATGTCATTTATAAAGATAAGAAAAAGTAGAAGACCCAATACTGAACCTTGTGGTATTCCACATACAATGTTTCTGTAGAGTCAGTGTCATTTGCTCTAACTAGTTGTTTCATATTTCAAAGAAATATCTCGAATTCCGTAGAAATTTAGTTTTTTTATTAAAATGTCCTGATTTACACAATCAAAATCTTTGGCATATTCACAAAAAATAGTGATAGTGTAAAGATTATTTAGTGCTTGGTAAACCTCAGGCAGTACAGCAAACATAGCATTACTGGTATATTTATTGGATACAAAGCCGAATTGATTTTGTGATAAAATGTTGTTTCAACGAGAAAGAACATAAGTCGGGCTTTTATAAGTCTCTCAATAATTTTGGTTAGTATCGGTACTAAGTCTATAGGTCTATAGTTGCAGGCATTAGATTTTTCACCGCCCTTATGAAGAGGAATAATAATGGCTGTCTTAAGTCACTCTGGAAATACACCTTGTTCAAAGGAATCATTAATTAGTGAGACCACGAGTTTCAACACATTTTTGGGAGATTTGGGAAATTTTTTATGGATCCTCCATCAGTACTACATGAAGATTTGCTTTTGATACTATTGATTGTTTGGATTAGTTCAGATTTATCAACTGGTCTTATAAAGAATGAATTCGAGACCTTTTTAAATTAAGGAGATACTCACATTAACGAAGTATTCATTTAGATTTTCAGGGTTTGGAAGGAAAAATATTTGAGCTGTGTTAGTTTTATTTCGAAGATCGTTTATTATGGATTAAGTTTATTTTAAAGCTTCCCAGACGACTTTGTTAGTATGCTTTTTTTAACTATTCTGATAAGTTTAGACAGGTTTCTCTGTACTTAGTGATATATTCAGTGACAGAGACATTTGAAACATGATTGATATGAGGACAATAGAAAGCAGTACAAAATAGATCGGGTTAACCTATAAATACAGAAAAAAATAGAATGGACTAGATATAATATTCATATATATATATTTAGGGATTCTACAGTATTCACTGCCTTCCCTCGCTCAACCGTTTCCATCTCTCTCTGTTGTTCCATTCTCCATCGTTTAGTCCTCTCTTACTCATGGCGTCGTCTACTTCGTTCCTCCAGGATTTTCGGGGTCATCCTCTTTTCCTCCTTCCTATGGGGCTCCATTCGGTTATTTTCTTTATCCATCTGCTGTCGCTAGTTCTTCTTACATGTCCATACCACTTTAGTCTTTTTTGTTCTATATATGTTAGTATGTCTGTTTCTATTGATGTTCTTTGCTTTATTTCGTCATTACTTCTCCTATCCATTCTTGTTACTCTGCAGCATCTTCGCAGGCATTCCATCTCTGTTGCTACTATCTTACTGCTGGTTTTCTTGTTTATGATCCAATTTTCAGCCCCATATGTCATAATACTTCGCACTAATGTTTTATAAATCTGCGTTTTTGTCTTCATATTTAGGTGTCTATCCCCCCATACTGAGTTAAGTTGTCGGATTGCTGTTCTTGTTTGTCCTAATCTTTGTGTAATTTCTTCCTCTGTTGTTGCCTTTTTCGTGATTATAAACCCCAGGTATTTGAATTTATCCTTTCCTTTGATTGTTACGTTGTCATCAATCTGTAGATCTTCTATGTCTTCTTCACTTGTAGATAGGTACTCTGTTTTCGCGAGGTTAATATCTAGGCCAGCCTTGGTATATTCTTTTTGTAGTTTCTTCATCATGTAGCTGAGGTCGTCTTGGTCTTGTGCAATCACTACTTGATCGTCTGCAAAACTTAATGTATATAGGTATTCGTTCCGTACCGGTACTTCCATGCCTTTGCATTTTCTTTTCCATGTAGTCAAGGCTTTTTCTAAGTATATTTCGAATAGGGTTGGAGATGTGGAACAACCCTGCAGGAGCCCTTTTGTTGTGGTGAAGTCTCCTATGATTCTTGTTCCCATTTTAATGGACACTTTATTTTCTTTATACAGAGCTTTTGTAGCTTCTATGAGTTCCGTCTGTATTTCTAATTTGTATAATATTCAAATTTCCAATTAAGTGTTAAAATACGTATAAAATACATAAGCAGCAAGTGTTTTAAAACAACTATTCTATTTCAAGAGTGAGAATTTTTACTTTCTATTATTAAAAATGAATTGGGAATTATAACATTCACTTGTGTTAATGTAGAAATCTAATTTTTAATATAGAAGAATGCACGGAAAGTTCAAAATAGCATATCATAAAAAACCAGAACAATGTCTTATATAAAGAATAAGACGAGAAACATTTTGATAGTTTAGTTCATTCCACGTTTGGTAAACCCGCGTTGAAAATATTCAGACTGTAAGAATCTTTTGCGGGCGATTGTATACACACATTGTAGCCATATGTCGACACAAATTATCGCGTGTGAGACGCTTCGGTCACATAATACACTGTAAAGCTGAAAACTGAAATTCTAAAAAACGGCAGGGAATGAAAAATCGCTTGGACGTTTACGGGGAAAAGTTGGGTCTGCGGTCCAGGGTGTGCCGGACGTGACTTGATTTGGAATAATTCTGAAATGGCTGTTGTGCTAAGGAAACTGTACCTGAGGTGGAAGTTTCCAGTCGAAGAAAGATGATTTTTGCAAACGGTCACGGGTTAATATTGGGAGTGGTTTTAAAATGAACGTTAGGCACAGTAATCAGTATTAGACATACGTTTTCAGATGAAATCTAAATATATATATATATATATATATATATATATATATATATATGTATATATATATATATATATATATATATATGTATATATATATATATATATATATATATATATATATATACTTTAAAAGATCCATTGTTTGCGTAAACATGTTAAGTAATTTTTTTGCTATCAAATATACGCCCTTTTATGCAGATATTTGTTTTCCAAAGAAGCATGTTAACTGTTTATTCTTCTATTTCCCACTGGATTAAACCGTCACCGTAACATTTTGTGACTGACAATTCTTAATAAATTGAAAAGTTAATAATAATAATAATATAGTTCTCATAACAGAGTTTTCAACAGAAAAGCTACTGAGAAGAGAAATCAAAATCAGAGGTATCAAATAGAAATAAATACAGAAATAGTAACAATAGAAGTAGCAATAAATATAATAAAACTAGAAACGTCCTTTGTAAACCATCAAATAGTATGAGGCGTAATCATTTATGACAAAAAATAGAATATTAAACTAAAACAATGGAATGTGTGAATGAAAAGGCTGTAAATTTTTGAAAATATAACGTGATTGAAACTCTTTATACTCATTGACAGATATGTCTCTTCTGTGGTGAATTTTATATTTTAAATTTAATCGATTATCTTATCTAAACGACTTTTGAGTTATGTAATTAATTGTGTAAATAATCCCTGATGTTTTTCAATCTACTTAAAAATGTAATAGACTACAGAAGTTATAGAGGCGCTAATATTGACTCCGATCACTATCTCATAGCTGGAGGTCTCAAATCACATCAAATGGCAAGAACAATAAGACTAAACCAAAAATATATAAATAAAAAGTTGATATATAAAGTGTACTGACGTCGTAAGAAATTTTCAAATAGACTTAGATCGTAAACTATCAGAACATACCAGATATAATGTAGATCCCACTGAATTTAACACAAATTAGGAGTTTATAAAAACCACACTTCAAAATACCGCAGATAAAGAGCTGGGTGAGGTACACAAACGGCAGCGAAACAATTGTTTTGATGAGGAATGCAAACGAGTAATCAAAGAGAAGAATGATGCGTATCTGAAAATTATTAACAGAAGGACTAGGAGCAATGTTAAAGAATCTCGAACACAGAGACGAGACGAAAAACAAAAGCACAAAGAGAAAAAGCGGCAATAAATAAAGAGTTCAAAGAAATGGAAAAATTAAATAGAGAACACAAACACAGACAATTTTGCAAGTTTGCAAGAAAAGTTTTCAAGCCACAAGCGAACCACAAGGGAAGTCAAGGCTTATAATTGAATCCTTTTGAACGACAATGCTTGACTGTTCCAATTTTAGAGGGATTTCTCTTCTCAATACGGCATACAAAATTTGGTCCCAGATACTTAACTTACGATTGGCACAGTATACTAACAATATAACATGATCATACCAAAGAGGATTTTTGAAAACCAGATCTACCATTGATTACAACCGAATACGACATAGACTGCCATTATATCTTCGTAGATTTTAAGACAGCGTACTGACATACTCCAATTATATCCGGCTATGCTCGAATTTGGAATACCAAAA
Organism: Diabrotica undecimpunctata; assembly: GCF_040954645.1. NCBI lineage: Eukaryota > Metazoa > Arthropoda > Insecta > Coleoptera > Chrysomelidae > Diabrotica > Diabrotica undecimpunctata. Next base: position 112,146,784 of record NC_092805.1, on the reverse strand, counting down.
GGATTGGTAGAATTATTTAAATGACAATAAGAAAGGTTGAATGTAAAGTGGGAGATGCGCTGTCATGCACGCTGTTTAAACTAGAGTTAGAAAAAGTTTTAGAGATTCGGGAATAAACTTAACGGGTACGATACAAGTTTCGAAGACTGACATCTAATGGCATAAATCATCGAAATTGTTAGCACTATTAATATTTGAATCAATAATTAACTTTTTGAAAAATTTTGAATTGATTTTTTAACTGTAAAAATTCATAAGTATATTTTTACTTTTAGATTTCATTATTTGAAATTTAATATTGGGGTTACGAAGTTATTAAAAGGTAAACATTGTATGTAGTAAATAAAATTAATTATTAAATTGCAGTACTATTAATATTAATGCAATAATAAAAACTGGATTCCAGAAAATAAATCATAAAATACCTTTTCAACCAACTATCATATCCACTGTAAAATACAATTAATAATTGCATATCATATCAATAGTTTGGAGCGACATTAACGCCGATTTCGGAATGACAACCTAAAGTACACTTTAACTAATGTTCATTTTAGACTAAATTGAACAAACTTGAACCAACATGATTATTATTAAAATTGTCACTTAATGTGAACTTTAATTTAATGTTCACGTCAAACTTATTACAAAATGGGGCATAAGAATGCAGAATTTGGGTTATATAGCTTACTTCTGCTTTATTATGATATAAATCTACTTTTCTTGTTACATTAATTTGTGCTTAGAAGTTGGAAATCAAGAACTTGAATTTACTATTTTTTGTTGTATATTTACAATTTATAACACAGCATTTCCGAAATCCTATTTGGTTCAATAACTACTTATGAAATATGTTACCAATTTTCACTGAATCCTCGCTCAATATTTATCTCTTTAGTTTCATTTCTCCTCTATCACGTACTATTTTACTGTCTTTTTATTTGATTTATAAATTTCTGTTTCTTTTTAAATATCCATACCACATAAATATTTTTTGTTCTATATGTTGAATATTCTTTTTCTAGCGATGGTATTTTCTCTGTTATTTGTCTTTTATATTTCCTCATATCTGTTTTTACCCATTGTTACTCGATAGTTTTTTCGAAGTCATTTCATGCGTCTTAAAGTATTCTTGCTACTGATTTTTTATTTATATTTATAAAAGTAATTTTCATGTGTAAATGATTCTGAAATCGTCATTCTACTGCAATTGCTGCAAGAAAATGTCTGCAGGAGGTTCGAAATGTGAATGTAAGTGAGAGAACGGTTAGAAAAAGCCTCAATGAAACACGAATAATGGCAAGAAGGCCGGCTATTGTTCCCGAATTACAACCCAGACACTGTGAGAATTGATTAATTTTTGCTCAATAACATCAACACTGGGATATACAGGATTTTTAGCAAAATTCTCTTTACTGATGAATCGCGGTTCTGTTTGAAGTCTGGCGATGGCAGAGAGAGGGTTTGGAGATAAAGAAATAAAAGATATGCCCAAGCTTTTATGTCATAGAGAAGAAAGTTTGGCAGTGGTGGTGTCATGGGTTGGGCTGGAAGCTCATTTAAAGCTCGAACTAAACTTATTTTCATCAATGGCATCCCGTATGTTCACCGGTATATAGAGGATGATTTGGCAGAAGCAGTAGTTCCCTTTGGTCCATTTATTCGGGACAATTTCGTCTTTATGCATGATAAGGCACAACCGCATACTAAAATACTCCTGACAAATTACTTGGCAGAAGTAGGAATTAATACTCTAAAATGACCAGCCTGCAGCCCTGAGCTGAATATCATTGAACATCTTTGGGATCAACTTCATCGTAGGGTAAGAAGTCAACCAGACCAGGCAGAATGTCAAAAGAACTTCAAAAGGTGCTTCGTGAAGAATATGAACGTATTCCCCAAGTTTTTATTCAAAATTTGTTCCTTTTCCTTCCAAATCGTATGCAAACGGTTATTGATGTTTTAGGGTATAATACCCGATATTACACACTTTCACTCATAATTTTTATTGTTTTTTTTTCGATAATACACTATTTTCTTTTTTAGCCTTCTAATAAATAAATTTTCAAAAAATAATATAATAAAAAAAAATAAGAAGATTATGTGTTTATTTAGACGAAACGTGCATTTTTGCTAAAAGTGGAAAAAAATTAATTGGATTCGGCGAGAGTATAAAATTTATAAAATACACCGATTCTGAAGAAAAGAGATCTATTATATTGCATGTGGGTGGAAAACATGGTTTTATTGATGGAGCGGATCTTGTATTTTCGCCAAAATCAAAATCGGCTGATAATCACAACAACATAAATACGGAGATGTTTGTAAAATGTTTAAAATAAAAACTGCTTCCAAGTTTACATGAACCATGTGTCATAGTTTTGGATATTGCCCCATACTATTCAGAAATTTAAAATAAGCACCTAACAAACTCGTGGACTCTTAATAAAACAAAAGAATAGTTAACAAATGAAAATAGTTCATTTCCTCGGGAATCTGTTAAGCTGGAATTACTACAGTTAGCCAAAGGAATAAAAAACCATAAATATTTATAGTAGACGAGATTATACATAGTTTTGGACATAATGTGTGAAGACTGCTCCTAACCGTTGTGAATTCAATCTCATTAAACATATTTGGGGAATATTCACAACTTACTACGATAACTATATTGGGACGTAACGGTTACAGTGATGCAGCAGTTTTGGAACCATGGCAAGAAGCATTGAATACTGCTATTCCTGATATTTGAAAAAAAAAAATGCCGAAATGTGAAAAGTTAATAGAAGAATGTTCGATGCGTGAAATTCGCATCGAAGCAATTAATCCAGTTATTATTTACAGTACAAATGAAGATACCGATTATGAGTGTGGATCTAATTCTTGACTACACCGTTAAATAATATATTTTCATTTTCTCGTTAAGTAAAATTTTAAATGTAATTGAATATTGTTAAATGTTTTTAACGACTAATTAACCATACTGAACTAAGAAGCAGAAGTTTAGAAGTAAGTCTTCCTATAGATAAAACGAACAAAATTCTCAGTATGAACTATCGTTTCTCTATTATGAACGATAAACATTACAGGGAGTTATAAATTTCTCACGTTTGGGAAGCAACTTAAAAGATAAATGCCAGAAACAAGCAACCAGAAAATGACTGTAATCGAAATGCAGTGTTGTCGCGAACTTAGAAAGAAAAACGTCTTGATAATGTTTCAAACTTTGATCCAGGTAACAAAAATTGTCAAAAATTGTTACAGTAGTTACATAATGGTAAGCTACTTATTTATATTTATAACAATTTGTAAATATTAATATAGTGATCCCTTTTTATCTAATTTCTAGTTTATCTACCGTATTGCTAGTTAAAAATGACAGTCATTACTTTACCAAGATTTTTGCAGTTTGCATATCTGATAAAACAACTTTGCTGTTTAAATATCTGATGCTGCAGTTTTCAATATCAATAAGGTAACGTTAATTATAATCCGAAAGTAATGAATCTAATAGCTACGATAAATTTATGAAAAGCAATAAATAAGACTTTATATGACATCTTAAAAATTTAACGATATTCCTGATATTTAAATAACACCAATTTATACCATTAACAGTTTCAGGGTGACATTAAACTTAAAATTCTAATAATAGTGAAATACCCAGATAATTACATCCGTAACAAGTGTATAAAATGACCCCAATCTTATTGGTATTCCACTCCTGTACAAAATTGTCCCTAACGATAGTTTTCAGTTTTCAAATTCCCCTTCATATTGAATTTTCAATGGGGAAATACAATACAAGATTATGAATTTTGCCGCAAACGTCAACAGCCATCGATACCCCGTAAATCAATCATAAGAGAAAAATACACAGATTCAGTTTTTTAATAAATACGACTCACGATGACATCGATATCAGAAAATCTGATGTCTCTGTTTTATTAAAATCCTTCAGTTCCTTGTTTCGTCAAGGGGTTGCTTGTATTGAATTTTCAATACGGTTTTTCTTGACTGGTGAGATTTCACTTAATAAACTAGAGGTAAAGTTAGAAAACTAAGCTTGGCATTCGATAAGCTGCTTGTCTAATATTTTATACATGTTTTTTTTATTATATTAGACATATTTTTGGATACGGTGTAATACATTTACTTACGTCAGTATAAAAAGTATTTTAATAATTTATTACAAAAGGGTGAAAATCTTTATCGCTGCGAAAATCATTTATCTTAGGAAATTTTATTTTGCAAGCAAAGTTGTGGATCGAAATCAAATTTTGATAGTTTGTAAGTATCAAATTTCAGAATTTCTAATTTTTAACAACTTTTGCATGTTCTAGAACTAAATCTACATCTAAAAGAATCAAAAATAAACCAGAAGTCATTTTAAGACCAAAATTATGTTTTTTAGTTTTGACAATTTTTGTCACAATAACTTTAAGTGCTGAATCGGAATCCGTCGTCAGTTTTTCTCTGCCTATTAAACTTTTTTCTTAAAGCCGGGCGTAGACATGCGGTATTCGGCGATTAACAATTATTGGCTCTTCGCCGACCACTCTGTAAAAGTAAATTTATATTTGGCTAACAGGGTATACATACATAAGTGTAGTAAGCAAAGATTGCTCGGTATGGGGGCAACAAATATTCGGTCATTAAAAAATGGACAGTGAAACAATGGTAACGGATGCTGCTGATTCTGCAGTATAGTAAGTACACTAATGTTTATGAGCAAGTAATAAAAAAAGAAGACTGCAAGAAGTAAAAGAAGGTGGTGGATGGTATCACTTAACCGAAGCATACAAAGATAGATTCATAATATATCACCTCTCCGATAAATGATTTTTAGTGTTCTTACTAGCCTGTAAGCAGATATTGACTGAAAAAGTTACAAAAAGACAACATTTATATATGCTAAAACAAACTGCATTCCATCTTATATATTTTTCTTCATAAAAATCGAGAAATTCCAATAAGTTCTCATTACTCCCATTTCATTTGAACGCACAAACTTACTTTAACTTGAACAGAAAAAGTAAGACTCAAAGACCTAATCCATCTTCTGTATAATAAAAAAGTTCCTCTAGATATCACCAAAACTACCGAACACATCTACCAAAACAACAAAATGGAAGTCAGAATAGATGGACAACTTACAGAACCCATAGATTAAGGAGTATAGGTAATATAACAGTTACACACACACACACAGTTTTAAAAAAGCTTTTGACAGAGTTCAACATGAAAAGCCTTTAAGTATTCTAAGACCAAAAACATAGATAGTAGAGATCTACAAATTATATCGAATCTGTATCAAAATCAGAAAGCAAGAATAAGAGTTGAAGGAGAACTGACAGAGGAAGTAAGTATACTTAGAGGAGTTCGACAAGGGTGCATACTTTCACCACTCTTATTCAACGTCTACAGTGAAGTGATATTTCAATAAGCTTTATTGGATATCGTGGAAGGTATTTTGGTCAACGGAAATAGCATTAATAATATTAGATATGCGGACGATACGGTCATAGTTGCAAGTGACATGGAAGATCTACAGTACATAATACAACATGTATACAATGCATGTGAAAGGTACGGACTGCAAATGAATCTCAAGAAAACGAAATCAATGATATTCCCAAAAAAAATAAAACACAAAATGTAGATAACCTGATCGTCAATAATACAACGATCGATAGAGTAACAACATATAAATATTTAGGAACGTGGCTAACCGAAGATGGAGATCAAATAAAAGAAATCAGATCTAGAATGGAAATGACAAGAAACACGTTCATAAAATTGAAGAACTTACTTTGCAACCGTAACCTTAATCTAGAGATCCGCACAAGAATGCTACGTTGTTACGTTTTTTCTACTTTACTGTACGGCATGGAAGCGTGGACAATAAAACAGTCTGAAATCAAAAATTAAACTCCTTTGAGATGTGGTGCTACAGGAGAATCCACAGAATATCGTGGACTGAAAAAGTAACTAATATAGAGCTGTTACAAAAAATGAAGAAATAATGTGAAGTCATAAAAACTGTTAAAATTAGAAAGATTTAATATCTGGGTCATATAATGAGGGGCGAGAAGTACGTATTACTTAGATTAATTATGCAAGGGAAGATACAAGGGAAGATACCCAGGACGACGCAAAATATCCTGGCTAAGAGATTTGAGAGAGTGGTTCGGTTGCAGCTCATTAGAATTATTCAAAAGCGCGGCCAATAAGACTAAAATAGCAATGATGATTTCCAACTTTCGATAGGAGAAGGAACTTGAAGAAAAAGAACAGTTACACTCATTGAGGTCTATGCGCTTCAATTATATCATGAATGAAATCATGAATGGTGTCAACAAAGAAGGATGGTACAGAATGGGAAACAAGAAAGTAAAAACACGATGCAATATTGATAGCCCAAGATGAAGATGGTCTACAAAGAATAGTAAACTAAAACAATAATAATCAGCAAAGGACCAATCAGATGTAAAAAAACAAGTAATGAAAATAAAATACTTGTGAAATATAATAGTGAGAGATCAAGTACAAAAAGCAAATAGACGGACATGATGCCTTAATAATGCAATATGGCGAATCCGAGATAGTAACAATGAGATGAAGTCAACAATTTCTAAAGCCATAGTAAGACCAATAATGACATAGGCACCAGAAACAATACCCGATACAGCCACAGCACAGAGACTGCTGGAAACGGTAGAGATGAAAGTCCTGAGAAGAATTACAGGAAATACGATGAGAGATCGAAAGAGCAGTGAGGACATTAGCAGAAAATATAACGTATAGTGTATAAGCGAATGGACACTAAACAGAAAAAAAGAATAGAATAAAAACATAAGAAGAATGGGGAGACCCGTATTGTCCATAGAGCGAGAGATAAATCACCAATCAGTAGAATAAGTTTCGGACGACCGCGCAAAATATGGAGTGACAACCTTCATATGGAGCATGAAGAGCAGAGAAAAAAGAAAATAATATACCTAATAACTAATTATGTATTGAAAACATGGGATACATAGTATAAAGCTTCGCTTAAAGCTTTTTTAAATAAAAGAATAACTTTGCTATATTTAAAGCATTCGAAAACTCACCAAAATTAAAAACTTATTTACAAGGTTTGTAATTGGAACTATAATGAAGTCAGTATTCTCTTTTATTACTTGATGAAAAGGTAAACAACAATCTACTGTGACAGTTTTTCAAAGGAAAACTATGACAGGAAAAAAGTAAACTAACGAAAACTGTAACAGCAATGGTAACAAAATAGTAAACAAAGAAGCTGCTCAAGCACTAAACAAACAAGGAAAGGTATAGCAATTAGACCAGATAATATCCCTGGATAAGTATGGACAGGAATAAGTTCGCTACTAAGTTAGTTTATTAGAATTAGGGAGGAAGGAGAAATATCATATGAATAGAAAAGCAATATCATAGTATCTGTGTACAAAAATAAAAAGTATATTTAACAAGATACACATTACTTAAATGACACTAGGGATGAACTTACAAATAATTTTATTACATGTTAATTTCTAAGATTAAATTTGTAGATACCTGTGCATGTCTGATGATAGGCAAGTACTTTGAAATCACGATAACGTAGTGGTATTTAAAATACTGGTGTTAGTACAGGAACTGAGAAAACGATGTGTTGACGAAGCATCGTCTGTCCTACATATATCTAAGCTACGGAAAGATTTTTCTCTAAATTTATTTTGCACTAGGAAAAGTAATAAAGTTCCACAGCAGACACATGTTGATTCACAGATATTTACTTTCAACAAAAGGATTAGCAGTGGAACGTTGGTGAAGTCGAGAAAACAGGTACGTTGATGAGAGTAAGTCTTCTTCTTCTTCTTTGTCAACCATTTTCCATCCACTCCTGAATGTAGGTCTCTCCCAATTGCTTCCATCTTTGTCTATCTTGCGCCAATCTAATCCACTGTTTGCCTGCCACTGCTCTTATGGCCTCCAACCTTTTTTTTTGAGGTCTTCTCATGCTTCTTGTTGTCGTCCTTGGTCTCCATTCTAGAATTCTCCGTGTCCACCTGTTGTCATTATATCGGGCTACGTGACCTGCCCAGCGCCATTTCATTTTTGTAATTTCTTCCAAAATCTCTCAGTGGTATTCCAAGCATGATTCGTTTTATTGCTCTTTGTGTTGTTTCTAATTTTTTAGCACATTTTTTGGTAAGGGTTACTGTCTCTAAGCCGTAGGTATAAACTGGTAGTATGCATGTGTTATACACCTTTTTTTTTTAAGTTTACAGGAATGAAGGTGTTTTTCAAGATATATGCTAGTTTTTCGAAAGCGCCTCATCCTAGTTGTGTTCTTATTTGAATTTCAGCATCTTTGGTTTTCCTTTTGGTTTTCCTAGTTTGATGACATAACCTAGATATACATAATGTTTAACATTTTCTATGGTATGATTTTGTATTGTTATATTTGTCTGGTCTCGGCTCAGTATTTTTGTTTTACTGTAGTTCATTTTTAAGCCTACCGCTCATGAAACTGCATTTAATTGTTGTAACATATTATTTACTTCTTGGATATTATCGGCTATTAAAACTATGTCATCTGCGAATCTCAAGTGGTTTAAGTATGATCCGTCGACGTTGTAACCCTTGTTTTTCCATTCTAGTTTCTTAAAATTGTCTTCTAGAGCAAGGATAAATAGTTTGGGGGAGATGGTGTCTCCTTGTCTTACTCCCCGTTGTAGTCTTATGGGAATAGTTTTTGTGCTTTCGTCCAGCTTTATCTGCATGGTGGCATTTTCATATATGTTTTTAATTGTGTTAGTGTATCTTGAATCTATACGTGCATTTTCTAGGGATTCAAGCACTGCCCATAATTTTATGGAATCGAATGATAGTAACTAGGACTATAAATGGACTAAATATCACATACTGCAAAATGGAACATTTAATGTGAAACTCTAAATTAAAGGAGAGTAAGAAAATTTCATTTTTTTTTTGTCACTTAATAATATAGTTAATCTTAATTAAAAAACCTATAAATAAATACTTGATAACTATACAAAGAAAATTTTACTAAATTTATAAAGCTTTTGAACAAATAAAATGCTTAAACAACAAAGTCCAATACAAATTTTATAAATAAATCTTTTCCATAAACACCCTAGTAGTGTTAATAATAGCTTTTTATAAATACTCTAGAGGCCAAATATCTTGGTGTCAAGAGAGCCATCCGTCAAAGTTCTCAATATATCACTTCCTTAATGCATTATGAGATAAAACCGGAATGACTGCGATATTCAAATTTTTAAGCTTCATTCCTTTTGTCATCGCTAAAGCTGGAAAGTGTATTCAGGAGACCACTCATAAGCTTTAAGTTTGCCCCTATTTCAAAAGAGCCTTGCCGGCCGTCGGTCTCCGATGATAAATAAATCTTTCTAATACGGGTCCTGCTCCAAAATTAAATCAAGGGATAGTGGGTGGGTTTTCAAGTTCTTTAATTTAAAGTTTATTGGGAAATCAATCAAAATTAGTAAACCTACAAACTGGCATATTGAACCATATATACATGGTTTTAGTAAATGTGATCAATATTAATAGTGTCATCAATATAATGATAATAATAATAATAATATTTCATAACCAGGTAATAAATAGCATTCTTCATTTAACATCAAGGTAAGTTAGGAGATACTTGGATCTTTAATACCTTTGAATTTTTCTTAAATTAACATAATCTTTTGTTTGAAGAATGCACCGGAGATCGATCTAGCAAAAGATAGGATGGAGATAATTCTTAAAAAATCTGACTTTAAATTATTGAAAAATTGATAAAATATATGCAAACTATTTAATGTAACTTTTTCTATACTTACAGCAAAGACAGAGTCATGACATAGTCATTACTCAAGACCAAGGTGGTCATTAGGGGAACTTAATTGCTAACATTGTTTGTGTGCAATAACCCTTCTATGTACATATTGGTATATTTGTCCAATATAAGTTGAGGTCTTTGGTCATTAGGTTTAAATTTTGAAAAATATTGTTCGGCTGTTTTGACGATTTATATCCAACATTGATATCGTATTTTGCCAACATTTTCGACATTTGTTCAGAGAATCCATTAATGTATGGTAAGGATATGTAGTGTTTATTTGATTTACTGACATTACTATTACTCGAAATTAGTATGATTCGATATTTGTTCAGAGAATCCATTAATGCAAGGCAAGGGTATATATATTGTTTCTTTGATTTAATGACATTACTATTATTATTGCTAGGTGTGAGTTCATATATTAATGAATTCTCTGAACAAATGATAAAAATGTTTGCAAACTATGATCAATGTTGGACACAAATCGTCAAAAATATCCGGAAAATACTTTTCAAAATTTAAACTTAATTTGTAAATACTGCAATTCAACATACATTCAACAAACACACCAATATCTATCTAGAAGAGTTCTTGCACACGTATATAGTGTACAAACCAACAAATGAAACACTACAGCCTTAGTAGAGCATTCTCTAGAGTTGTTTTTTAAATGTACCATTGGCAGATATTTGAGATACGATCCTGAACCACCCGTATTTTGAAGTAACTCCTATATGTATTTTAGGGTCAAATACCATTTTTGAATTCCACGTAAACGACCAAATAGTGTAGACATAAAATATAATTGTGTATCATGTAATGTTAAATAACAAAAATGTTTATTGAAAATGGCACATTCGCGAAACGTTTAAGAAAGAATTAAGTGTTTGATTTATAACAGACTCACAAACTCAGAAATTAAAAAAATTTCATATATATATATATATATATATATATATATATATATATATATATATATATATATATATATATATGAAATATTATAATATTCTGATTCTGACGCAGTTGTTATTTGAAATATTATTACGTATGAAATATATGCAAAGTATTATTAGCTCATTTAGAAAATGTGGGGTTTAACTTTTGGGTGACCCACGTACACGGAATATTGCTCCTTGGTGAATTTAAGACGCCGGCAAGCTGTTTCACCACCCCCACCAAGCAGTGCCCTCGTGATAAATAATCGGTTCTCCGTGATGTCCTTTGTGCTCCATTCGCGGCCACATTTTAAACATATGCAAATGTGCCTAAGCCTCCTGCGTTGACCGTGATCTGAAATTCTAAAGACTGCGGACGTTGTGTTGTGGACTCGGGTGACGTAAAAAGAACGAGACAGAATAAATGGTAGCCTTTCGTATTCTTTTTCATTCTTCCAGAACAGCAGTTCCGGACCAAAGAGAAGAAAAGAATATGTCTTAGATAAATATATGACTATAAATGTAGAAAAAAAAATAATGGGCTCTAAGAATACGAGCTTTACAATTCTATTTTCACGAACACTGAAACTACATTGGACGCTTTATTTGATCATGCTTTTTAATTAAATTTTATTTAAACGTAATATCGTATTAATAAACATGCGTTATTTGGACAATGTGATTTTTATATAATTATATGAAACCGGCTGTGAAAACTTTCAGAATTTTAGTTGTCATCCGCTTATATTCAAAATGCCAGTAATAAGTAATATTATACAATCAAATCACTAGTTATGTGACATAAATTATGTTGTTATCATTATCATCATCTGAAGCCGTTTTGAGTCCAAGGCTGAACATAAGCCTTCCGTAAATAATTCCATTGCTGGGCATCCGTTTTGCTGGGTTCGCTTGATGTCGTTTAACCATCTGATGACGTAATCCAGGTAATCGATCGCAATCTTTTATCTCTGACTCTGGCAACGTGCCTTACCCACTTTAATTTCAGCGTTGTATCTTTTAACTACGTCTGTAATATTAGTTTTTCTCCTAACTATTTAATTTAAAACTCTAGTCTCTGATGGTTATATTCAACATTGACCTATCCATTGTTCTCTGTGACACTTTTTTTTTATTTATTACTATTCTAGTAAGGCTTAGTATTTCTGCTCCCTGTGTTAGAACAGAAAGCACAGACTTATCAAAGACCTTCCTTTTGAAGTCCAGAGAAATATCTCATCTAAAGACTGCTCTCGGTCTTCCGTAAGCTGCCCATATTAGTCTTTTTTTCCAGTTTAACTCTGTTTATGGTTGTCCCTTCTTGATCGGGTAATTATTCTCGTAGTAACCTCATGGCACGGATATTTATAGTATTGTTCAATTTGAATGCCATACATTGAAATATACAATGGTCGTGTAAATGGTCATGTATTATTGTGTTTTAGAAAAGTTAATTTTAAGACCAACTCTTGTACAAGAACTTGAGGATCTTCATGATCTTTCCGATTTGTAATAATGACTATGTTGTCTTCAAACCTCAAGTTGTTTAGAAACTCTCCATTTATGTTGACTACAATATTTTCAAATTTTTTGTTTTTATAATATTCTGCATCGCGCAGTGAATAGTTTAGAAGAGATAATGCCTCTTTGTCTAATTGACTTTAAAGTTTTTTTTAATTGAATTTAGTTATACATTAGGGGAAATGTTTGCAAATTCTCGATAAGCTGATGTAGATTACATACAGATGATACAGCTATGCAGGTTATCGAAAACGAGTGAAATTTTCAGAAGACTTTTATATCGCTACCTACGCTTACTGGAGTAGAGAAGATAGTGAATAATAATTTGGTCCGGAATATTTAATAATAATGCACTTTGTTTATGCATTCTATCAAACTTGCTTACCTCTCTTTTATACATATATTTAATTACTCGTCTTCTATTAGCGCTACAAGTCTTTGTGAGTTTGGACCTGTTTAACAATGTTCTTCCATTCTGTCCTGTTAGTTACTTTCCTTCTCCACTGCCTCATGTTCATGGTTTTAAGGTCCTCCATCGTCTATCCATCTTTTACGGGACCTTCCTCTTGTTCTATTTCCTTGGCGCATCCATTTCTGGATTACTTTTACCTCTGAATTTTTTGACTTTCTTTCTAAATGACAAGTCAGTTTAGTCTTTGTAAATTTATAAATCTAACAATGCCTTCGCTATGCATTAATTCTTCTGGCTCTTTATATAGGCTGGTCCAAAGAAAGTCCACGTTACGCATATATAGGTGACCACTAATCTAATATTTGTTATGTAGATTCTTAAGTGCTATGTTTGGTCCGTACTTTTGTATAGTGCAGAAGTGTGGACGCTAAAAATATCGATCATGAACAAAATTAAAGTATTGGAAAGGTGGGTTCATAGACGAATTCTGAGGATACCTTGGACAGCAAGGAAAACTAATGAAGAAGTACTAAGGAGCGACAACAAAGATACAGAACAGCTAAAAACTGTTAAACATCGAAAAATGTCTTATGTGGGACATATAATAAGGGGAAGTCGATATAAAATATTACAACTAATCCTTAAAATCAAATTAGAGGGTCGTAGAGGTGTAGGAAGGAAACTTCTTGGTTAAGGAACATTCGTAAATGGACTCGGATATCAAATGCGGGACAATTAGGCCATATTGCAGAAGATCGAGAAGCCTTCGCAATGGTGATCGTCAACGTCAGATAATTCTGATATGGCACGCGAAGAAGAAGAAGAAGTAGATTCTTAACTTAGACTTATGATTTAGCAATGTATGTTTCATTAAGACTTTGTATAGAAGTATCTATTACCACTAAGAATCCTTGCTTGTATTTTTTGACTGACTTAGTTGTTTTCATTTAATATTAATCACAGGTAGGAAAAGCTGGACGCATATTCCTAGGTATGGTTTCTTTGCCTCTAGCTTCCCATATTGATCCGATTTTGTGCACTCCATAAATTTGATTTACTTTTATTAATATTTAGATTAAATTTGGCGGCTTCTCGTTTTAAATCCACAGTTTTTTCGAGCAATATCCCTTTTGTAGTAATTTACAGTTACTACCAATTATATTAAATTTGGGGCACCGTCATATTTTGGTGTTTCACATAGACCAAGTGTCCCGCATCAGATAATTTTTTAAATAAATATGTATTTTGAAATTTTAACCGGAAATGGTACAAAATTAAACTTAGCCAAACATACTTTTTTTATTGATAGAATTCTTAAAATTATTAAATTCTTAAAATAATTTTAAGAATATAAAAAATGGAAAAATAAGTACACAAATGTAATTTCATGGGGTAGCTATTCATTTTAGAAACAACAAATGGTACAATAAACGACAATATCAATATTTTTTTTATAATTTCAGTGTATGGACATTAGCTAATTAAAGATTAAAAAGTACCTACTACTAATCTAAGCGTGGCAATCATAGGAACATTTATTTAAGTAAGCGTCTATGTGATGTCTACGAGTCCCTAATAAAAGGACTCCCTTAACAATTAATTATTCACAACCAACCCTTCTGCTATCTTGTCCACGAGCCAAATAAAAAAAGAGGATCAACTCGCGCGCGACCAAACGAGATGTAGAGATTATATAACATTTAGAACCGGTATAGCGTGCGCGGAAATACAAAGCCAATACCTGAAAAATGAGGACCCTTCCTGACCTATTAATCAGTCAGATGCGATGCATCCTCATTTTTTATAGCTTAAAGGTATCTAACAACGCGTGTTCTTTCATTCAGTATGATACAGGCAATGCAGCTAAAAAAATTAATAAAGGAAATTGTCTAGACTGAAGAATTGTCGGATTATTTTGTGGTAATTATCAATGATGTGATTAACTCAGGGAATCAGGGTTATTAAAAATTGGATAAAATTTGTGATATATTTACAGATATGGGTACTCCAGAACATCTAATCTATTTATTACAAGAACTGTATGTAAATAGTACCGCCAATTTAAGTGTTAATAACGCGCATTCGAAAAATTTCAAATTAAAATCTGTAGTTCACCAGAGATATTTATTATTCCCCATTATATTCAATATATTATACAGTAAACGCATTATGCAAGTAAGTTTTTAAGGAATACAAGGTGGAGTAATAATGAAAGGAAGAAAATTAAAAAATTTAAGATATGCTGATGACACGGTTATATTGACGTCTTCAGTAAAAGAGCTGTAACAAATTATAAATAAATTGAGCTTAGCGAATATGGAGTCTACCTTGAAAATAAATATACAAAAAACCAAAGATTATCGATAGAAACAGAAACAACCAAACAGAAATAAGAAACATGCCAGGGTACGAAATGGTTAAAAAATGTAATTACTTAGGCTATGTTAACACTAAGAGTAGAGGCTGCGAAGACAAGATCCGCAGGCGAGTTACAATGTGCAGATGTGCACAAAAATGTGGAAGAAGACTGCCATTACAAAAAACTCAAAAGTACGCCTTGTTCCAGCAATATTATTTAATATCGCTACCTACACTTGGATCATCAAAAAATCCGATTCCAAGCGTATAATGGCATTTGAAATAGGGGTCTACCGTGGAATCTTGCGCATACAATGCATGAAATGCATGACTGCACATCGCACAAATAATTCAATACTTGAAGAAGTTATATAGGCTTAACACAACTGTAAACCACAATATACTTTGGACATATAACTCGAAGAACGAATGGAATGAATGATAGTTGAAAGAAATGTAGTGGTAAAAGATCCAGAGGAAGATCTCCTGCACCATGATCGCACCAAATAAAGGACATGACTGATTACTCTTTCTTGGAAACAAAACTACGTGGACAGGAGCGAGACAATTGGACAGCAATAGTTAAACGAATTACATGGACAGGAGCGAGATAATTGGACAGCAATAGTTAAACGAATTACATGGACAGGAGCGAGATAATTGGACATCAATAGTTAAACGAATTACATGGACAGGAGCGAGATAATTGGACAGCAATAGATAAACGAAGTACATGACGCTACTACATTCTTAGGAAGGAGAAAAGATAGAGGAGATTGAATTAAAATAACGTTAATCTTGTACGGAATAATGTTGACCCCAAAAAGTTAAAAAAAATAACATGACATTGATAACTATCGCCCAATATACATATATTAATAAAATATTAGTAACATTACTTTGATAAATTCCATTGCATATTTGTGTTTATTATATATGTTACTAGTCTGAATTATCAACATAAACATTCCTAAATATCTGGAACTGAAGGTAGGTGACGTGGAAAAGGTCTGTTAATCGTATTTTATCGTCGATCATACCATTTGACATCATGAGGAATGGAGTAGGCAATTATATTAAACTTTACACTACAAAGCACATACCATTTTTACAGTTAAGTCCAATATGACGAAAAAGAAAATAAAAAATATGATAGTAGATAATATATGATAGCTTTTAAGGAATTTTTTACGTTCGTATAAGCAAATAGTATAAAAAGAGATGATCTTATAATTGTGTTTTAGCGACAATTACCAAAGATTTTTTTTTGGCATATCAGAGAAGTCAATAATAGGGATTTTGTTTAGCATATATAGTGACAGTTGCCGGTGGTGTTGTGTATCAGATATTAAAATTAATATGAGTTTAACAATTAATAATAACACTAAATACTAGCACAAAATTTACACAATTGTGTGCCTGTTTCATTTATCCTGCAATCAGACAACTTTTGTCTTCGGATCCCCGTAGTGTTGCACATGTTATAAAGAGATGACCGTCAGTAAAAACCCTTCAATGAATAAAGAACTTTAAAATTTTCATCACGCTTCACTAACTCTTTTAGATAAAACCGTAGGGTACGAAATGGCAAGGGTTAAGTGGACGATGTTTTTGACACATGCTACATATGCTTCAAACTTTAGATTTTATCTGTACAGCATTTTAAAAAGTAAAGAAAAGAGGAATACAAACTAATATAGAATTTTGATGAGGGTGTAAGAACTGGCTTTGGGAAATTTTGGGAAGAGTATTGTTTTCCATTTTTCTTAGTTTTTTGTATATGATAATAATATATAATTATTTATACAAAATTAGTATTTCTTGGATTTAGGTTCAATAACTAACATTAAAATTGTAACTTGATTTTATTGTGTCATTGAAATTAACGATTCGGCAGGTAACCCTTGCCTTTGTCCAGATTCTAAAACGTACAAGATTGAGAACAAAAAGTTGTAAAATATATAAAAAAAAAAAACTAACCAAAACGTACAGTGAGACACTGACATTAATGAATTGACAGAGGTAAAAATTGATATCTGATATCTCATGGTTAACTGTTATTAATATATAATTATTTTTATATGGGTGTATTATTGTTGTTTTCAAAAAAGGTTAAGTGGAATGGTGTTATATTTATTAATATTTAAATCAGATGCAAATATATTTAGATACTGTGTAGATAGATCTTTTTTGTCATTGATTGCGATAGTGTTTCTTTTTATTTCTATTGATTCGTATATGTCCCTCTTCTTTTGGTTTTGCTCGGTTTTAAAATTTTAATGTTTTCAAAGTCAAATGTATGCTTCTTTTTATTCTCATGATTTGTGAGCGCTGTGATGTTGTTCTTATCATATTTGTGAGAACGAATTCTGGATTGAAGCAGTTGACTAGTTTACCCAATATAGACATTTTTTTGAGTTTTGGAAGTTTTTGTTTTTAGTTTGGTGAAATATTTATTTAAAATGTTGTTGTCTTTGTGAGCCACTGTAATGTTCTGTAATGGTAAAAGATTTGTTAGTTGTTCGGATAAACCTTTTATATATGGGAGAGTTGTATACGTAGTCTTGATACTGTTAATTTTATTGTTGTTGGTTTTATTGTAAAATTTATTTAGTCTTAATTTGAAAATAGTTTATTATGCATTATTTAGGAGGACATTTTTTGCTTTTTTATTGCAGTTAGTCTGTATTATGAATCTGTTAGTTTTATAGATATATCACCAAGACCTATAATTACAGACTTCTTGCTTGTAGACGAATGGATGATGAGATTTATATTTGAGATATCGTAAAGACCATGTTTCTTTTTTTTTTCTTAAGTTCCCAGAGGATTAATCCAGAAGCACGATTTGGATTCAGGGCTCAACATTCCAGCGAACTACAGGTACTCAGACTTACAGAATATATAGAATGTATATACAGAAGCAGCCTTCCTGGCTGTAAGCAAAGCCTTCGACACAGTGTGGCATGAAGGACTGACATACAAGATGAGAGATTAGAGATATAGTGAAACTCTAAGCGAGAGGAGATTAGAGACCAGATAAGAGCAGTTATATCTGAACATGGAATCGCGGAAGCTGGAGTACCACAGAGGCAGTCTTATTGTCCCTTTCGTTTAGCATACATACAGCAGACCTTCCAAGAACACCAGAAACATTTATCAGTCTTTATACAGACGACAATGCAAACACGGCAAAACACAAAAACCTGGATATAGCTGTAAAAAATCTACAGACGGCACTGGATGTGATAGAAGAATGGAGTATCCAATGGAAAATACCAATTAATCCAGAAAAATCCCAAGCAGCTATCTTCGAAAAGAGATAGCCCAGAAGAACAGCCAATAGTGCCAGACAGACCCATCAAATGACAAAACGAAGCTGAATACCAAGGACTCACAATAGACCAAGTTCTAACATTTACACCATACTATGTTAATGCGACAGTCCACAAAACAGCAACAAACAGAGCCGCAATAAGAGATCTCACAAGAAGCAGAAGAAGCAGATTGGCTGTGAAAATAAAATTCAGACTGATAAACAGCATCATACTAGCAATAATTATATATACATCTCATGCATTGGGGACACAAGTCATAGCAGGGTTTTTTTTTTAAATTTAATGTCTGTTTCGTCCCCCCGTTTTTAAGTGTTTTCTGTGTGTTTTCTGTGTGTCTTAAAGTGTCCTCAGTTTTAATTTTAACTTTATATATTGGACTTTACAACCATATGCCACATATTGCAACAGAACTTTATCAAAGAAATTTGATAATTACAAGCTGATATAATTGCACACCCACACAATTTGTACATCTATTCTCATTTATTGTCTCACAACTGTCACCTTCAAAAACAAAAATCTCAATAAATTACACACGTTTCATAAATATATCTCTAGAATAAATATAAATAACTTTTAAATAACTTAATGGTATAGAACATTACTTTCATCAAACAAACAATTACATTACACCTATCTCTACTGTATTGGATAAAATCTGTCTCCTCAAGAACTTCCCTGTTTACTGTCAAACAATTACAATAGCAGACTTGAGTTCTCCAATCAACAATACAAGATAGTTTGAACCATGTTCTTTCAACCATCAATTAATAGAGTACCGGCATGTAAGTAATGTTTTATTTATTTGTTCATTTATTAATTCATTACAGTTTAATAGACTATTTTACCAATTTGTGGGTCTTACCTTGTCTGCTTAAACATTTTATTCATTTTGAATAACCACAGACATGTAATATTGGCATAATTACTGTAATTTATATTGTTTATATCATCTATCTTTGTTTATCTTTATTAGACAACACCCTAATATGGGTTTATTATTTCAGCATTTATTTAACTTTGTATCGTGACCTGAAGATGCTTTGCATATTGTAGAAAGCGAAACCGGTCGTCTGGACAGTTAAATTAAATTGATTGTAAGTCCAATTTATTATTTCTTTTACCTTTTGAAATGGACTCACACAAGCAACACATTCATGATTTGATATCTCTGCGTTTTGGGTGTAGTCTAGAGAAACGTCAATCGAAGATCGAGGCTACGTCACTCCGCTAGTATCTATACAAGCATTTATGTTCATTGATGGATTGTTGGCCGTTGACAAAAACTGATGTCTAAAAGAAGCCTAGACAGTACGGCAAATATACCAAAGAAATTATTTTAAAAACAATGGCTTAACGGTTTAGAAGGAAATGAGTTCAAAGTAATTCTATTTCAAATACGACATGCATTTATGACAGAGTCCACTTTGTAATTACATATGTTTTTTAAGAACAGAATATATTCACGATACTCTTTAAATCGATTTGAATATTAAAAATTTTTAATCAATCATAATATCGTCTATAGATTTTATCAATATTTCATTTCTCGGGCCAAAGGTGTCAATTAACTTAAAATTTTCAATTACTGAAACCGTTAGTTTCAAGTTATTTAACTTGTATTTCGCTAGAGTTTATTAACCACGCAAAGTGCATTAACATTTTTATGATAAATTGGTAAATTTTACATCGTTCAATATATTTTGATGAAGAGTTGCATTAAAGCATAACGGTAAAATCAAATGCATTATTTTGATAACGATTTTACTTCAAGATACCACCAAAAGATCGTTACTTGTAAAATTGAGGCGATTATTGTATAAGATTATTTAAAGCACTTGTTTACTTCAAATTTTGTATAACAATTCGTTTATAGTACATTTTAATAAAAATATAAAGCACTATCATTAAAAAAGCTAAATTTAGACAGACCAATCACACAAAATTATAACATTATAACAATCTATTAAAGGTATATGTAATATACATACAAGCCTATTCAGTGGCTCATTTGGGCTGGCAGATATAACTGGAAGTATGTAGTTTACTGGGTTGATAATTCGAATCACACGTTAGTTAAAGAAATCTTTTAAACTCAGCAATACAATTTTGAACTGAAGAAATATTCCAAGTCAAAAGGTTTTTATAACCTTCAGATTGAAAAATAGTTATAACTTCAAAAAACTAAACTCACAGTAATCAAAAGTAATCTGACTGGACTCACTGTGATATCATCTTTGTAAAATAAGTAAAGTGGACAGAGCAAAATAAAGCAGATTTTGCAAAAATTGAGAGGACAGCCACACACATTTTCTGCAATCACAGGGTAATTGTTCGCTAATCCCTAAATACCTCAATCAGATCTTCTTATAACTTGATAAGGTAACAGTAGTAGCTTCTTACCTTATTTGTTTTTATAAATACATGACTCATGTCAGTTTTTCTACGTGCCTCAAGTAAGTTGTAGCTCCATCGTTTTCGTGGTCTTCTACTGATCGTCTTCCTTTTGGGGAACCGTCTCTCGCCGGCTTTATAACTCTATTTGTTCTCATTTGGCTTATATGATTGTTCCATTCCACTCTTCTATTTTCTATCCAGCTCTGTCCCATAGTATCTTACTTTCAATTTTTCTAGGACTTGAGTTCAGCAGTAGCTTCGAAACTGATAGGGTTTCTAGATGGTTTGCCTCTTGATTCAGTATTGTTCTAGTCTTCTAATCTTTTGATCTTCTTTGGGTTTTGGTCTTTATATAGGTTCTTAATTTTTTCATTCACAAGGAGTTGAATAGCTAACTTGGTTTGTTTGTTGTTACATAAAAACTTTTTTTATTAATTCTACAGAGTTTTTGTAGTTTTCTGGTTTTCGTTCAAGACGTACTATCTCAAAATCTAGCACGTCTGCATACTTTTCCCAGTTTGAATTTTTAAAGATAAATCTTCTTCTGAATCGGCCTAGTATCTGGCTACGTCGGTTCCATATTGGTTGATGTACAACATATCTTCAACATTGTTGGTCTATTTATTCTAATGTATTGCCGTTCCTCGTAATTTGGAGTTTTCTTTTCTACTTCTTTAAAACTTTTTCCTTAAGCACATATTTCAAAATCGTCAGCATAGAGGAAGTGCTTGGTTTAAGTCGACATAGGTCGGTCGTTTGAACGTATATTGGTGTTAGTATATAGATGCATTAGTGCTAAAATGCTTTCGTTGTGGGAAGCCGTTCTTTTTAACTCTCCACCTACTTAATTTGCTCTCCAGCACAACGAAAAAAAGGACTGTTTTGCAACAAAGAATGCACGATCCTGACAGGTGGTAGATAGTGGTAATTAAGAATATCATACAATTTTTGACGCAATGTATTATGCCTTATTGTATCATAGGTTGCTCTCAGATCTACGAAGGCAATAAGTTTTTTTCGGAGCCCTCTTTAATGTGTTCTGTTTGTGTAAGTACTTGGCTGGTGCATGATTTGGCGGCTCTGAAGTTGTTGTGGAATACGGTACTTGTCAAAAAATTTTCTATTCTGGTCAGGATGTTTCTCGTATCGTTTGAAAAACTGACGCAACAGGGAAATAGATCTGTAGCTAATGCGATTTGCTGGATTCTCTAATTGGCTTTAAAAAGGCTATTATTTTAGATTTTCTGTATAATTTTGGAGAATTGTATTACAGAATAATCAGATATATGTAGGATGCATACAATGGAGTTTTTAGTTCTTAGTGTAGAGAAGTTTACGAGTGTAAACGACCCAAATTCTTAAACTTCCACTCTGCAGTATTGATTACAATACGATAGTTAATTTATTCAAAATATATGTTAATAAAAAAACACTTTAAAAACAACAGATTCTAACGTGACAGTTGTAGAACATAATGAAATAATTGTTATAAAATTGATTTAAATATTAAACAAATATTTGTTGATATTAAACAAATGGATAAAAAGTATAAGTAATATAACCCTGTCAGATTTCCTATGAATACATTAATATTCATAGGAATATATTATTATATAATAAAATAAATTTGTACAATTTGGCATCGGTATACTTACCACTATGCGTCGTATTTGATTCTGCATCAGCAACTTCCGTTCGAGACCGTTTACAACTATTTTCTTCGGAAGAAGTGGTATTATCCATTTTTTCTTGTTTGATTAAAGGTTTTATATCCTCTTCGGGACTTGAACTTGTTAGCGGTGAGGAAGCTCGTCTTTTCGGAGTTGAAGAAGCAGCACCATCGACGCACAAATCTCCTGGAGCGGGTAGTCGTGGAGATGCTGGTGGTGGAGTATGAACCCTGTTCCCAGTTGCTTTCTTTCCTGAAATTAAATACTAGTTAATAATATTTTTAACTAGAAACTTATTGATATCATGTTCTTGCGATATAAAAAATTCTGAAAAGTTTAGCTAACGTTTCAACTATGGGATAATAGCAGTGAAATAGTAAGAATGTAGTGATCATACGTATAACTAAACCGATAGAGAAAGTAAACAGTCCAGAGGTATCACACATGATATTATAAAATATGGACCACAAAACTATACAGAATGGTCCTACAACATGTTCCAGAGAGCTGTAAAGCCCACAGAAATGGAACAACTGCCAAAGAAATGGAAACTAACAAGAAATCTAGTAATAAGTATAATATCGTCAATATAAGACTATATAGGAAGATACTAGAAGAAAAAATATAGCAAATATAAAGGAAAAAAGAGATATTCGGTAAAGACCAGGCTGATTTTACGGAGGGTAGATCAAACATAGACCAAATTTAAACACTAGAACAACTACTAGAAAAGAAAAATACAAAGGAAGGGTCAACGATCTCTCTCTCTCTCTCTTTAATCTTGATCCGGACGGTGTATAAAGGTAATCATGATGCCGTGTACTGCCCGTCTCCAAAGATCTTTATTTCTGGTCATTTATTGCATACTTATAATCCTGTAATTTGATCGATCCATCTTGGTGTGGATCTTCTTCGTGATCTTAGGCCGTTTACTTTTCCTTATATAATAAGTCTTTTCATGCTTGCTGCTATCAATGATATGCCGTTTAAGGATATAAATAATAATGCTATCAATATAATATTTGAGGACTTAGGCTTACCAGATCAGAACTTTGGAAGAAAAGCACAAATTCAGAACACAAAAACAGTTAACAAGTGCCAGAAAAACATAACAGAAGGATGATTCAGGAGAAACTAATTAGAGGAAGTCATGTTAAACGGGGAATGGAACGACAGAGGTAAATGGAAAAAATTGATTGGAGGAAGACTGTAAAGATTCAATATTTCAATGATTTATAATTGTTTTTAATATATTATATTAAAAATATTTAGGAAATATAAATATTTTTTATTAAATTAGTTGTGGTATGATCAGAATTATTACCCAAATCAATGTAAATAGAATTAGATACAAAATTTATAAAAAATTACTAAACTGTTGGTAAGGTAATAAAAATAATGTCAGAAATATATTGTAGAAAACATATATACAGACAGACAAATATAGATCTAATACTAGTTAATAACTTACTGTAGGAATATAATAATTATTTAAAAAATACTTACCAGAAATTGGAGCTGATATGCTTGGTCTCCTAGTATTAATAGTTGAAAGTGGTAAATTTCCCTCGTCTCCATCTCTATCTTTTTCGTTGTTGGTATAGCACTGACCGAAGTTTTCTTTGTTGCAGGATGTCACTTTGTGTTGAATAAAACGGACAATATCAGAGAGGGCGAAAGGTTTTTGACAGACGCCGCAGGTCAGAATGTCTTGATGGGGATCCTCTTCCACTCCATCTGCATCTGCTAAGACAAAAAATATTTGAAATGTGATACAAAAATCAACATTTGTTTAATAAAAAGTTAAAAATATTTTTATATGTTTCATGTCTAATATTTTAACAGTAGCTAGGAAGGTAGTTTCCTAACTCAAAAAAGAAAGAGAAAATATATAATAGTAAGTAATTCATTATTTAATAGGTAAAGGTTTTGTAATATATATGTAATAATTATATTAGTATTTGTGATATTTAGTTAATTTTAGACACGGTCGCCCTTTTGCATGGAACCTCCTTACAAAAACGAATTCTGGTTCAAACAAATCTGCAACAAACTCTATGGGTCCCATGCCAGAAGACATAGCCAAAAGCAGTCGCCAGTCTCCCAAAACATAAAAAAAACTATAAGAAAAAAGTTCGTTATCAGTTAAAAATTGTGAAAGCAGCACAACAACAAAGCCTACCACATACGAAATCCATAGAATCTGATGAACTAGCATACACATTAAAAGTAATTAAATTCCGAAAAGCCGCAACTGCTGAGAAAATTTATCTCGAATTTATAATAAAACACATGGAACCAAAAATAAATAAGTGGCTTTTTGAATTTAAGAACCAAGTAATGATTAATTATTACTATGAAGCGGCCTAATACATTCAAACCAAGCAAAATTATCGCAATGAGTAAACAGAGAAAAGTACCTGAATTATCTGAAAGCTATAGACCAATCGCTACTTTAAGCATATACTACAAGATGTTTTGAAGAATATTCTATATGAGACTTTCTTGGTTTGTAAACCCAAATATCGCTCCAGAACTATCGAATTTTTGCTAGGAAGAAGCTGAAATTTACACATTAAATGTTTTAGTTGCTATATCACGAAAAGTTACCTATGATGTCGACATACTGCTGTGAGTCTAAAAAGAGAATCATAGCAGAAAAAGAATCAAGCAAAGCCGAAGAAGAATCAACTATAACAGCAGATCTGAACACTAAGCAAATACTCATGGGACTTAAAAGCGAACCCATCAAAGACCATAGTCATGGATTTTCATCTTAACAATCATGAGGAACCTACGGACTGAATATAGTGTGCGGAGGTAATATTCTAAAGTACGACCCTTATCCAAAATATCTCGACCTGACACTAGACCGCAACTTAGCATTTAAAAAACACTTGCAACATACTGCAGCCAAATCAACATCATTCATAAGCTGGCAAATACATTATGGGGAATCAATGCAGATACATTCAGAATAAGCTTTAATGTACTGGACTGCAGAATATTGCACACCTGTCTGGCTAAACAGTCACCATATAAACATAAACTAAACAATGAGACACACAACGAGAACTTTAAAATCTACGCCAACGCAATGAATCCTAGTTCTTACCAATATCACTTCACCTAATGGATAAACTAGATCAAAGACGACTGAGACTAAAATCCAGACAACCATAAAAAAAACTGTTACTAATATGGCAAATTTCACATCTGAGGCGCACTGGATGGGCTAATAAACCAAGAGGTTAGAAATTAGGATCCTCTAGAGAACCTTACAGTCAATAGGCTTTTTTCTCCCTCGCCGTCAATAGTGCAATCCAAGAGGATATGAACGCATTATAGTGTTTGTAATAAATTCCTGAGTCAATGGGGTACTACCACCAGCTCAGTATGTGACAAATGTAGTACTGCTGAACAAATATTCAACCACATCGTCTTCAACTAAATTGTCATCATCATTGGGACTACAGCCCTTCATCAGCCAAAGCCTTCTTTAGATAGAACGTTCGTCGATTTAGAAAATTATTATACAGTGTTAATTATTTGTTATTTGGCAAAACCCCGTGGTATCAAATAATCTTAATCATATCTGTTTAATTTATTTTAGTTAAATCAATTCTAATTCAGAAAAATAAAATTGTATTGAATATTGGTCCAATTCATCTACATCTGGGCTCGTACATATTTAATATCTGACAATCAGTATACTAGAATATTGTTTCTTTAAAAACTAATAAACCAAAATAAATAGGCTTGAAAGAAAATATACTCTGTCTCAAAAATAAGTGGTACTGACTCTTCAAAACACTAGAATTTCATGTATAAACCTGCTGTGTGATTTGGAAAATGCCGTAACTTCCTATATCTAATAACTGTGAACGTCATATGTTATAATGCAATTAAAACTAATATATATATATATATATATATATATATATATATATATATATATTATATGCACATAATAAGTTATTGAAGACAGCCAAAAATAATATGCGAAGAAGTAACGTTCTTGTATAGTAAATCCTGTCATAAATTTTGAACACAAAAGTTGATCATTTATAGCATTGCAAGATATTTTATAATTAAATTACTACATTACTTTTGTTAAGATTTTTATGGAATAGATACATTATGCATGATTTCATATCTTAACAGTATCGATTTTGCAAAACAGCTGCGAGGTATTAAGGGCTTGATCCACCCTCTGCTACCACCGGGTGTCCTAATGACACTCAAGCAGGACTATAGTAACCCCTTCCTCCTCTCACTCCCCAATAAAACGACCCCACCAATAATAACCTTTCAATAACCGCTTTCAATTCACATTTTTAATTGATGCTGATGTTGAGGTTGCGATTTTAACACCGGACGTGTTTAAAAAGTTTGTTCCTAGCCACTACTAACACGAAATATACACTGAGAATTTTTGAAACATATTTAGCATTAGGAATGATATAATCAATAATAAAGATTATAAATTTTTTAATGAATCGTTTTATATGAAAACTGCTACATATGTAAATGTATAAGCATATATATAAGTATATATATATATATATATATATATATATATATATATATATATATATTTGAATAAACTCTAAAATAATGCAACCTCATTTTGTCTAATAATCGAAGAATGTCTTTAGATATAATTGCATTTTAATGCCACAAAAATATAAAAAAAAAATTTAAAGTGGCAAGAACTAAAACTAATATGTTAAGGTAAATATAAGCAAGTCATAAGGAGTCATTATTGAATATTAAATATGAAGCCTTCCTTTTGAATAATGACCGCTTAGGACTTGCTTACATTAAATTTCTTAAGCTAGTATTTAAATGCTTGCCTTTACGTTAAGTTTCTTTGCCTAAGTATGTTCTCAGTAAATTCACGGCCCAGAAATAAATTAAATATGTTAATGCTGGACCACTAGAGCAAAGCTGCAAGGGAAATTAAAAAATATCTCGAATAAATGTTTCTAGGAGAATCGATTGGCAGACAAAATCTTCCATAAAATATCAACGAGAGCTGGTATCCTACCGTAAAACTTAAAAGCCGAATAGAACGAGCTTGAGCTACATTTGCAAAAATGAGGAACGTACTTTGCAGCAACGATCTTAACATTGACCTTCGCGTTCGAATGACATATTGCTGTATATTTCCAGTGCTACTCTATGGATTAGCAGCGTGACTTCTGAGGCTACGCTTTAACGCTTGGAAACCTTGGTGGTGTGACATGTGACAACTAAGAATATACTGGGTCGACAGAGTTAAAAATCAGAAGATCCTTAGACGACTGAATAAAAACTCAACACAACTGGTCAATATAATACAGAGACGCAAGCTGGTCGCTGGTATAATACGAATACTTCGGTCACATTGTGGGACATACTGAAAAATATGAACTTTTACATCTAATCATTCAGGGAAAGATCCAAGGTAAACCAGATACTGGTAGAAGAAGAACATCTTGGCTGAAAAATCAACAATGGCACGGAAAATTGACTACATCATTATTTAGAACTGCTGTCAATAAAGTCTCGAGAGTGAATATTAGGTAGCCAACATGATATCCAACAATTTATAACGGGAATTAAATTACAAGAGAAAAAAAAAAGAAGATGAAATCTAATTCAATGGCCAGTTAGATCACCTGACACGATATCTTTGATTTTGGGATTAATTAAAATTCAAAGACTTAAAAAGTAATACTTTTTCAACATTTACTGGAGTTTCTTTTGTACCATTGTGTACATTTTCATTTTTATTTTATTTGTAGTAAACTGTAGAAACATAAATTAAAATGTTCGACCCTTTTCCATAAAAGCTAAAACTACAAAATTATTTAGGGTAGTCAATACTTTTTATCCACACTATATAAATATTCTCACAAGATATTTCCATTATTATAAGTAAAAATACAAATTACCTAGATCCTTCCGTCCCTACATTACATGACTCTCAAAAGAAACGAGATAAAACTGATTTTTTAATAAATACAATATCATTCTATTCTTAAAATTATTCCGAGATACCTGGGATATTAATGCTATTATGCTTTTACGGTAACTATTTTTATGTAATCTTCTTAGAGATGTACAATAACAAAAGGCAGGTAAGAGGTTACTTTGACCCTAAGTGAAAAGACGCTTGTATTGAATACGTGTTCGTCCAACCGAGTCCTAAAATATTTCTCACCCCTTGCTGACCACTCCCTTATTGACCAATGGTCTGCGCAAGGAACATTAAAGCCTACTTTTCATTGGTCACTACTGGACAATCGCTATGTTGCTGTTTTATCCTTTTATCCTTTTCAGGCATCCTGAAACGCTGAAATAAACGACAGCGCCAGTCATTCCTCTGGTGAATTTGAGGGGAATGTATTGATGCAATGATTTGAAATTCCGTTACGTGGAATTTCAGATATTGACGTTTTAAATGTTGACATGTTTATTATTATTCTCATGTAAGGGTTCCACAAAAGGATTTAAATTATTTGAACTTTATATTTATGAATTTCATATTGATTAAAAAAAAACCAAATAATATACTTTTTTGATGAAAATGTATATGGATAAAAACTAAAAAATATATATTATTTTAGGATACGTTTTAGATGAAAAGTTAAATTTAGCTGTTGTTGCCTTTACTTTATTTATACCATTATTAACAGTTCACCTTTACTATTCGTACTCAAATTATTTATGCTTCATCTCCGGCAACCAGAAAACATCTATGTCTCATTAACATCGGTATGCAGGGATTCACAAAAAAAACACAAGGAAGATACAGCGAAGAAAAAGCTTCAGTATCTAATGAAGTAGGAATTCGAACGAAACGGAGAGCCAAAGCCAATGAGCCAAATGAGTATATACAAAAGATCTTTTTATCATTTTATTTACATTGTTTTTATTAAACGCTAATGCTTCAGACTCATACGTTATAAGTTGTAAGTAATCATCGGTTATGATCAAACTTTTTACTAAGTCTCGATTTTACCAATAAAAATATGTCCGTAAGTTTGCCATACACGTCAAATATAACGCAACCCTTTTCGAAATTTTTCCTATCTCTACAGACAAGGAAGCATACTGTGCCCAAACCTGTACTGCCCATCTACTTGCAACCAAATTAACGCTAGTTGCAACCTATGCTGATGACACTGTTATTATGGCATCACATACCCGGCTTGAGGCTGCGTCTACAGGCTTACAAATCGCTTTCGACAAAATAAAAAACTGGTTACATATTTGGCGTTTGAAAGAAAATGTCTGTTCATGGAACGTTTACTATGAAACGAGGTAACTGTCTGCTAGTTGCACTTAATGGACTACAGCTTCGACACTTC
The DNA here is from genome assembly GCF_040954645.1 of Diabrotica undecimpunctata. Taxonomy (NCBI): domain Eukaryota; kingdom Metazoa; phylum Arthropoda; class Insecta; order Coleoptera; family Chrysomelidae; genus Diabrotica; species Diabrotica undecimpunctata. The sequence continues at coordinate 112,116,918 of NC_092805.1, read as the reverse complement.
AACCATGGTAAGTACCTAGGAATAGATCTGGATCGCAGATTAACAGGGTAGAAGCACATTTTCGCTAAAAGGAAACAAGTAGTTCTAAAACAGTATTATTGGCTCATAGGAAGAAAATCACAACTCACCCTCGAAAACAAATATCGCGATTTCGACTTATGGTATTCAACTATGGAGTACAGCCAGCAACTACAACAATGACATCATCCAAAGCTACTAAAAGAAGATACTACGTATGCTACTGACCGCGCCATGGTGTCTGCCCAAAAGTATAATGCATAAAGATCTTAATGTTCCGAGTAATAAAGAAGTAATAAAAAAGTTTAATGTATTCTCTCAGGAACGATTGAAATCACGTCCAAATCAACTATTACCAGAAGAAAGTAGAAGACTCAAGAGATTCAAACCATCCGACTGACCTACTAGGTTTTAGTTTTAATTAGGCTGTTAAGGATTAAATTAAGAATACATCTATTGTGCTGCCACACCCTAGAAATGGCAGTAATTGATGTCAAAAGATTGTAGCTACATACGAAGAAAAGCTTATTTGTAAGGTTCTGAAAGGAACACCAGAGAAGGGTCAAAAAAGTGTAGTGATAATGAAACAAGACTTTTGTCGATGGCCTAAGGAATATTTTGTTAATATAGTTAAAGAGGATCAAACAGGGATATAACAAGAACATGCTGATAAATAGGAATTAATGTTCATAGAAATATAAAGTATAAGAATTTGCTTTGACCTTTTTCCTCGAACAGTTCTAGTTCTTCTAGTCCTCTAGATTTTGAGATTTATAGTTTTGCCTTGTAATTACAGAAAAATAAAATTTGCTATGGTGTTTAAAATAAACAATTATTCCAAAACCAACGCAATATTACATCACAAGAGTAAATCTCTGAGTCATTATTAATTTCTATATCCATTAATTAACGAAAATCTTAAATATTATATATAATATTTTTTAATATAATCTCCTAAACTAAAAAGAATAAAATATCTTAAAATACAAAATATAGTCATCAATATATTCATCAGTGTAATGTTAAATTCAAATCACTGATATATACTATCATTTCTATAATTTTAAAATTATTGTATGAATCTTGTAATATCCCTCCAAATTTCCCGCATTGACCCTAATTGACCACCACTGAACAACGTTGAATTATGCATGAAACTGTATCTCTCAGGCATCAAATTCATGGTATATCGCTATAACTTTGAAAAACAATCCGAAAATTGCAGATCGATGAAGATATCAAATTGGCTATTTTCTCGTTCGATATATGTATTACAATTTGCTGTATTGGGCTTTTATTAGAGACATATAGCGCCGATGATTGATTTTCCGATTGGGTTTCGTTTTAATACATAGTAATGAGACGTGTTTATATAGAAAATATAGGGAATTGATTGCGTCTTTAAACAGTCAATGAATTGAGTATTCCTTTATATGAAGGAGATCAGACTACTATAAATTCTTCTGGAAAAAAACATAAATAAAGAGGTTATTTTATTTAGCTATTTTGAACGTTTTTAAATAAATGTTCTAGATTTTTTAGTCTTATCAGATAATGACAATAAGTTTATAATCAGAGATGTCTCACATACGGAAAATTCCTTGCACACCAAAAAGTGTTTATTTGTTCTGTATAGATACGCATACGCATTATGTATAAATACGAACAACCTCTATGTTCGTTTTCCGAGGTATTTACGATATGGTTATTCTGTAGTAATCGATTGATGTTGGGTCTAACAGAAGTCAACAATGTATTTACAATTAGAAAGTACTTGTTTATGAAGGGGAAATGGCAAAGTGAGCAAATATTATTTACTGCTTCCCTAGTTGGATGGGAATGACGTACCTACCGAAGATGTTTCATCTTACTTTTGTTTTGTAATGGGCTGATATTTTAGTAAGATTAAAGCTACATTTAAATATTGTATTCCCTATTTAAAATATTGTTGTTGTATTGTATGTTATTGTATTTCTGCACAACTTTTATTTTTGTCTCAATATTGTACTTGTTGTTAGTCTACAATGTCTTATTGCCTTTTCATCTATTTCTTGGTTAAACTGCTTAACGAGGATTTGAAAATTAAACATACGAAACTATACTTCAGATATGAACCTGCTCTTTGTTTACTTTAAGAAAGGTTATTATTCAGTTAGTAGAGAATCATTGGAATACTGGAGAATTGTCAGAGTTTCCTATAATTTTCTACTGGAGTTACTATTTTTATTTAGAGAAACTGGCATAATAACAAAAGAAACGATGTATTATAACACGAGCCATACCTTAACGTGTAGTCCTAATTATACTTATCCTAATTATAATTATTACACCAGTGCTTACATACGGATCGGAAACATGGGCAATGACGACCCGAGATGAAGAGTTACTGCCAGTCTTTGAAAGAAAAGTATTGAGGACCATATATGGCGGAGTAAACGAACAGGGTCTGGAGAAGGCGATATAACTTTGAACTCTATAGACTTTTTGGTGATGCAGATATTGTAAAGACCATCAAAATAAACCGCCTAAGGTAGGTGGGCCACGTTATGCGGATGGATGAGAGTGATCCCACTAAAATAACTATGCTAAACAGGCCTGTCGGAAGAAGAAGAAGAAGGGGACGACCTAAACTCAGATATCTGGACGATGTACAGGAAGATCTGAGGGAGATTGGAGAGAGGTGCTGGAGAAGACAGACTCTCGATCGGGAAGGATGGAAGAATGTTTTGAAGCAGGCCAAGGCTCACGAAGGGTTGTAGCGCCAACTGATGATGAATTATAATTATTAATAATAATTATAATTATTAAAGCATATAATGACAGGTCGGAAGACTAACATTTACCTCCAAAAGCTTGGTGATAACAATATTGTAACTCAAAATATCGCAATCAACCGGAGCCTATTTAAAAAGAAATCGTTGAGTCGTCCACTGTGGCTCTGTCTAGTAATGAACACTCTAGTTCAGATACTAAACTCCATCACTTGCTCTATTATCTGACCTTCCAGCTCCAATTTACATCTTAGTGCATTTACTGTTATAACCACACATATTTTCTTTTTTGGTGAAATTAACATGTTAAATTTTCTGGCGGTTATATTAAATTGGTGCAGCATATGTTGTAAATCATCTTTAATCTCAGAGAGTAGTATTGCGTCGTCTGCATAGCAGATTATTTAAAATTGTGTTTCTCCCATTTGGTATCCTTTTTTAGTTCTTACCTTTTTTATTATTTTATCCATAATTAGGTTCAACAATAAATGGCTTAGGAAGTATCTCTATCATATCCCAGTGCCTCCAGCTTCAAGAAGGTTAGTTAATTCTTTTTCTACTTTTACTTTTATTGTGTTTCTTTGATGGATATTTTCGATTGATTAGTCCTTTCGATTCGATTGATTTCGTTATTCCTAGAGATATTTCTCTTGCGTACAATCAGTGGATAAAGTTCTTTAATTTGACCAGATCAAATGCCTTCTTAAAGTCCACAAAACATAGATATGCCGGTTTTTGTATTCTAATGATTTCTCTTGCACGTGCCTCATTATAAATATAGCGTCGGTGCTTGATATTCCCGATAAAGAGGTTATTGGAATGGAGCCCAAGGAAAGACAAGAGAAGTGTCGGTCGACCACCTACACGATGGGCTGACGATTTAAGAAGAAAAAATAAAGACTGGATCATTTTATCTAATAATAAAATAATTATATCACTCGAAAAGAAAACTAGGGTCAATGGGCTGATAATCAATGTACGGAAGATAAAGTATATTGAAACAGGACACAACTTGAAAAATATATTGAAACACAAAATGAAACAACATATTTAAAGACAAAACAGATTGAAAATAACGAACACTGTTATCAAAAAAAAGAAATTTGAATATATAGGGGTTAACGTAACCTATAAGGTCCGAAAAATAGGGAAAAGAATTGCATTAATACTTAATTCTGATCCAATCAACAGTGCTGTACAGCATTAAAACTAAGAACATAAACAAAAAAAAACTGCTTTGAATTTACCTAAACGAAGTGTTCTGAGAAATAAATCTGGAGGAGTTAAACTGCGCGAAAGCAAGCGCAGAAGACAAACACACGTCGATATTAAAGAGTTTTAAGGAAAGTTAGAAATAAGCAAGATCATTTGAACAAAAAGACTGATGGTTGATACATATAGCAAGAATAATGTAGCACATTATGGGCAAAAATACGTTGCTGGGATGTAAAGGAAAAAAAAAAGATGGTAAAAAATGGGAAGAAAAAAGTTAAGATAATTCACAAAAGTCATTGTTACAAATTGAACAATGACAAAGAGAGCATTTGGCTAGAAAATTAGAATGGTAAATAGCTTAAAATATAAAATATAAAAATATAATCATCATCATCTAGCTTCAAAGGTCCATTGCTGAACATAGGCCTCTTCCTTGTGCTGTCAATCGTGTCTATCTTGCGCCCCTCACATCCAGTTTTCTCTTCTCTTCCCTTGGTCTCCATTCCAATAACCTGTTTGTTCATCGCCCATCCTTCATTCTAGCTATGTCTCGTTTTCATCTCCATTTTAGTGTGGCTATCATTTTGATGACGTCAATCACCTTGGTTCTTCTCCTGACCTCTTCGGTTTTTATTTTGTCTCACAGAGTTATCTCTAACATGGATCACTCCGTTCTTCCCTGTGTGACTCTCAGTTTGATAGCCGAGGCTTTTGTTAAAGTAAGTGTTTTTGCTCCGTACTTCAACACTGGGAGGATGCATTGTCAATAGGTTCTTCAGACCTGTGGGCAGCTCATTTTTAAAAGTTTTTCTCAGTTTTGCATATGATGCCCATTCAAGACCGATTCTTCTCTTCAGTTCATGGGTCTCAGTATTCCTGCCAATCATAATTGCATGTCCTAGATATTTATATAGGTTCCCCAATTATATCCTCGGTTCCACAATAGGTATGTAATGTTCCACAAGGTAGGTAATGAGTAAAAAGACCACGTAAACGATGGAAAGACAACTTACTGAAGGCACATTGAAAAACAGACAGAGTAATGTCTAACTTAAAAGGAAGAAGAAGAGAAGAGGTATTTATATTCATTTACGAGTTCTATTTCTTGCCCACCAATACTGACGTTCTGGTTGAGTGCCAAATGTGTCATTATTTTTGTTTTCGAGATGTTTATACTTACGCCTACATTTTCTGTAGTCGCAAGAATTCCTGTACCATATCTTGCCGTTCCTAGATCTTTAGCTATTATGATTACATTATCGGCAAAGCGTAAGTTGTTTAGATATCCTTCATCTATTTTTATTCCCTTATAGTCAGCCTATAGTCAGCCAATACAAATTCTCTAAAGGAATTTTTAGCACAGTATTATAAAGTTTAGGATACATTGGGCCTCCTGCTGCTCTATTTTTATGCGATTACTATTAGTATATAATTTAACAGTGGTTGTTGCCTGTAGTCTAGCCTGCATTTTTTAAGCGCCTGTAGTATTTCGCTTAGCTAAACTGTGTCAAAGGCTTTGTGAAAATAGACAAATATTAGCATGAGAGGTTTATTGTATTCCACTACTTTCTCTATTAATTACAGTTTTTGTCGTTTGTATATGGTCATTAGATTGGTTGATAAGTCTCTAATTTTTTTTCCATTATTTTAACGATTAGATTTATAAGAATAAGTTTGTATAAAAAAATAGAAACACGAACTGACTTAAACTAAATACCGATATATACAAATAATGAGAAGAAATTTCAGACAAATCTAATAGGAAAAGATGGGGGTGGGGTAGATGAGCACATCAAAAAAGAATAAAAATAACTAGTAGAAATAGATGACGATATATACACATTTTAATATCCTATTATAGACACAAGAGCCGATATAGAAAATAAAAAATATTTAAAGAATAAACTTCTATGATTCTATGTTATAAGAAAAGAATATAAAATAACTTTTATGTTATAAGAAACGCAGAAACGTAGTAAAATCATTTTTACCTAAGCAACTGGACTATATTGACAATCTCACAATAAATAAGCTTCCAAAAACTAACTAAATTCCTTTATTACTCGTGTTAGCCAATGTTTTCATCAAATTACGTGACATGCTGTGACAACCAAGACCAAAAAATGTGATTACTGACCTCCTTTGGGCATCAAAAAACAAAAAGAAAATCTTATTATGGCCCCAGACGTGTCTGAGTAGAGCCTCAAGCATGCCCTTCGGATTGGTCTCTCTGTTTGTTAGAGTGTCTGTATATTATCTTCCAGTGGGAGAACACCCTTTGAAAATGCTTCACTCCAAATAAAAAGAATATTAAAACTTACTGGATAGAAAATATTGAAAAATTGAGATTTTTTAAACAATTGGATATTTAAAATCGTAAGCATTTACGATTTTAATTAATTTACGATTTATTAATTATTAATTAATTAATTACGATTAAAAACTCTATTTTTCGGTTTTTTTAGATCTCGGCAAAAGAAGTTATTTATCAAAAAAATATTAGTTTTAACTAGTCACAATACTGGGTGGACGAACATTTTTCCGGTGAAAAAATTTTGACAAATTAAAAAAAAAAAAAAGTATACGTTAAATAGTACCTTCACATAATAATGATTGATTAACTTAGCAGAATCTTTTTTAATGTCCTCATAACTTAGCGAAAAAGATTATGTACAAATATAAATAATTTTTTTATGATTGATTGAATCTTTTCAAAACTGTGATATAAAGTTAGAACAGACAAAAAAATTAATTTTAACTATAAACATTATTTTATTACAGATAAGATATATCTGAGATGATCTAAATAGATCTGAAGATTGGACCATGAAACAAAACAAAATATCAGGGTCTGTTTAGGCTGCAGTCTAATATTTTTGGCTTCAATAAAATATTCTTATATCAGAACCAAATAAGTCTATTTACATTAACGTTTTCGTTTTAATCCCATTTGAATATCGAAAAATTTTAAATAGTAAGTTTACCAAAATTAGGTCGAACTTATACCGATAGCATGTTTATTTCACATAATTGAAATAATTGGAATTATCCAAACGGATAAAAATTTCAAAACGTTGTCGGTCTTATCGGACCATCATGAGTGAAAACCTAAAAGTAAGTATTTTCATGTTAATATAATTAATGCAAAGAGGTTGACTATTAAACTAAAAAAACGTGGTATATATTCGTTAGCCATATTCAATCAAAAACGTTAGCCATTGAAATTAGCTACTTAGTAAGGTGTGATAACCCTTAGTATACATATTAAATTTATTAAATATTAAAATTGATGTGACACGAGGTCGATGTTAACAGATTTCACTTTAAGGTACGCGAGTGTCCTGAGAAAGATACTAACCAACTAACTGCTAGAACAGGAAATGAAATGGATTCCAATTGACAAGGCCTTTAAGACAGGTGATCGTTTATTTTTAGTGGTTACTCAAAAATTAAACGCTCACTATGGGTTATGGTTTAAACCAAATGTGTAAATTATATTTATGTTTTACATTGTATTAAATATAATGATTATTTCTTAAGTGAACTTAAAGTTCTTCTTCTTCTTCTTCTTCTCTTCTTCTGCGGCACTAATACTAATACTACTAGCTCAAATTAAGCCTTGCCCTCCTTTATTTTTTGCCTCCACCCTTGCTTGTCTGTGGCTGATCTTCTCCATACACGGACTCCTAAAAGGGCTTGTGCGTCGCTGTTTACTGTGTCTTCCCAGCGCTTTCTTGGCTTTCCAACCGGTCTCTTTCCTTGCATTCTAGCATCCAGTGCTCTTTTTGGTAGCCTATCCTCTCCCATTCTTATCACATGTCCGGCCCATTGCAATATTTATATTTTAATGAAATATGACAGTGGTGCTTCCTTCTTCTTCTTCATGTGCTATCTCCTCTAAGAAGGTTGGCAACCATCATGGCAATTTGCACTTTCGATACCGCTGCTCTAAAGATGTCAGCAGAAGTGCAGTTAAACCAAGCTCTTAAATTGTTTAATGACCCAGATATTGCAGTTTTCTGACTTAAATTGTATTTACAACCTCTTTATCTTTTCCCATTATTTTAACACCTCGACATTCGTGACTCTATTCACCCAACTTATTCTTAATATCCTTCTGTAGGCCCATAACTCGAAGGCTTCTAATCTGTCCGAAACATCTTTCTTTAATGTCCAAGCCTCCAACCCATAAAATAATACGGAGAACACGTAGCATCTCAGAGGTTTTATTTTTAAAGAAATTGAAATGTCCCTGTGCAGAGTACTTTTTACAGTTTGTTGAAAGAATTTCTTGCCTGTCCTATTCTTGCCTTAATTTCTTCTGTGTACTCATTATTTTCGTTAAAATTATTGTACCCAGATATTTATATTTTTCAACTTTTTTAATTTGTTCTCCATGTATTGTTGGGAGAGGGCAAAATAAGCTCTGTTTGCCTGCGTTATTCTTTTTTGCATTTCTCCATTTGCTGAACTTTTGAGATAGCTTAAGTATTTGTAAAGTATTGATAACAGAAAAAATAGAACAATATGGAAGCCATAGTCCAATAGATTGTTTATATTGTATGGTTGGTTGTCTACGTAAGGAAAAGAGGTAGAGTGTAAAAAAATGCAATTAAAAAAAAGATTAAAAGTTCATATTTCTTGACAGAAGATTGTAGTAAATAGTGAATAAGTTCTGACTTTCTAAAATCAATTATCGTTGGAATTGACTGGATCAGATAAGATTAAATTGGAATTATATATAATAGTGCGTACATCTAATAACGAAAAAGAAAGATATATTTGATAATGTAAGTATTTTCGATACTATGGTATGGCGCAGAGAAAATAAAAAGCTTGATAAAAGTTATACGGTAAGAAGGTCTGCAGAAAAATTGGTTCATTGGTTAAAAAAAGTTCATAATCCCTGTAAATTTGACATATTAAAACGTATGTGGGTACATTTAATAATTGTCATTTGAAATTATTTTAATAATTTTCATTTAAAAATTAAACATTAAAATGAATTATTTGGAAATCATGATTAATGTTTTCTATATCTATGAATTGGTGTGGACATGTCACTGGCTAACGCACCGTTGCATATTTCGATGATGTTTGTTTCAATAATGAGTATTTCCTGAACGTACACATACAACAAAAAATCCCCGGAGGGTAAAAGGACAAAGCCAAACGAGATGTCCGTTGTTTTCTCTCATTGTAGTGGTCCACGCAGAGATGCTATAATAAGTACACACCTGGACATCTATTGATTAAAAATGGCGCCCTCAAAGGGTTCGGGCTGTTCAATTTATCGTGCATAACAACAGTTCTAGTAAAAACCGAAAATAGTGACCACCATAAACATGGAGACTGATTATTATTTACGAAGAAAGTAAAAAAATTAAATATCCAACTTTATTTACTAAAAAAATAAACCACAAATAAAACAAAATTGGAAAAAATTATCACATAAAAATACACAACACACTGAAATATATTATGAATTTTATCCACAAAAGCACATGACATACTAACATAACATACAAAATTCTTGTAAATTGAATTAAATATAGAAAATGTGTCGAAACCATCAAAAATATAATAAATATTTTAACCGCAAACGCTAGAAATTAAAAAAAAAAAAGTAATAAGTATCTATTAGACATGATTTTAAGATATTCTAAAGCAAAAGTTCGGTTGCCAGGAACTACAACAACAAAATTCAAACTGATAATCGAATAGGCATAGCAAGGGGACCTTATATCCTCAGAAGTATCTTAATACATTAACACTTTCGATACTGTTGCCGTAAAAGTACGATATTCATTTGAAGCTTTGATGAGCCAGCACCGTACTATTACGCAAATTAATCTCCATCGTTCAGGTTATGTCACCGTACATTTTTAAGTATTTACATTTTTGAAGAGCTATAATCGTAATAGTTTGTTCTACATTGGTCATCTTGCTTACTAGTATCGTTCATGTACGTTACGATCCACAAATACACCGTACTTATGCCGTACATACACGGCAGCACATCACCCACCCTAGCGACGTACTTTCTGAATACCGTTTTTTCTTGAAGTTTTACGAAAAAAAAATCTACTACTTCGATAAAACGAAAATAAACAAACTACCCACAAACGGAAAACGATTCAACCATTTCAATATAAAGAATGTAAACTATTGAGTGGCCGTCTTGATCGCCAAGTGCAAAATTTTCCCGGCCCGTATATTTGTGAGCAACGCACAACCGATACTTGGCCCGTAGCGAAAGGGTTAATCTCATTCTATAAAATTAAAGAAGGACAGTATTCTACAATAAAGAAAATCCAAGCAGGGAAGACAAGTCTAGTTAATCTGGTCCTTTAATCTAACTCAAATAGAAGATATTAAAATTGCTACATTAGCAATTGCTATAATTCCAATACACAACAGCAATAACGGCTCGGCGGGAAAAACTGTAGGCGGCCATTAACCAAGCAACATATTGGACTATGATAAATGATCCAACATAACAGATTTGAAAAAACACTTGTACATATTAACAAGAAACAGGTGCTGTACACGTACACAAATAAAGTGAAATACTAGGCATGCATTGTGCTTCATCCAAAAGCTCACGAAAAACAAAAGAGAAGACCTTCGACCTTACATGTAGGAAGTTGTACTAGCTTATTTAAAGAAATTATAATCTGTTCGCATATAACGAAACAATAATTTATATATTATTCTCATTTAAGAACTCGCTTCGCCTACGAAGACACCTGGCAATAATAAGGAAGCTAAAAGGATGAGCCTAACAATAAATAAGGAGAAAACAAATATAGAACCCCTACAAACCCATCACTTTATAGACCCCTATAAAATTATTAAACTCTCCAAGATATAGCAAACTGGTCACTGGCATCCTTTGGAGACCACTAAAATCATCACTTCGGATAGGTAAACTCATTACCAGAATTTTTACTTTAAGGCATTTATTTATAATTCGACAGATAACCTGTTAATTATTACATTTCTTGTTTGCAAATTTAGCTGAATAGAATTTCGATAGCGAACTTTTTGACCATATACCCAACCATGTTGACCATTTTGACCATGTTCTCAACTTTGCTATTTTATTTTTCGTCCGCTTTGGCTTAGGACGTAATCAATGATCACGTCACTGTCCATGTTGAAACAACAAGGACAAATAAAACGAAATTTTTCCTTTCGCATAGTAGGAGGTAAGTATCAATAGTGGAATTAGTGGAATTCCCAACTACCAGCCAATCCTTGCATTTAATATATCCGGATTTGGATTCTTCTTCCAGATTAGTAAACTTAAGCGGTATGCAAGGATCTTGTGGTCTTAACCTGCCACGGGATGCAGGTAGATCAGTGATAAGTTTGCAATTTTCTCAATGTCTATTTTAAAATCCTCTTGATTGAATTGCGGTAATGAGTTTGTACTATCTACGACAGGGGCAAATATTCGGAGAGGGGTTGTATGGGGAAATCCCCCACCAAGAAGGTGGTGTTTCATTGGAAGTTAAAGGTGAAAATGTCCAACAAACATCCAACAGAGTTTTCCCTGATATCCGTCGGAGTATTTTCATCTCTGTTGTTTCTAGTAGTCGTCTTATTTTTAGACTTATATGTTAATATAGATCTAATTGCTGCTTTATAGATTCTTGTTTTTGTATCTTGTCCTAGGTGTTTGTTCTTCCAGATTGTGTCAATAAGAGATTCCGCCGCTTTACTTGCTTTTAAGCTTTGTTGTCGTACTTCTTCTTTAACATCTCCGTAACTAGTTATATCTATTTCCAGATATCTAAACCTTGCTTCCTGCTTTATTATTTTTCCATCAATTTCGATTTTATATCGTAGTGGGTATTTATTTAGATGTTGTCATACATTTGGCTGCTGATAATATCAGCAAAAAAACTCAACTATATGACAACATCTAAATACTCACTACGATGTAAAATCGAAATTGATGGGAAAATAATACAGCAAATGTATAACAACATCTAAATACCCACTACGATGTTAAATCGAAATTGATAGGAAAATAATAAAGCAGGAAGCAATGACAACAAAGCTTAAAAGCAAGTAAAGTGGGGGGATCTCTTAATGACACAATCTGGAAGAACAAACACACAAGACAAGAACTAAGGCAGAATACAAAATTAGTAGAAATATCGTTTTTTAAAACAAAATGCAGATATAGATAAATATGAAATAAAATTACCACCGCAGGTACTCTTACGGTCAAGCATTACGGAATTGAAAGGCGTTGATGATGCTGATAACGAGCAAAAAAATATTTAAAATTAATGAATTAAGTAACCGTGAAAATAATTCCAAATATGAAAAAAGGTTAGCTTTCTCTTGTCTTCAAAGTTCTCTTGCTTTTTTCTCTTAAGTACTTTAATTTGCTACTATCATTAAAGAAAAATTATATTTTATAATCGAAAAATAATAAAATTCGTGTTCGAACTAAATATAAACTTTTAAAACTTAAAAAGCTATTACTGATTAATTTTGTAACTAGCCTTTTATTCTAGCCTTTCTTTTCTATAAAAATAAGGAAGATATCGTTAAAGCGGAAATAATGACAACGAAAACAATGGTATATTAAAGCTTTTCATTTTATATATAAAATATTCTATAAATATTTAGGCTAAGGGACAATTAGATACTTATACAACAATATAATCAAATAATAATGCGTAACCGTTTCTCGTAATTAATAAAATTGATCATGGTTTGGTACGATTTTATCTTAATGCAACAAATTATATTTTCTAAAGATACACTTTTGTTGATTTTAAGTGCGTATCCTTTATTTTTTCGTAAAATATAGCTGTTGCGAAAGACTATTAAGAACAGGCCTCTTGATTAGAAATGGTATCACACTATCTCTGATTAAAACTTTTGCTCCACAGTAATGTCCAGAACAATCCCCTAAAATACGATACTCGACTGATACTTGGTATTATTTTATAGGCTCTTACAGAGACAAATGAAGACCGGGTGGCGACATTTATTGCGGAAAACCGTGAAACAGTTAAGACTCAACTTTTTGCAGCGGTTGTTTTTGATTGAGAATTAAGTATGAAGCGGTTTGTTAAGAAAAATTAGTTTAAGCCGAAAAGGCGTCAGTAAACAATGGAACAAAAATTTTAATGAAGTTAATAGAAATATATATATATATATATATATATATATATATATATATATATATACATAATCATTAGTATATATTCACATTCACATGGTTTTAGTACGTTGTTAAGAACTATAAATCTATTTCAGAGGGCAAAATATACTAAAAAGGAGTTTCAATTATTAAATGTACTATTCAACAAAAAGAGAGCAAAGTAGGCTACTACTTTGTAAACCAAAATTAATCAAAAATATATCTGATCAAACGCTTAAACGTAGGACAAATAACAAATAAATTGAACAAATTAAAATTTTAACAAAATTGCGGAATCACATACGTTTATTAATAAATTGCAAGAGGAATAAAATAGTAATAGGTATACACCAAAGGCTCAAAGAAAAATCGGTTGATGAAACAAAAGAGAAAAAAACTGTAAATAATTGTGATAATGGAGAAACAAATACAAACCACGAACCTGAGCTACGATAACATTCTGTTTTATAAATATGATAATATTAACATAAATATAGCAATAATTGATGCAATATTATTGTTGTTAGTACTCTATAACCGACTACAAAATTTAAAAAGGAGATACGTGAAATATACAATTGAAAAAACGCAATAAATAGTAAAAAACTGACAAAAAATTAGTTCCCAATTAACTGTCAAAACATGGTTATGTGGTTGTATTCTAGAATTTATTTTTCTACTGATAAAGGTAATAGTGAGTTAGATAAAAGCATTCGAAAAATACTTTTAAATAAATGATAACAATAATAATAATACTCAATTTGGTACATATTTATTAAAAAAATATTATTCTTACCAAGTAAATTTTGATACCAAATCCTCATTCTTAAGTATAAACCCAACTCGTTAAGTGGAGATAATATTTCTGTATCGGCAACCATTAGGATGATCGATACTTAAACACGTTCAAAGTTTAAATCAACACTAGTTCTTAATTAAAAAAAAAAATTAAAATGCTTAACTCATGTCACTATAAACAAAATATGAAACTTCTATATGAATATAAATTATTAAGCATTGAAGTTTCGGCTTTTCAAACAAACATAAATTCAGACGATTTCGCACAAACTTGCACATAGAGATGCTGACCATCTACTGAATTATGAGCCCATCTACAGGTAGATCTTAGAGAGGGTAGAAATAAAGCTACTAGTGGGGGTAAATGTGACCCCACAAACTATTCTTTATGAGGGATGGCACGGTATTTTTTTTATTATAGCGAAGCTGAGTTTTATACCTAGAAAGGTCGGATGAAAACCCCTTCATAGTTTTTAAAGGATAAAAAATATCATGATCGTTAATACATTATGTTCTACAGAAAAAAACTTGAGCCCAACTGTATAGGCTTACTAGTTTTTTATGTTGTGCCTGCGAAATATATTGATTTAAAAATTAGATTAACATAAGTACGTTATTTTCTTATATCTAGTCTTAGAGACAATTTTTTTATATTCTAATTAATGATACAGCGATATACTTTGTAATATATTATATATTTTATACAACCTCGGAATCCATGTTTTAAATTAGACTGCGAATAAAAAAATAAATTATCATTGCAAATATCTTATGTTTTTTTTTGTCCAAAAATCATATTTTAGCTTAAGAGCGTAGGCGCAAAATTTCGGACCAATGCTTTTTAAATGCAATCATTTTTCTCGAATCCTGAGAAAACTAACAAATATTTTTAAAAAATTTAAACGCAGAATGAAAGATTACATTATTACCGAGGGCCGAAAGTCACTTAGAATAAACAAATAGTTTTTTTGAATGAGATATTTGAAATTTAAAATCACACTAAATTTTCTCTTTTTTTTCACTCCCGTAACTTATTAAAATAAACATTATAGAAGTTTTCAGGGACTTTCAGCCCTCAGTAATATTGTATTCTTTCATCCTGTATTTAAATTTTTTAAAAATAATTATTAGTTTTTTTAGGATTCGAAAAAAATGAATGCATTTAAAAAGCATTTGCCCGATATTTTGCGCCTACGCTCTTAATGGACTCACGAAGGACATAAAACACTATTTGTTTTGTCTCAATATTTAGTCACGATTTTGTGACTTCTTCATGAAAAAACTGTAAACTTATTAGAATAAGTATTGGATTTAAACAAAGTAAATAATATACACAACTAAAAAGACTAAAAATTTAAATTTTGCTAACAAATCTAAATTGGTAACCGCAATACATTGTATTTAAAGTGAAGTCTTATATTGAACAATTTTTAGTAAATAAGTTGAAAGAAATAATTATTATGACAGTAATATCGATATCGTATGGTAAAAAGGTGCAATTAATATCAGAGGAATAAGAAAAAATTAGGAATATGTCAAATTGATCTATAAAATGTAATTAATGGTACGTAGTCAGTTATTGTAATACTGATTAAGTGAGTAATGTGTTTGTTTTTTAAAGGTTAAAACCTATCATATTCTATATTATTTAGAATGTTGCAGTAGATATTACTCAAATGGTTGTTGGTGTTAGTCTTATAATTGATAGATTAAGGAGTTTTGTTAATGTATACGGTTTCAAAGAAAAGCCGAATTTTATAATTATTATCGTGTTTAACACGATGATATAATTTTACAAGATGATTTTCGAAGTGATTTTTCTTCAAAATTTTAACACTATTAAAGTCAAATTTATGTCCTGTCTTCAAGTGGTGGTCCACTAAGGCACAAAATTTTTTTTTATATTACGGTCACTTTTGTGTTGAGTGACACGTTGTTTAAGCCACTGTTGACTTTGACCAATATAACAACTTTAACATTCACTGCAATTTATTCGTTAAGTTATGTTACTCATTAGTAAATTTGTAGTTTTGGTGAATTTTTGAGAATAATCTTAAATTTAGAAGTGGATTGTATTTAATTAATTTAATGTTCGAAAAAGAAATGTTTTGAAAAGTGGGAAAATTTGGTCTGTTAAATTTTGTATTTAAGGTATTTTTTGTATGTACCTGGTTATGAATTATTTATTAATGCTATATTACATAAGTGAGTGTTTCTTGTGAGTTTCTTCAAATTGACATCTAGGAAACTTTGATCTCAGATTTTCGCTACTCGATTTTTTATAAATAATAATTGTAATAGTTATTAGTATTATTATACTCATTAAAATTCGGAACGAAAGTTGATTCTAAAAATTGGACTAAGAATATTGATATTCAATAAGATACATTACAACGCTAATATTTACTAGTTTTTTTATAATATTTAATAAATTAATTAACTATTTTATCTTTTACATACTATACAAAAAAACAAATAAAATTAATTAACTTAGTGTAAACATGTTTACCAGTCTCTTCTAAACTGTCATAAAAGATTCGTTACAATATTGATATCAAGCAAAATATATGAAAGAAAATAAGAAGCTTCTGTTACCCATCAGTATACCTTCGTAGAATAAACGAACAAGGATCAGATCCAGCTCTTGGCAAAAATAATTTTAATCTCCACATTAGAATAAAAATTAGAGGCCGTTAAAAAATCTTTGATAATAGAACGTGATTTATTACAGGTAGATACACAAAAAGGTCTATGGGAAGACAGCTGTATAAAAAAAGGTGTAAAAAAATCTCACGATTTTTTTAGTAGTCGGTAGGTCATGATGTGCATGAGAGTTGCAAATGAGGGGTGAGTGGTGAGTCCTGGGAAAAAATTTTCTGTACCCAGAAGACGTACTCGTTTTTTATATTGTGCATTTAAAAAATATGACTTCTCAAAAAGATTTTTTATATTAAGCCGAGTAAAAATGGGGAGACTATCCTACTATCCATGACCCTAATTGGAACAAATAAAAAATCCGACCGTATAAAAAAATTCTGTGGGTACAATTAAAATGACAGGTTATTTTAACTAGCTTTGGGTAATAAATTACTTGATATTGGTATTTTGTTTCCTGGTACAAAAAATTCAGTTATAATTCAACTCAATCTCAAAATAAAAATCATATTTAAATATGTAACTGTATTCTTAAAATAAAAAATCAGGTTTTTATTTTTCCAATGTACTTTATAAATTAATTTTAATTTCATTAATGAACACTTATCTTTTGAGATTTATCAAAACATGATAATCTTTTCGTTTATTAATGCCTTCTCACTATCTTACTTCAATACGTAATAAGTGAATGTGCATTTATTTTTTAAATACGCATAATACAATATTTGTATACCTAATATGCCTAACACAACAATAGCTATATTATATAAATAAGTGAAAATTTAATTTTCACTCATTCCAGTGACGGCTACACGGGGATGAATGGGGAAATTGCCCCTCTCCCCAACAAAGTCCAAAATTAAAAAAAAACTGTTGAAACATGAAAATATATTAGCTGACATGAAACTTAAACCACAAACACACACATTGAACTCAATAAACCCGCTAGTTAGAAAAATTAAGGGAACTTAATGTCTTAATGTTTTATATGTAGTTTAGGTTTATCTTTTTTATGTCTTTTGGTTGGAATTTCATTTTAAGTCCCCCCTTTCTAAAAGCAAATGTCTAGATCAGATCCGCCACTGACTCATTCTACCAATAGTCCAATATATCCTTCACCTCATTTAATATATTGAATCATGCAAATTCTTTTAATACAACATCCTTTCTCAGAGTTGGTGAAATTTGCTGGTTTCCTTCTGAAATTATCCTCACTAAATGATTCAAGATCTTGAAACTATCCTTGCTGGTAAACTTTTGCTTCTATATAACCCCATAATCTTCTCCTCATTCCTTGAGCCCTTATCAGCGTGTGGTGACACTAGAACTGTTGTCACCTTGCTGCCTCCATTGGCCGTGATCCCGGACCAGATGGACGGCTTCATGTAAGGATTTTTTCACCAGTGTCTTCATTTGGTCTACCCATTTTATTGGAGATATTTCTCTTGATCTTCAGTATTCTACCTTACTACTACCAATAGTTCTACCCCCCATTCTTCAGGCTATATAGCCAAAGTATTAGGTATGCTCGGTTTACTTTTGGTCGAGACGCGTGCAGTAACCTTAAGGTATACAGTAATATTCGTAATATATGTACATACATATACACTTATTATAAATATAAAATGACGTTTAAAAAATTTTAGCCAAAGAATTAGGTATGCTCTGTTTAATTTTGACCACTTTTTTTTCAATTAGAAGGGTATAATTAAATATTAACAGGTTGGCTACCAACGATACTGTGATGATTCTGCTGTGATTATGATACTGTTGTGATACTATATGTATCACCGGTGAACAACGTTTTTGGTTTATTTTTGAACAATATGTAGCACCTGTGATACCGTGCTGAGTGTGTTTAAATGACCGTTAATATTGTTGGTATATAAAATCGCGTAAACAGAGTATGCTGGTGGAATGTAAGTGAACCTAATAGCACGTGGGATAAGTGGGCATCACGGGTGATACATCTGAGTCAAGTTACAAAAGGAATAGGAAGATAGCAAGATAGCTGGATATTTTATTATTAAAAGAGAACAAAAAAAAATAGGTTTATATTTTAATAGATAAAATATTACCCTAGTGTCTTTTCTGACAAAAATCCACACCGCACCAGAGCATTTGGGCAACCACTACAAATAGTAGAAACTAGTTTAGTCTTTTTTGCTACTACTTTAGACTTTTTGTGAATTTCGTACTCTTTATGGTAAAAACTAACACATTGTTTTCTGTTTTTTCGATTATCGTTTATTTTTTCAATCGTTTCTGATTCATTCATACACCACGCGAATCTTTGGTGATCACAAGCAAATCCCTCCTAGAAGTTATTCCGGTATCATATTAAAGTCGTCCAAAACTACACCTATTAATCGAAGAATAAATTTATAGCCGCAATTTGCTTGGTACCAGACATAAGTCTATGCAAATTTATGCCAGTATAACAGCGACTGAAGCTCTTGTATCACTGGTGATTCATATGGGAGCCAACCTTTTAAATAGTCATAAATAGCCAACATAGTTTCTAATTCCAAACAACTTTTCATAACATAACACTTTTCGATATTGTAAAATATAAAGGTACCTACTTTACACCTGAGCAAAATTCATATTTTTTGAGATAGTATGTATTCTTCTTCTTCTTGATGTGCCTATCCGTTACGAATGTTGGCGATCATCATGGCAATCTTTATCTTATCTGCAGCAGCGCGGAAAAGCTGCACAGATGTTGTATTGAACCAGATTCTGAGGTTCTTTAACCAAGATGTTCTTCTTCTTCCTGGACCTCACTTTCCAAATATTTTTCCTTGCAGGATGGCTTAAAGGAGAGTATATCTGGATTCATTTCGCATAATATGTCCGAAGAACTGTAACTTTCGAGATTTGATGGTAGTCAGTACCTCTTGGTTTTTATTCATTCTTCTAAAAACCTCCTCATTTGTGACTCGGTCAGTCCACGGGATCTTAAGCACTCTCCGATATAGCCACATCTCAAATGTTTCCAGTTTTCTGCACATATCTTCGTTCAAGGTTCACGATTCAATACCATAAAAAAGGACAGAGGAGACGTAGCATCGCAGCATTCTTACTTTTATATCAAGAGAGAGGTTGTGACTCTTGAAGAAGGCCCCCATCCGATTGAAGGTGGATCTAGCTTTTCCGATGCGTACTCTAATCTCCTGGTTGTTGGTCCAGTCTTCATTTATTATGGTGCCGAGGTAGTTGTAGTGCGTCACTCTTTCTACAGGGGATTGGTTGACGGAGAGTTGAAACAGTATTTTTTCGGACCATACTTCAAGGTAAAGTGCATGGGAAAAGAGGTCCCAGACAAAGAAGAATATCTTGGCTGCATAACCTGCGAAAATGGTTTAACTTAACTACTACCGGACTTTTCAGGGCAGCAGTCAACAAAGTCAGAATAGCCATGTTAGTTTCCAACATCCGTAACGGATAGGCACCATAAGAAGAAGAGATGAAAGTTGACGTATAGTATGTATAATACTGATAAAATAACTGAGATGGTTGCATCTTAGGTTTCAAGCGATGCAGAGTTTCCATATGATTCCAACTTAGGTAGACACACTGTATATCCAAGATATTTTTTAACATTGAATTTATTGTAGCACAAGATACAGTCTTGTTGGAAACAAATTACATTAGCTTCCATTTTGGTCAGGGTACTTCGTCGATAAAGTCATTGATATTATTTTGTAAAAATTACTGAAGAAATAATTTTTAATTTTGTAAGAATAATTTTTAATATTTTTAAAAATAAAGGTACCTGACTCTTAAGCAAAATTCATATTTTTTGAGAGAGGACAAAAGAATTTAATAACTTATGGAATCATTTTAAGTTTTGGTCATTTTAAGAATTTTTGTGAAGAATACTATTAGCTGGATTATTTGGGTTAAAATAAGGTCGATTTGACGAAATTTAGTCCAAAAGTCGATTCTAACGGGGCTGTAGGGTTGCTAAATCGGAAAAATGTACTCGTATTTGCTGATGTGATTGAATAATATCGTATTCAATTACATCAGCAGTACAATTTATTTGTATATACCTACATAACTTTTCTATGTTATTCTACCGGGGATATTTTCTGTGGAAATTAATGAAATCGTTGCATATTACTAGCAAGTATTTAAATCTTAAAATGAATTAAATGCAATAAAAACGACAATAGTGTTTTTTAATCCCTTATTTAAGTTCAACTAAGTTTACAGAGTTGTTGTTAACAATGGACTGGATAAAATCTAGTTTTACCTCTTCTTATCTACGTCTTTCATCGGATTTGCATGAAACATTTGTGTTTCCTCGTGTTCGACATGTGTATTTACATTTACCAACAACAGTAAAAACTAATGATGTCCATTTAATTGATGTCAAGACCGCTTTATTTTATTTTTTGGATGAATTTAAAACAGTTTGTGTGCGGTCGCATGTACAACACGTTTCAAGAGAAAATAGGAAATTAAGAAAAGATTATAGATATTTCTAAATAGAAACTATTGTTATTTTATTAAAAAAAAAACCTGTTTTTAGAATTGTGTTTTGTATGGCTTTTGTTTTATATATTTGTTGACGTTTTTTCTACACTTTTCTACTTTTTCGATTGGCACCCATTTCTAATAATATATTTATGTTTAACACATTTAAGTACTTCATATTTTTTCGACAAGCAAATACAAGGTGTTCCAATTTTTTTAAAATACCACATTAACACTTTTTCTTTATTGCACAGAACGTCAGGTGCGGTGCCCATCAAGTTAATCTGATCACAACATTCCGCAGATTATTATTATAAAGATTACTCATACATTTAATGGTTTATTATTTATTAATTGCTAATCTACTTATAGTTGCCACAAAACGTGCAATGATCTTCTGACCTAAAAATACAGTACTAGAGGATTCATCCTTCTGTGCCTTCTTGTTAGATCCAAATTAACGATAACGTGTATGGTCCCTATGCTTTGATAATTGTCTTGCCCTAAATTTAAGCATCATTTTAAGATAACTAGAAATCTTTCTACTTCTGAAATACGAAGTAAAATTAACAACTTTTCATAGCTTTTTATTTTAGAATCGCTGAATTAGACTTACCATAATTCCTATCTTTGATTAGTAACATATCAATCCATTTAGGCAGAAATCCCTTCGTGAAAACAATTTTCTAATACTCGGTTTTTTAGGTTTACAAGAGGTTTTATTTCATTAGAGCTTACCATGAGATCTCTCTGAGGACGCCAAGAGGCAGAAATGTGCGTATCAGCAAATGGTGATACGCTGTAACGAAAGCTTACATTTTACTCTAGTATGTAGTATTAGGACCATCAAGAGAAGAAAGTTGGAATATTTTGGTCATGTGATGAGAGGGAAAAAGTACCGATTGCTCCAGTTAATTATCCAAGGAAAGATTCAGGGCAAACGAAGCGTGAGGAGACGACGTATATCTTGGCTGCGCAATTTAAGAGAATGGTTCCTGTGCACATCTAACCAATTATCTAGAGCAACAGCTTCAAAGATACGACTAGCAATGATGATTGCCAAACTCCGTAGCGGAGAGGGCACTTGAAGAAGAAGATGTAGTATTAGGAAATTATTTTCACAAAAGGATTTCTGCCTAGACGAATTGGTATGACGTGGATACAAATTATAAATTCTCATGCCAGTGCATTTCGGTGCATTCGTCGTCTATTGGTTTTGCAACATTAGAAAACACAGATTTGGGCCGAATCCTTAATTAGATTTCCGATTTATATGCTTAAAAGTCTTATAGTCTTAAAATTTAGTAAATAAGTTCCTCGTGGTCCAACAAATAACACTATTAGATTTGAGGTTAATTGGAAGTGACAGATGACTCTGTATAGAAACGACGTAGAGTGCTTAACCTTGGTATGTAGTTCCTTTATTATATAAATATACAATATATTTATAACGTTTATAGTTAAAACCTTTTATTATTTATAGAAAAAAAAATGTTCTGTTAACCAGATTCTGAGGTAGTTTAACGAGAATGTTCTTCTTTCTGGGCCTCGCCTTCAAAGTTTTTTCCTTACCGAACCGCTTGTAGGAGGGCATATCTGAATTCATTTTGAGATTTGATGATGTTCAGTAAATCTGTGTTTTTCTTCGTTCTGAGAAATTCTTTATTTATAATTCGGTCAGTCTATGGAATCTTAAGTATTTTCTGATACATCCACATATTAAACGCTCCAAACTATTGCACATATCGTCGTTCATGGTGCTTGATGATGGTCCAAACTGTTAAGATTGGAACCGAAGTGACTAATATAAAATGGTTGTTTAAATCCAATGTATAGTTACTTTTATGATCTTGTGTAAATATTATCTTCAGTGAATGATTGCTTACAAAAATGGCACTGGAAGGATCGACAGCAGTTATCATAACAGATGATGGAATCTCTTAAAATATAGAAATAGCAACTGGAGTAAAACTTTAATATTTAATGCAGCGTTAGAAGGAACAATGAGAGCCAGTCAACCAAAAGGTAAAATTATAACATCGATTTCGCAACTTGTTGCGTACGTTGATCACATAGCACCGCTTAACAGAAATCTAAGCAATTTAAACAAATAATTTTCGAAGTTGTGCAAGGAAGCATCCAAGAAGGGATTGGCAATAAATCAAAATAAAATAAAGCACCTAATATGCTCCAGAGAAAATACAGTGATACGACAGAGATAAAAATTGAAAAATCTTGAGTTCAAAATTGGAGTTCGAAACGGTCTCACTTTAAGAACATAGGTCTCAGGTAATGTAACGAATGACAAGCATAGTGTTTAATGAAAGGGTTCTGGCAAGAATGGGACTTACTGGAAATACAACAACTTTCTACAAGAAGAGAAGCTCACTCAGAATACTAAACTGAAAATTTACAGAGCAGCAATCACATATCGCGCGGAAGTAATGTACCTGATACAGAAAGATGAAGAAAGATGAAGTTAATTAAATTAATGGGACATCTAGAAAGTAGAGATCCAGAAGCAGTTATCACGAAAACAATAACTGGAGATCATTAACAGATAGACCACAAGGAAGAACCAAAACTAAATGGGACCAGACATAGAATATATAATAGAGGACCTTATGAAGATAGCTGTTAGAGAATCGAAATCCATAAGCAAAAAGAGAAAAGAATGAAGAAATATTGGTAAAAAGTCAAGTCACACAACCAATTGTAAACCAAAAAGTTAATGCGGATTGATTTCCCACAACAAATGAATCAGAATAGCTCAAAGAGGGCTGTAATCGGTCCAATCCGAAGTGTAGATGCCATAATAATGAAAATGAATAATTATTGGTTACTATTGCACGAATTTTAATGGCAAGTTTATTTAAATTATCCTTTAGCTTTTTCACCCTTGGTATTTAGGAGTATTATTATTTTTATACTCTCTTATACTGTTTTATGAAACTTCTATGAAAGTGCGGATAAAAACCCTAAAGTATTATGTATTCTCTACCATTTTATATGGAATGGAAATCTTGACACTAAAAATAGATCATATAAAGGAGTTGGAAGCATTTGACATGTAGTACTACAGATAGATAATGAAAATATAGTGGATTAGAAGACTGATAAAATTGCAATATTTAGACCATATTACCAAAGGTGATAGGTATAAAGTACTGAGGTACATTATGTAATTAAATATTATGGGTCAAAGAAGCATAGACCGAAGAAGGATTTCCTAGCTATCAAATCTTCGATAGTGGTATAATTACAGCTACTAATTACCAGTATCTTTATTTTATTGATATTTATTTAAGGCCTGACGGATTTCCTTCCTCTATTAGCTGGCTTAAAATTGAGTTTCTGGGTTATTAGTAATAATTAGTAACATTACTAAATCTAGTCAGTGAAGCAAGTTATCGCAGAGGCCTTAAAATCAACATTTCAAAGACAAAGTGAATGGCAGTTAGAAAGATCAATATAGATCAAGGTCTGATTTCTCTTAATGGAGAGGAGGTCGAAAGGGTAAATCATAATGGCAGCTGGTTAAATGTAAATTGTGACTCTGATTAAGAGATAATAACCAGGATCGAAATATCACGTAAGGCTTTTATTACCTGGAAACCAGTTTTATGCAACAGAAACCTGTCGATGAATATTCGTAAGAAGGTCCTGAAATGTTATGTGTGGTCCATCCTATTGTATGGTTGTGAGACATGGACGTTAAAAACCACAATGCTAAACAAGTTAGAAGCATTCGAATTGTGGTGCTATAGACAAATCCTAAAGATATCGTGGGTTTCGTTCACTTCCAATGAAGATATTCTTTAAATGGTCAATTCAGAACGTCTGCTCATAAACACCATAAAGAGGAGAAAAACAGAATACTTCGGCCATTTAATTAAAGGACCTAAATACCATCTACTTCGCCTTATAATACAAGGAAAAGTGGAAGGAAAGAGATGGATTGGCCGAAAAAAACTTTCATGGCTGCGTAATATTAGACAATGGTGTGGTTCCACAGTAGAAGAATTATTTCGCGCAGCAGCAGACACAAAAAAGGTTTCAGGAAATTGTAAACATGATGACGGCCAACGTCTGAATACGGACACGGCACTCAAAGAAGAAAGAATAAGAAGTAATAATTGTGTCATCTACATACCGCAGATTGTTAATTGAGACTTGGTTTATTTTTATACCCTTACGAAAGTTTTGAAAGATTTATTTCATATAAAAAAGGTCACTTGACGGAATAGAAGTATTAAAAAAATCTAGAATGTCCAAGATATCGTCAAAAAATCCCGAAATATCTCAGAATGTCTGGAAAGTCAGAAAATGTATAAAAACACAGAAACAGTTTAAGTAACATTAGTTTTTGAATAGTTGACATTCAGTTAAAGTTGTAGTTGTTGTTTAGGTGTAACAGTATGTTGTAGATCATTGTCCATCATGTGTTTTGAATATATATTAAGCAACAAAAACAATAGCACACATACTTGACGAACTTCTCGTTTTATAAGTATTTGGTCCGTTTCGGATGCCCTCCGTTCCCGGATATAAGTTTTTTTAGAATTGAATATCGTTGTTATTTAAACCCTCTTCTTACAAAAAGTTCTGTTTATTTTACTTTGTCAAAAGCCTTCTCATAGTCAACAAAACATACACACGTCTTTTTCAAAATAATATACTTTAAACAATTATTGAACATATTATAGAAAAAGTTTCTTTTATTATCCTGTCATAATTTCTTTTGTGTTGAATAGTTTGTTTTGATTTTAACAAAAACTAAAAAAAGCGAAAAGTGCATCCTTTGTGTATTCAATATTTTACCTACATATACTGTTCTGTAAATTATCTGATTAAAACAATGTAACACAATTTTCAATGAGTGAAAACTTAAAGATTAAAATTCCCAGCATATGTGTCCATTGTTAGTAAAGTTCAGATATAGAGAGATTTATCCATTGACTTATTTCCTAATTAACTCGGAAATCAATGTGACAACCTGAATAAATTTTCTCCAACATGCAGAATTTTCAACTACATACTAATGAAATCAACTAATTTAGTAACCTCGAAAATTCGAAATTGCGAAAAAGAAAATAAAGTAAAACATAACATTTCAATCAAATTAATTATTACTGTGCACATATTTCCCCGAAATTTTTGTTCAAATAAAACCTAATACGGTGGGCTTTTGTTAAAAACTTTGTTTGTTTCCGAATTCAATTAGTCATTACTTCGAATTTTGTATTATTATAACTTTCATTTTAAAAACGATGAAGGCCTATCAGGTTGTTGAATGCTTTGATAAAATATTTGGGATATCCTTTTAGTATCATCAATTTTGTGTGGAAATGTGGTCAAATGAATTGTAAAAAAATAATTCACCTAATGAAAAATTGAATTTAAGAAAAATATACCTCTTACAGCAATAAGAAAACTATTTTTACATAAAAAAAAATATGTAAAAATGTATCATCATCATAGGAAGCAGTGTTACGAAAATTTCGTAAGATTTGTCACAAATGTAAGAAGTCCCTTGACGAAAAGAAAAACATTAAAATACTGGAAAGTCAGAAAATGTACATAAACAGATATTGTTCAGAATTTGGATAACAGTTGTAATTGAGTTTTTAAAGTTTATAGTTATTGTATTATTTTATTTTCTAAATGGGTTTTAATATTCTTCTGTTGTTCTTCTAATTTATTTATTTTGCTAGTAATTTGACGTACCACTAACTAAAAGTTTTCGTGAATTTAAGATAACCATTCATGAGTTCTAACTTCTTTAATTTTTAAAAAATATGCGGGGGGTCTGGATGTATGTATTTCTTTATCAAAATCAGTAGATCTAGTATCTACCAATAAAAACTGCTTGATATTTTGTAATCACCCAATCTCACCGCTGTCACCAGTAATACTCTTCTTTAAAATAACTTTAATTAAACACCAACTTGTTTACAATACTTGAACAAAATGACCTGTTACCCAAACTGTCAACAACATCTGTTTACTTACATTTGCTGACGTTCCAGACTTCACTAGACATTTCGTGATTTTTCGATGGAATCTTGAATATTCTAGAATTTTAGTACTTCTTCTTTTTCGTGGGATAAATCATACGGAACTTTCGTAAGAGTATAAAAATGTTTTAGGGCTTTTAAAATAGCTAGAAGCTCTTTTCTGGTAACGCAATAATTCTTTGCAGCCTTTCCTATTGTTTTACTAAAATATGCAATAACTTTTTCTTCGCCTTCCTATCCTTGTAATAATACGGTGCCAATATCATGCTGAGATGCGTCACAATCCAACAGAAATTTGCCATATTGTCGTGGATAGACTAGGATAAATACTGTTGTAAGTCGTTTTTTTTTAATCTACCAAGGCATTTTAACAATTTGTTGTCCAGTCAAATCCAATGTTGTTTTTGGATAGTCGATAAGGAGGTTTAACAATGCGGCCAAAATCTTTAATACATTTTCGGTAATATGAGTCCAAAAAAACGTCTAATTTCTGTTTTATTCCCTGGTTTAGGCCATTCTTTATGAATCAACGAATTTAAACGTTGCAAGAACGTTTTGGATTGACGCAAGAGTATCTGGTCCCAATAGCTGCTAATAAACTTAGAGGTGTGGCTCTTACTTGGTTTAACACTAACTTACCCAGGGATACTTCATTTGATGAGTTCAAAGATAGGATTATTGACCAATTTTTGGGTAACCATTTCGTCAGTAAAAAGTGGCACAATGATAATAATTTCATTGAGTATTTCGAAGATAAAGTTTCTATGGGGAAGATTCTCCACTTGCCAGAAAAAGATATAATCAAAGAAATTCTAGAGGGAATAACAGATAAAAAACTCAAAAAAATGTTGAAAAAACATAATTTCAAGAGTTTAGAAGATTTTAAGAAGAAAATAATAGTAGATTATGGACATGTAGAATCTATTAAAAATGGAGAAAGCAGTGTTGGTGTTATAAATGGATCCACGGACTCCACTTCGAAATATCCACGGATATTTCGAAGAAAATGGAGAACACAGATTCGAGACATTCCATGGAGTTGTTTGGCAGTGATAAATCATGGGGCAGGCATAAAAAACAGATGAACGTACGGGTGACCACCATGGACGCGGAGCTGGAATTCGCGATCCACCAAACGACGACCGGAAAACAACAAATATATACAAGGATTTCCACAGTTTTCACTGTATTCCTTCACTCAACCTTTTTCCTGTTTAGCCAGTCCCCTTCTTGTAGGTTTCTTCTACTCATTGCTTCGTCCACCTCATCTCTGAAAGATCTTCAGGGTCTACCTCTCTTTCTTCTTCCTATCGGGCCATTCTTTAATAACTGAAATTTTTGTTATTTATTTCCAGCCAATCTTGTTAATATTGTTTAGATTTTCAACATTCTTATTAATTCTTTATTTGCGTTAGCTTGCAGCGTTAAGTTGTCAGCATAAATTTTTTAAAAAACCATTTTTAAAGTCTTTCCAAAACTAAATTCAACAGGGTTGTCGATAACAGATGCTCTTGTCATATTCCATTTTGTAGTTTAAAAGACTCGGATGATAGCACTTCCACATTATTAATTTTCTTTTGTTTTTGGCAAATAAATTTAAAAATTTATGATACAATAATTATACATTTTCGCTAAAAATCTTGATTTTCATTATTTGAAGCTGTATCTCAGTATATAAACAATCATTATAATATATAAGAAAACATATTAATTTTTTATTATTATTTTATTGTTTTCTGTAATACTACACGTATTTTGATTGAATAAAAAATGCAAATAACTCCCAGAGGAATTCTTTTGTTAATACCGTTATATAATGGCGACCAAATTCTATAAGCTATCACAGCATGCCATCTATGTTGGTTGGTTAAATTATTATTTCACTCATTCAGATTGGTGAACTGTACAATTCGCAATTGCAAAGTTTCAACTTGGGGAATACAGAACAAAGAATATTACTGTTTTTTTTTTCTTGAGTGACCAATAATAACTTACAGTTTGTTTCCAATGTAGTATTATGTTCATATTTGAAATTTTAAAATGGCGATACAAGGTTATATCGACCAGTAATAGGACGGGAATGATTACACTTGAATTGATTTTATCTGTTAAAGACTGATTAACCGATTTTTTTGTTTTGAAATCAATTTTGATTATTCAGGTCACTGTAGAAAGCTACAAAGCGTTTCTTTACAGTTTTTTTTATTTGTCTCTCGTAACATATCTCTTATTATTTTTTATACATGTAAAAAATAAAATAATAGTTTTTTTTTGTGCATATAAAACAAATTATGAGCAACTGTTGGTTGTCTATTCTTGGTTTAAATGTACTCAAATATTTGTTGTTTTTATTTACTTTTGTCTCTATTTATCAGTAACTTTGATTATTATTATTTTCTATTTTTGGCATTAATAAAACAATATACACATTTTCTCATTTGGAAAGTAATGCAATAGAGTTTGAATCTTTACAAAAGGTTTAAAACATACTTTGATACTGGAATGAGTGAAAGGAATAACAGGAAACAATTTTGATCGGATTAGAAACTAATAAAATACTATAAAGCCAAATTTAATCCCATAGGTTATTATTTTAATTTCTTCAGCCGGAAGATTTTTAATCTTCAGTCAATTTATTGGGCCACCTTATATAAACCTTTTACCCTACGAGCAGTCTAAAACAATTTCATTTAAAAATGAGGTCTTATATTAGCTACAATTTTATTCAATTCTATTTATCTTGTCCTAGATGTGATCAACATAAAAAGGCAATATCATATATCTAAGCTAATCAATCATAAATACACCTTTAGACCACATTCCAAACGACATGAGAGTAACATGGGCTGCCTAACACATACGTCATCCTCTTAAACATGACCTTTACCTCCATCGGTAATTTTACATCCTTTATACAAAAAATTCAAAAATCAACATTTTTAAATCTCAAACATCTGGATTGCTGTTATCATTTTAACATCACTAAAGCTTTTGAATCGTTTGGCTGCAGAAATATTATGTATAACCAACGCTGTTCCATGGTGCATTGACATTCTGTTTTCGACACCGTTCATAGGTACTTTGTCAATCAGTTACCAGCTGATTTGAGTCCGTTTGAAAAGGTTTACTCTCCGGACCCTGGAACTCACGTGAACTTATGTGTTGCCTGAAGTTAAATCTAATAAAGTATTAAACATCACTCACTTTTAAACAACAACATGTACATTTTTTACTAACTTCATTTTTTGTAAAGGGTTGTACCCTAATATTTTGGTGGCTCAGGCATGTTAACCTGTAAGTAAAACCATTTTGCTTTTTAACCTTAGTCAACATTTCAATCACGTTTGTTTTAATTAAATGGTTTATACTTATTTTAGGCTTTTTAACCTGATGATGGAATTATTATTCCGAAAACGTTTGTGTTTTTTGATGTAGCCCTTTTAAGGGTTTTTAAATATATACCTACATACAAAGATTAAACCTCTTTTTGTAATACATGGTATACAGCCAGCTGCAGGAATTTATTTTCCTTGTGGATTTTTTAATAAAATACTGCTGCACGAAGAGTATATTACAGAGAAATGAAAAAAATACTTAAACTGAAAAAAGAATTTCGATAGAAAACTAATCAAACTATGTTGGACAATGTTGGAAGAGACGAAAATAAAGTGGCTCACATGTTGCTTTAATGGAATTAGGAAAGTGAGATACGTGGCAGATAAATAGAGAAGTAGTATGTTAGTATCTATATATAAAAACAAAAAAGGAGATGTTCAACAATGCATAAACGACAGAAACAAACAGTAGTCACAACATGAGAATATGAGAGAGAGAGAGAGAGAAAGTAATTAATATACAGATATGTTTTCCTTTTTCTAGTACCTACTCTTCTCTTTCTCCTCCTCCATATAAGCAATTCTGCTTGTTGATTAACGAATTAATACCTCTATGGAAGGTTGTCACTCCATCTTTTGCGCGGTCGTCCGATACTTCTTTTGCCGCTTGGTGATATCTCTTACTATTTTCACGACACGGGTCTCCTCCATTCTGCTTATATGGTTATTCCATTCTTTTCTTCTATTTTGTGTCCATTCATTTATACACTATATGTTACAGTTTCTTCTAACGTCTTCACTTCTCTGTTGATCTCTCGGCGTATTTCCTGTAATTCTTCTCAGTACTCTCATCTCTGCTGTTTCCAGTAGCCTCTGCGTTGTGGCTGTGTTGGGTCTTCTTTCTGAGGCATATGTCGTTATTGGTCTTACACGGGCTTTATAAATTCTTGACTTCATCTCAGGTATTTTATTTTCATTACTTGTTCAATACTTATGCCTTCAATTTCTATTTTACATCTGGTTAGTTCTTTGCTGACTACTATTATTTTAGTTTTCAGAGATGAGATTGTCATATTAAATTCTTTTGCTCTTATGTAAAAACTGTGGACTAGTCTTTGCAGACTATCCTCATTTTAGGCTATCAAGATTGCGTCGTCTGCGTAACAGAGTATTTTTATTCCTTTGTTTCCCATTTTGTATCCTCCTCCTTTGTTAACGATTTTGATGATTTTATCTCTGATCAAATTGAAGAGCATGGGGCTCAATGAACCCCTTGTTTTATTCCGCTGCCGATTTCTATAGGTTCTGTAAGTTGATCATCTATTCTGACTTCTATTTTTTTGTTTTGGTAGATGTTTTCGATAGTTTTTATAATATTTAGGGGAACTTCTCTATTATGCAGAAGATGGATTACATCTTTAAGTCTTACTGTATCAAACGCTTTCTTTATGTCACCCAGATACAGAAATGCTGGTCTATTATACTCTAATGATTCTCAGTAATTTGCTTTATAACGAATATTGCATCTGTACACGATCTTCCACTACGAAAATCCTGTTGTTCATCTGCTAAACTTATCCTCTGATTGATTAGCACTTGTAAAATTTTAGTTGTAAGTTTTAGCGTAGTATTTAACAAGTTTATACCTCTGTAGTTTTCTAGCTGTTTTTATCTTCTTTTTTGAATCGTAGAATTAGTTCGCTCGTTCTCCATTCTTCCGGTATTTTATTGTGTTTTATAATTTTATTAATTAATGTTGTTAATTGTTGTGTCATTGCTGCTCCACAATATTTCAGGAATTCGTTTGGTATCTCAGCTTTACCTGCTGATTTTCTGTTCTTCAGGTTTTCAAGTATTTTCCGAACTTCCTTTACATTTATATTAAGTTCTTCATTTGTGGTAATTTTTTATGTTTCCTGTTTTAGCCTCGTTTGTTCTTCCTCTGCAAAGAGCTGTTTTAGGTAGTCAACCCACGTATCCTTTTCAATGTGTTTTGGTTCTATTAGTTCCTTTACCCCCGTCTTTTGACCTCCTATGAAGCGCCATATTTCCTTTGCAGCCGTAAAAATCATGTTCCATTTCTTTCGAAAAGCATTCTCAGCCATCATTTTTTATTTTTCTTACAAGTGCATGTGTTTCGTTTCTAATTGTCATGTAATTATGGTATGCCCCTTGTGTTTTGGTTGACATGTATTTCAGATAAGCTTTTTTGTTTTCTTTATATTTTTCCTCCACTTCTGTACAAAACCTTGAAGTTCTTGGCCTTTGGAACGATTTATTTTTATTTATATTTCTTTCACCAAGAACTTCCATTACCGAGGCATATTAGATTTACTTTTGGTCTAGATTTCTTCGACTCCATCACTTTCTGTAATATATGTGTTTCTGCATTTTTCGGTTATTCGTTTTTAGAATAGGTATCGTGTGGAGTCATCCTGTAACTTTTCGACTTTTATCTTTGTGGTGTATTCTGATGGTTTGTTATCACATATATATGTGTTTTCATTCGGATTTTGCACAACACCAATTTATGATCGCTTTCTACGTTTGCTGATTACATCCAAGATTTGAGAGGTTTGTAACTCTCTATTCGACAGAATGTAGTCTATCATAGATCGTTGTCCTCTACTGTTTCCAAAAGTGTATTTGTATTGTTCTTTAAGAGGGAAAAATGTATTATTAATACGTATTTAGTTTATGCTGCAGAGGTCCGTTAGAAGGTCTCCGTTTTCATTTCTGATATTTTTATTATATCGCTGTTTTATTGCTGGAACTATATCACTGCCAACAAGGGCGTAAAAATCACCCATATTGATTATATATTAATTATTTGGGGTCTCGTTTATTACAGTCTGAAGGTGTTTGTAGAAGTTTTCCCTTGTGGTGATATCTCTGTTGTTCTCTGCTGCATAGATTGCTAGCACATTCAGAGGTTTGACAAGCAGTTTAACTTTTATACTTACTCTTTTTTCAGAGTTATATTTACATTCTTGTACTTGGTGTAAAAATTTTCTGTGTAATTAAGTTCTTTTGTAATTTCCTGTTCTCTTGTGTTTAGAGACTTTACTTTTCAAGTAGCGATGCGAAGTACATTTCTCGTTTTCTATAAATTCGTTGTCCTCTTTCTCACGTTAGTCGTCGTAATGAAATCATTCCTGTTTCGAGGCATAATCTTGTTTCTATGAGCTTTATGGTTTAAAAGTTTATCATATTGTCTTAACTTGGCTGTAGACTGATTCCACTAATAAAACTTGGCTATACCCATTGCAAATTCATCTTCAGCTCTTCTTCTTCTTCAATTGTCCTTGTTTAATCTGGTTTAGTTGCAAATGATTTTCAGTCAGAATAGTTGGCTACATACAGATGCGTAACATACTCAACATATCTGAAAATTGGTTTGGATAAAGGTCGTGTGAAAGTAGGATTGTATCAAGGCTCAGTTCTTATTTATTCTCATTAGTGTAGGATCAGATAACACTGAAATTTCAAAGTGCTAATAGAAAATACTAAAAATAAATTGAAACAAAAACTAGAAGAATGGAGCAGTTTATTAAAGAAAAAGGATTCAAGCTTATTATGACAAAAATGGAATATCTAGCATATTTATTTAATGATGTATTTACTACTACACATACAAATATAAGTATAGCTACTACAAAAATTATTATGAAAATTAATAGTGTAAAGTATTTAAATACTTTAAAGTTCAGCATAACAAAGCAATAAAAAAGTAGATAAAAATACAAGTAGTCGAGTTAGAATAGATGGATAATATGAAAGTAATATTATGTAAGAGAAAGGCTCAAATGAAACTGAATGCAAATTCTCTATAAATTGTCATAACACCAATTACTGACTGCTAAAAAGACCAAAGAATAATAACTGGAGACTCACTGACTTCCTGAAGTTTCTGAAATGAATGAAAGGGAAAGACCAGAGAAGGTCTGATGGGATAAGCTAGCACAAAATGTTGCTTGTGAAGAAACTTTTAAAAAAATGTAATTGGGAAATCAGGTTCCGTATTTCTTTTGCGTTTTTGTAGGATAAATGTAGATAACCTAGGAGAATAAATAAAATACAAAAACATAAATATATGCTACAAAACAATAGACAAATATAATGTCAAAATCAAATCATAGAACAGCATTTCTAGGAATTTTCATTTTTTTAAGTGTTTTTTTAATGTGATAAACCGTGATAAAGACAAACAAAAATAATTGAACAAATACACAATTTCAGTAGAACTAGTAATTATTATAAAAATTACGAATATAAATACATACATATATGAAGTGAGTTTTGTTAAAAGAGTATATTACTACTAGCATATACCAAAGCATAGACGTAATTTCAAAAAATGTGAATATTACATAATAACAACCGTAATATTTAGACAACAGAGAAGTGACAGGAAAGTAATTAGAAAAGCAAGAGAATGTGACTTTGTGGAAATTGCTTCATGAGTGGACAAAGACAAGTGTTGTAGTTGTTTGAAGGAGCTACGCTTTACTTTGTGACATGGTCAGCGAGGCGAAACAGTCCGGAAGAACGATTTCTACACTTTGGTCTGTAACGGAGAGTAATACACAAAAAATACAATGAATTACATGCAACTGGATTTAAAAATGCAGAACAAACTATTTTTATTACGCTAATGTTGCCGATCTTCAAAAAGTGTTATTATAATTATTGAATAGCGCCAAATAGTGTGTATTTTTATGTGGTTTTGTTGTATTAAATACAACCGAAAACTTCAGATTGATTTAGTAATAGAAATACCACGTGGTTTATATGTATATAGGTACGTATAATACATATATTGTACATTCATCCCATCCTACTTGTAATAAAAAATTTACTATACGGATATATAAAAAACCATAGAAGAGTACATTGTAAATAATTCCTATTTAAACGTTTATACTCGATTTAGACATGCATGATAACAGCGTTTTTATGGTAAAGATTACAAGACTCTTGATAAAGAAGACAATTTTTTGTTTAGAAATTTATAAAAATAAAATGACCACGTCAAAAAATCAAATATAACACAACATTGATTGCAAAATGTGCTATCAATAATTTCCAAGTAGAGTTTAATTGATGGATTCGACCGTTACTTGATGGAAATTCATTTTATGTAACAATAAAATACTGAAAACTTTGTTTTCAAAACTTCCACCAAATTTATTTTAAACTCTTATCACTACAGCTGTTTCGGCTGATTGCCTTTCTCAAGTGATCTATTTTTTGGCATGCGTTTACACTTTATAGTCTCTAATGAAATCAGTTGAGGAGGGGAGAACTGTTTGTCTCAAGTTGGTCATTCAGAATTATTTCTGTGTTTTTTAATTTGTTGATTTCCATAGATTCTAACAAAGATAGCTTAAGGCCTTTTTTTTTTAATGTGGAGAATTTTAAATTCGTCATTAAAATAATGATTATGATCTAGAAGGTGAAGTGCTTATGTAGAATCTGTTTTTCTATTATTGAAAGCTCTTTTATGTTCTGCTATTAGTTTATTAAAATTTCTACCAGTTTGACCGATGTAAGTTTTTGGGCAGTCGCCACATTTAAGTTTGTACACACCACTGTGTAAGTATTTTTTATTTTGGCTCTTATTGTTTTTATTTGTTGTTTACCTTGTTGTTATTTGTTCTGAAAGCTGGTGTTATTCCTTTCTTTTTTATGTGTTTGGCTATTTTTGTTGATATTTGCCTGTATATGTAATCGAGCAGAAGGTACTGGGTTTTTTCTCTGGTGGTGGAAATACTAAGTTCAGGGCTTTCTTGTGTAGTTTTTGATTTAAAATTTTATTAATTGTTTGTTCGTTGTATCCATTGTTTACTGCTATTTGCTTAATGATATTTAATTCTGTCTCAAAATTGTATTTTGACATCGGAATTTCTGTTAATCTATGTAACTTCTGTTAATGTATGTGTGTTACATGTGAGATTGTTCGTAATGTGAAAGTTTAAATTCAGTGTTTTCAGCATATTTCAAATGCCTCATATTTAGCAATGGAAATTCCACGGCGACCGGTCAATGGAATTAATAAATAATTGATGGATTCGACCGTTACTTGATAGAAATTTATTTTATGTAACATCAAAACACTGAAAACTTTGTTTTCAAAACAACCACAAAATTTATTATAAAATCTTCTCACTACAGCTGTTTCGGCAGAGTGCCTTTCTCAAGTGATCTATTTTTGGTATGCGTTTACACTTTATAGCCTTTAATGAAATAGGTTGAGGAGGGGAGAACTGTTTGTCTCAAGTTGGACATTCAGAATTATATCTGTGTTTTTTAATTTGTTAAATTCCATAAATTTTATCTTTGTTAAAAATGAAAAACGTAGTAGTGATAATTAAAAAATTACAGAACGTCATTTTTCACAATTATTTTTAAACGCAATTATCTCGGAATCAGCGATCTTGAGTTACGATAGTTTTCGTTGGGAGGGTCGAATTAAGATGACGATTACGATGATAACACTGTACTAAGAAATATTTAACTTCTAACATGATCTATACCGATGTCCCAAACTATCAAATATATAAATTCTATAATACTTTAGGAATTCAGTGATTTACGATTCCCAAGTAGTCAGCCAACAACTAAAAAATAATATTTTTGCAATCTGTAACCATGTTTCAGATTTCCTTCGAACACGGCAACAACAATTCT
Organism: Diabrotica undecimpunctata; assembly: GCF_040954645.1. NCBI lineage: Eukaryota > Metazoa > Arthropoda > Insecta > Coleoptera > Chrysomelidae > Diabrotica > Diabrotica undecimpunctata. The sequence continues at coordinate 112,079,765 of NC_092805.1, read as the reverse complement.
ATCTAAATTTAGTACCCTCTTCCGATGTTAACATAGCCATGGAACGCACAGTAGCTTCCCAGATAGGGATCGGAGATCGCCGATAGCGATCTAATTGAAAACTTACAATGAAGTACCAATAAATATCAAAGTGAGTAGATAATAGTGATAATACGCACTATCTATACTATTTTCCGGATTCCTATTGCCTTTGCCTTTTAACATTAAGAACAAATTTATAAGCAAATTGTCTCACGTCTTCCTAAGATGGTACAATAGAGTTCGCTTACTGATTGTAAGTTATGGTTACTTAAATTTAAATCTAGTGCAATCAATTTAAAACATTAGAAGTCTATAGTAATATTGGAAATCTTGGCAGTTAAATATTTTAATGAATATACAGAATACAATCAAAAATACTATTAACTATATATTCATATTTATTTTCATATTACATATATTGTAACTGACATCAAAATTCTATAAAAGTGGATGAAAATAGGTAGGATTTAAGGCAAATTATAATTAAATACTAATTAATATCAACAAAAAATAATCAATATTTTATATACTATAATATTTACTGAAAATAATAATAATAATATAATATATGTCTAATATAATTATTACATATATGTTTTTTGTGTGTCTGTTAAAAGTGATATTGACTTAAAATAGACTTTATACGGTGAATGGTGAAATTTAGAATATTAGATAGTATTTTTTTTAATATAATATGTACAACAAACATACTTGTTTCGTTAGCAGAACTTATGAGGAAACCCGCCTACATGTTTCCGAACAATTTCAATAAACAAAATATAACCGATTAACGGTTTGGTATTATTTTATTATGCCTTAAATCGATTTTAAAACTCTGAAAAATCTTGCAAAAAGCCAATTGTGCATTGTTATTTTGTTTATTAAAAACAAAATTGGGAAAGTTAAGATTAAAATTCGGGAATTTTGTCAGATTTTGAAGGACAGAAAGATCATTGGTTAAAGAAAAGTTGGTAGAACGAGAAATTTGGATAAATGATGGATTTTAAAAATGCCGATAGAATTTTTATCTATTGCTGATCTGATTCTAGGAAAATATCTAATCCTGAGAAATGATATAGTCCTGAGAAATGATCTAGTGCCGGTATTTGTGAACGGTGTAACAGTCATTTTTTTAAAGTGGTTGTAGTTCTGGTCTATAGATGCTGATTGGGAGAAAATGCAGCAGTTAAGTTTTGCAATATTTGTAAGTACAAATAAGTTATTATTCACCGGGAGAATTATAGACTAGCAAATTTTTGAGATCTAATCCTATCTAATGTCGGTGTTTGAGAACGGTGTAATAGTAATTTTTTATAAGAGTTTAAAAAGTGGTAGTAGTTGTGGTCTATGAATGCTAATTAGGAGAAGTTGAAGTAGTTAAGTTTTGCAATATTTGTAAGTACAAATAAGTTATTATTCACCGGGAGAATCATAGACCAGCAAATGTGTAAGATATAATCCTGAGAAGTGATCTAGTGTCGCTTTTTGTGAACGGTTTAACAGTGGGTAACAGTTTTTGTAGGTAAGAGTTTAAAAAGTAGTAGTAGTTCTGATCTATGAATGCTAATTGAAAGAAGTACAGCAGTTAAGTTTTGCAGTATTTGTAAGTGCAAATAAGTTATTGTTCACCGGGAGAATCATAGACAAGCAAAGTTTTGGCAGCCAAAAGAAATAGAAAGGTTTACAGGTTTTTTGAGAACAATATTGCAGAGGTACAAAGTTTTGAAACGCAACAAAAAATAAATAAAATTAATTTGTAAAGTTTTCTTTTGTAAATTTTTCGTAAGCTAGAATCTGTTATTTGTTAATGATAATTTAATTTGGAATGTGCAGTTTAATTTTCTCAAAATAGGAAAAAAATGAAATTTCTAAGTGATTTGTTTATACCCGTAATCATTTTTCAAGAGATTTTAACATTATATTTAATTGTATTGCACAAATTTAAATTTTATTTATTTTCTTCCACTGCTGTTTATTGTTAAACACTAGTCAAAAACAAAGGTATTTCCAAACTCAAATAAGAACCCTGAGATATAATAAAAATCTAATTATTAATTTGGCGTCTGTAATTCAAATCATCCAGATATATAAATAATAAAACTTAATAATTTTTTTGTTTGTTAATTATATTGAAATTCATTATGGGAAGTCGACCCCGTATACTACGGATTAAGGTCAAGAAAATGATATATATATAAATATATATACATGTTCAGAAAGATTTCCGCGGCTAGCACAATTAAACCCAAAGCTAAGAATAATATCCTGTTTTCTTCAGGGCTTCCGAGGTCTCAGTCTTCCGAGCCCCCAGACACTACTAAACTGATCACTAATCAGTAATGCATTGATTACTTACTAATATTTACTTATTCACCTATACCTTTTGTAGAAAAGTAATATTAAAAACAATAACATTTAAAAAAATTAGTACTAAAATATATTACCTGCTACTGACTATTTGGTAAGCCCCAAAAAAGTATATTAATACAGTGTCCAAAAATCTTTTTTCAGGTAAACATATCATGTACCGGGTTTAAATACATGATTAATATAAAACTTGAAATGGACATACCAAAACAGCACTACAAAACATCTTTATTGAATTTAATACTATTTCTGAGCTACCTGTGGGTGACCATTGTCCGAAAACAAGTGCTGCATAGAATGAATGGGTTCGGGCAATGGATTGACCCTTTCTTTCTTGTTCTTTTTCGGATCACCGCTTTATGTAGAGTAGATCACGGCAGCGTGGGAGAATGTAAGAGTTAACACCTTGCTGGGATTCTCAGGTCTATAGTTCTTCGCGCTACCGTTAGCCGCAGGTCATATTATTTTATCTAAGAGATCTTTAATAGGCCAGGTACTATTAATTTATAAGAATAAAAAGTTGTAATTTTGAAATTTTGAAATGTGTGCTGCTTTATAGAATATAACTATCCGGTGGATTTTGTAAAACAATTTATTTAAAATACGACATTCTGTGGAAAAATGGATAAACAAATATAAAACAAATGTGTTTATTAATCATCATTACCAAATAAAATAATTAGTTTCTGTTTGGTTAATCTTCTCCGTTTCACATTGACTTTTATATTAACTAACTTCTTTAACATGTTCGCTTCTAATGTGGACACAACTGTATATTCACCTTTTTTATTTGCCATAAATATATCCGGTTCTCTATATATTATAACGAAATGTGTTAGATATGTCATTAAATTTATTCAAAATTTCATTATTTTTCCAATTTCTAATATCATGTAGTGGGAATAAATTCTTAATTACAGGAATATTTCAAAAACTCTATGAAATCACAGGAAACAGTAATTTCAGTGATCTTATCCGCGTCTTGCTGCACAAAAGAAGATTTTTCGTTTCTCTCTTAATAGAAAGAATAGCAGAAAAAGGCATCTATGGCATACCACTTTTAAAAAGTCTCTTTGTCAAAAGTAGACTCCAACTGACCCACCTAACATGACACCACTAACAAGGGAGCTAACCCACAGCTAACAGCTAACAGTTTTTTTCATTTATAAAATTTTGTAATCCTTTTGTTTATTTTTGTTTGATGTTTCTGGTCATTATGTTTATTTTAAGGTATTCTTTCTAACAGCGGCGTCGCGATTACGGGTTTATTCTGCTTGCGACGTCAGACTATTACCTGTATTCGTTACAATTTCTTAAGAATTTACCAAAAAAATATATTTTGCAGATATCCAGTTCGTCAATACAATTATTAATCTTTATTATTAATGCTTCATCGTCACCTAGTTATAATTCTGGTAAATTTATATCGTTGGTAATACCAATATGATTGGTGGTACTAACCATCATCAAATCTCAAAAGTTACAATTCTTCGGATATATTATCCGAACTGAATCCAGATATGCTGTCCTTCAAGCCATCCTGCATGGAAAAATATTTGGAAAACCAGATACAGGAAGAAGAAGAACATCTTGGTTAAAGAACCTGAGAATCTGGTTCAATACAACATCTGTGCAGCTTTTCCGCACTGCTGCAGATAAGATAAAGATTGCCATGATGATCGCCAACATTCGTAACGGATAGGCACATCAAGAATAAGAAGAATACCAATATTAATCCATTTTAAAGACAAGTGAAATTATTACATATGTTACTAATAAATAAACAAAAATATCATAATATGCCTACTAGAATTTTCCTTTCCTATCCTTAGAAAGTCCTCAGAGTTCAATAAGATACCCTATCGTCACCAAAATGACACCAGAAGTATTAAGATTTTTACACAGAATAGGTTGATTCTATTCAAGCATGCCAATACATAAATCGAGCGAAAATTACTACAGCCTAGTTCACATGTGTATAATGTATCACTAAGTCTATATCACCGTTAAATGTATGATACTTGGTTCTACATAAATTATAATATTAATAAAATATCTTTAAATTAAAATCTCTAAATATTCTTTGAACTTTGGATATACCGGAGAATGTTGAGAATTCCATGGACTACCAGGGTCACAAATGAGGAAGTGCTGAGAAGGATGGATCGAGACAAAAAATTGTTGAGAACAATAAAAGTACGCAAGACTGCATAGATTTCGAAAAAGCCCTTGATAGAGTACCACATACATTATTATTTTAATGCTTAGACTCAGTTGGTCTGGACACGTATGACATTAGATTGCTTAAAAATCTTTACTACAATCAGACCGCTTGTGTTAAGGTGGACCAAGAGGTTTCAGCTAAAGTTTCTATTAAGCGTGGTGTCAGACAGGGATGTGTTATGTCACCGATGTTGTTTAATGCTTACACTGAACCAGTTTTTAAAATAGCGTTAAATAATCGCCGCGAAGGTGTTAAGATCGGTGGTGAAATTATTAACAACATCAGATACGCCGATGACACCGCAATAATGGCAGAGAGTCTAGAAGATCTTCAAACCCTGTTGAATGCTGTAAACAACGAATCCACCGAAAAGGGCTTAACAATCAACGCAAAAAAAAACAAAATTGATGGTGGTCGGAAAAATTAATATCGAAGACTCAGTACTAAGATTAGATAACAAAATCCTGGAAAGGTTGGAACACTTTAGATATCTGGGTAGCTGGATTGACTGCAGGGTTGAAAGTAATGAGGAAATTTCGACCAGAATAGAACTCGCACGGAAAAACTTTATTAACTGGCGTTCTGTATTATGCAGTAGAAGTCTGTCGTTGACCACACGTCTAAGAGTATTGAAGTGCTACGTCTGGTCCACTTTGTTCTATGGATGTGAAACCTGGACAACAAAAATAAAAAATCTTAACAAATTAGAAGCGTTTGAGTTATTGTGTTACCGTCGCATACTCAGAATCCCATGGACAGCACACATATCTAACGAACGCGTGCTAGAGACCTTGCACAAAGAGCGAGAATTGATCATCATCATCAAAATGAGAAAGGTCCAATACTTCGGTCATATAATGAGAGGACCTAAATATCGCTTACTCCGGTTAATCATTCAGGGCAAAATCGAAGGAAAACGTTGGGTCGGAAGAAAACAACTGTCCTAGCTGCGTAACATTAGACAATGGACAGATCGAACGGTCGAGGAGCTGTTTTATCTAGCTGCCGACCGAGAATCATTTCATCAGCTTGTCAATATGACGATAGCCAACGCTTGAATACAAGCATGGCACACAAAGAAGATGAAGACTGCATAACTTGGACACATACTGCATACCATGGAATAGGTAGAAAGAGGAAGTCATGGCTGCGAAATATTCGAGACTGGACAAAAATGAATGTAGAAGAAATATTCCACGTTGCAAAAGACAGAGAAGCTTTTAAAAATGTGGTCGCCAACCTCCGTTAATGGGGACGGCATAAGAAGAAGAAGAATAAAATATTATATTTAAATTATTTTATTTTACTTTTATACTTTTCCATCAATTGTGACAATAATCCGTAACTACGCAATAATCAGATCTTAACCACACTTATGGCTTCTATCTAGTTGCTCTGATGAGTCCTGCTAGGACGAAATACGTTTAAGCGAATTTTAGAGGCAATCTACGTGAAATTAAATCTTTAGATTAAAATTAAAACTATTTAGAGCTCACCTTGATATTTGGCAATATTCAATGGATTTTCTAAAAATGCTAAAACAGATTAATTATTATTCCAAAGGGAATTCCTCTTAATGATATAGATATCTGTCATTTGTCAAAGCACTCACTTCCAGTATCATAAGACTTTAATTTTCAATAGGAAATATACCAGGTGTGGCACATAATTAGCGACAGATATTTAGCTGGAGAATTCAGACATCTATAATTTGACATAATTTCGAACGAATTTAAAAAAAATACTTAATCTTGTTGTTAAACTCTACCACCAACAGTTCAAATAACTAAACTTGATGAAAAATTGTCATTAACACTAGCAGAACATGAGCGTGGTGTATAGCTTTTAACAGATGTAAGACTCTTAATAAATTAATGCTTTTCCACAAGGAGAGTGAGAGTTCATATGAAAAGAAGAGTTAATAGAACAGAAAAATGCCTGAATTTTCCAGCAAAGTATTCGTCTAATAATATGCCACGCATAGTCTATTTATTATCTATTTAAAATTAAGGATTTGTGGTACTGAAAGAAGGAGGTTGCCAACTGACATATTTCTATATCGCCTTTGGAATAAAAATGACCTGATTCAGCATTTTTTTTAACAACATCCAGTGAATTTTTTAGTGGCCAACCCTATATATATATATATATATATATATATATATACCGTATATATATATACCATATATATATATATATATATATATTATTGTGATATTTAAAGTCTTGGTGCGCCAAGCAATAATTAGCTAATTAATTTTTTTAATTAATTAAAATTATTTAAATGATATGATTATGACTCTATCACAATTTTTAATTCTTTTATCTCAGGGTTAAATTCGTGCTTCAATATCTATGCTATTACATGTGAAAGGTAAGGTCCAAAGAATACCGGAATATTAAAAACACATATGATCTAACACTATATATTGAAATAAAATTAATGAAATAATTCACACTCAAAAGTTTTCAATAAACAAATCTCATATAATGATTCTCAAAAATTTTGTTCTACATACGAGAACAATCAAATTAAATGGTACAAACAATATTAATTGAAATCTCAAAATTCCGAACTATTCTAACTCTCCTAATCAAAATATTTATATCCTTTCTAAATTAAGTGTAAAAATTGTGTTATCAATAAAAGAAAAACTGCAGAAAACAAAATATCTCTCTCTGATGATGAGTGGTCCAAATCCTTGTTCCTTATAGACTGTATTATCTCCTCTCAACCGCTCCCTATGTAATCAGCAATCTTACACAGATTGTTGCAAGTATATCGTCCTTAATGATCTCCTTCAAAAGCACAAATCATTCAAATTATGATAGCCTTTTCTCCTCTCGATAAACTGAATCTCTCGTTGGCCCGAGTGAAAAATGACTCTTGGAATATCTTCTCTTTACGATAAACTGAATCTCTCGTTGGCCTGAACAGTGACTCTTGAAATATAAGTAGAGAAATATGACTTACAATATTTTGCTGCTTCAGCTCCTGTCAGATACACTAACTCCACAAAAACTCACTAACATTCCACACTACTGCTTGCTACATTTCAGGAACCGCCAGAGAACAATCCCTGTTCCTCTCACAGACTTGGAAACCAACTAACCGCTATCTTTTCTCTCTCCTCAATCTCGCTAAACTTTCTCCCACATACTTATCCCACCTTTTTCAATCTCCGCCAATCACAACTCGTCACAATTCCCCCATTTCTTCATTTCGATAACAAACAAATTTTTACCTATAATTATAAATTTCCTAAAACTTATTTACAAATAATATTTTTCTATAAATCTTAAAACTAACAAAAACCTCTTTCTAAAATATCTTCTATTGTCTTTAATCACTGCACTAATGCATTTGTAAAAACCCGTTTCAATTTGTCTTTTGTTTCACTTAAACTTATGCGGGTCACTCAAGTTTAACAAAGAAATGATTGATGTAAAGCTTACATTTTGTTTGGTACAGGTAATTCAAGGATTTAATAACTTTCCTTCTCCGAAATGTTTGTTGGATATTATCCTACTTATCTGAATTATTTTAATGTTTTTGAACTTTGAAATATTTTTAAACAAACCAATATTTTTCTCGATTTTACATATCATAACAAATCCCCGCCATTTGATCTGCCGAAAACTCTTTGTTAAATTTTAAAAATGACAAAAGTTTTCTAGGATCAAATTATTTCACTATGTTATTAAAATCTACTTATGATACTGACAAATGTCGTGAATGTTAAAATACCCCGTATATTGCCTGTCTTTATACGGGATTGGATATATTTTCGTTTTAAATTTTTCCAAGTATTTTCCCTTAAAAGAAAGTTCATAATTTTTAACCACTTGATTTACTTTATTAACAAAATCTCCATGGTTTCCTAAAATCTTCTCTATTTCCTTCTCCATGTTTTTTCCACAATTTATTTTTCTTTCATCCACCTTTTGTTCACATGTGTTCACTGTCCATAATACTTCTTCACAAAATTCTGGATTCTCGTCCATCAGTGCCATTTTTTCGTCTGTTTTCTTTTTATCCTCTAATTCCCTTTGGTATTCCGAGCACCATGTTTCTATTCCTTTCATTTCTCTGATGATACCTTCTTTTTCTTCCTGCTTCCATTCTGTTTTATCGTCGGTTGCCAACAATTCTTCTGTACCTTCTATTTCCTGTTTTTCTCTGGTCTCCATCTTATTTTCCTGCTTTCTTTTCGAACTCTTCTTCTTTTTCTTCCTTCTCTTTTTCTTTTCTGTTAGATCTTGTTCTTGTACTTTCGGTTTATCCTCTACAGTCATATCGATTTCTTTGCGTTTTTCCTGTGCATTGATCCTTCCAGAATTTGTTTTCCTATCTGTTTGCTTTTCTTCTCCTGTGTTGTCTGGTTCTGCTCTGATTTCCAGTTTATTTTCCGAAAAATTTATGGTGATATCTTTTTTCCTCAATTCATCAATTCCCGCTATCATATCATGATTTAAATCTTCAATCACCACACATTTCATAATATGGAATTTGTTTCCCACTCTTATCTGTACTCCCAAGCCTTCGTTTACTGTCGTCAAATTTTTATTGTTTGCACCCACTAAATCAACCCTAGGAATCTTATACACAAATCTGTCCAAATTTAATTCTTTTACTAGTTTTTTATTGATTAGCGATATCTCCGATCCAGAATCAATCACAATTTTAATCGCTTTATGTTTTATAAATGCATCTAAAAATATTAGATTAGAATTAGAAATTTGTCTGTCGTTTCCTATTGCTACATGATTCATCTCCCTTCTATTTTTTTGTTGGAAGCTCTGGTTATTTCTATCGTCCCTTTGTTCGTTAGTATTCCTATTCGGAGGATTTTGTCCATCTCTATTCCTGTTGTGATTTTCATATGTTCTCTGTTGTGTGTCATTCCTGTTATCGTAATTTTGTTGTCTATTGTAATTATTGTAATTTCTCGGCCTATATTCGTTTGTTGATCTGGGATGTCGGTTTCTCTGGTCATAATTTGATGAATACCTTCTTTCCGGTCCATTATATTGGTCATGTTGTCTTCTATTTCTCATTTCTTTTCTTTTCGCTTCTTTTAATTGAAGGAATTGGCACAAACTATCAATATCTTGATAGTTTCTCAAAATCACGTGATCTTCCAACGTTTCCTCAAAATGTCTGCTGATCATTTCTACCAGCTGTTCGGTAGAATATTTGTATTCTAGATATTTTGAATTGTTATATATCTGCAAAGCATATCTTTCTTCAGATATTCCCATTTTTTCGTGATATTTTCCATTCTGTAGCTCTTGGTTGATTTCTCTCTGTTTATTTTTCCCCCAGAAATAGTTGAGAAATTTATTTTCAAAATCTGTCCAATTTTCAAACTCATCTTCCTTGCTTTCATACCATAACGCTGCTCCTTCTTTCAAATGGTTTCTAATTGTTTCTTTGCAATCGTCAAAATATCTAATATGTTGTAATTTGTTTTTCAAATTTTTAACAAACGGTACTGGGTGTGTTTTCCGAATATCCCCGCCAAATTGTATTTTCGACTCGCTTGTTCCATGGATGATAACTTCTTTTCTCTCTACCCCTCTTAGTTCAATTTCTGCCATTTGTTTTTCATTTTGCTTTAATCTTCTTTCTATTTCCTTCCTGTCTTCTTGTAATGCCATTTCAAATTTTTCTTCTAACTGTTCTAATTCCTTTTTCTGGACCGTCTTACTATCTTTCATTACATTTTCAAGTTTGCTTTCTAATTCCTCCAAATTATCTTTAATTCTCATTTCTTGTTCTTTCATATCATTTTTAATTTCATTAATCTCTTCTATTTGTTGTATCAGTTCTTTCTTTATCCCCTCAACACATCCTCTAATTTCCTGTTCATAGTTTTCCAGACGCTGCTCTATATTGCTCATTGTTTGTTTTGTTTCCCGTTGGTTTTCTTCCATTTTTAGTGATGTTTCTTTTTGGTTTTTCTCTATTGTTTGTTTTGTTTCTGCCATTGTTTGTTTTGTTTCTTGTTGATTTCTATCCATTTTTAGTGATGTTTCATTCATTGTTTGTGTCTGTATTTGCATCATTGCTAATAATTTCTCTATTCCTGATAATTCTTTTTTTTCCTCAACTATTGTAACATTTCCTTCATTATCCGATCCTTCTTCAACAATTGTTTCCTCTTCTCTGTTATCCTCCTTCCTTTCTTGCATTTTGCTTTGACTCCTTGTGGTCGACATGTTGTTTCTTTTCTTTACTGTTTTTGTCCCCGCCAAATGTGAAATTTTACAACACTCTATATGTTTCAGAACACGACAATATTTCTCCCCAAATGTATTAAATTTTCACGACAAATATCAAATATGCAATCAGTAAAATTCAAATAATTCAAAATAAATATCAAATGTACGATTGGTAAAGAAAATAAAATCAAATAATTCAAAAGCAGTAAATATCCACTAACTACGATCAATCAATAAATCAAATTTATATTCTCTGGAAAAATTGTCAAAATACTTTCAAATTCCCTCAATGTTATATGTTTTTATCTCTGGATCACCTGTACTTATTCCAGATCTCTTTCCCTTCCTTCAAATGTAAAGCTGCGATATTTTCAAGCCCCACGTTTTGGAAGCCAGTTATTGTGATATTTAAAGTCTTGGTGCGCCAAGCAATAATTAGCTAATTAATTTTTTTAATTAATTAAAATTATTTAAATGATATGATTATGACTCTATCACAATTTTTAATTCTTTTATCTCAGGGTTAAATTCGTGCTTCAATATCTATGCTATTACATGTGAAAGGTAAGGTCCAAAGAATACCGGAATATTAAAAACACATATGATCTAACACTATATATTGAAATAAAATTAATGAAATAATTCACACTCAAAAGTTTTCAATAAACAAATCTCATATAATGATTCTCAAAAATTTTGTTCTACATACGAGAACAATCAAATTAAATGGTACAAACAATATTAATTGAAATCTCAAAATTCCGAACTATTCTAACTCTCCTAATCAAAATATTTATATCCTTTCTAAATTAAGTGTAAAAATTGTGTTATCAATAAAAGAAAAACTGCAGAAAACAAAATATCTCTCTCTGATGATGAGTGGTCCAAATCCTTGTTCCTTATAGACTGTATTATCTCCTCTCAACCGCTCCCTATGTAATCAGCAATCTTACACAGATTGTTGCAAGTATATCGTCCTTAATGATCTCCTTCAAAAGCACAAATCATTCAAATTATGATAGCCTTTTCTCCTCTCGATAAACTGAATCTCTCGTTGGCCCGAGTGAAAAATGACTCTTGGAATATCTTCTCTTTACGATAAACTGAATCTCTCGTTGGCCTGAACAGTGACTCTTGAAATATAAGTAGAGAAATATGACTTACAATATTTTGCTGCTTCAGCTCCTGTCAGATACACTAACTCCACAAAAACTCACTAACATTCCACACTACTGCTTGCTACATTTCAGGAACCGCCAGAGAACAATCCCTGTTCCTCTCACAGACTTGGAAACCAACTAACCGCTATCTTTTCTCTCTCCTCAATCTCGCTAAACTTTCTCCCACATACTTATCCCACCTTTTTCAATCTCCGCCAATCACAACTCGTCACAATTCCCCCATTTCTTCATTTCGATAACAAACAAATTTTTACCTATAATTATAAATTTCCTAAAACTTATTTACAAATAATATTTTTCTATAAATCTTAAAACTAACAAAAACCTCTTTCTAAAATATCTTCTATTGTCTTTAATCACTGCACTAATGCATTTGTAAAAACCCGTTTCAATTTGTCTTTTGTTTCACTTAAACTTATGCGGGTCACTCAAGTTTAACAAAGAAATGATTGATGTAAAGCTTACATTTTGTTTGGTACAGGTAATTCAAGGATTTAATAACTTTCCTTCTCCGAAATGTTTGTTGGATATTATCCTACTTATCTGAATTATTTTAATGTTTTTGAACTTTGAAATATTTTTAAACAAACCAATATTTTTCTCGATTTTACATATCATAACAATATATATATATATACCGTATATATATATATATATACATATATATATATACCATATATATATATATATATATATATATATATATATATATATATATATATATATATATATATAGATGTTAATACACGTATAAACCAAAAATCAAAACATTGTCAATTTTTAATAACCGAGAAAGATACAGTGCATAAAAATTTTGCTATTTAAAACTATGTTGGTTAAAAATACTTTTAAAAACTTATAAGTATTGATTAAAACTGTTTCTAATGAAAAGAATAAATTTTTAAATATTTTTTAACTGAACTGTAAAATTAATGTCATTTGTTAATCTTCTAGATTAGATAAAATTATTGTACATATACGGATCAATGCATACCATTATATAGCCATTAAGACATTAACAATGGTTCAGTAAATCCCCTATACGCTGGAACAAGCAACGCTTCCCATGGACAGCGATTAATTTATGGTGCAGCCTCATACTTCTTTAGTGTAATTTAAGATATTGGCATTTGTACCTCTGAGAATTAACTTTACTCAACAAGATAACGAGATCTTGGAGACTTTGAGTCATGCTTCCAATACTTAATTAATTCTACCATGTTTTTGAAACTAATTAGTGATTGACTAAAGTAAAATTTTCTTACGTAAAATTTATAATGAAAACAATTGGTATTTAAACATTAACAATTTTGACCATTTATTATTGCTCTAATAAGCACTACACTATTTTGCCAATGCAAAAAAGTATTTCTAAATAATTAAAAACGAATGCTTTTCGTCAGATAAAATATTTGAAAAACACGCGTCACAAAATATGCGCTGTTTACTACTGTTATATATTAAAGAGTCTCAATTGTTTATAAAAAGACTTGCAGGAGCCTATAAACAGGAAAACCAAGTATAATATATATAGATATTAATTACAAATACAGCGCCCAATTTGATGGTTCGTATTAATAGGAGAATAATAAAACAGGCAAAACACAATCAACGTCTAGGACAAAAATTTAAACTTCGAAGTAATATGAAGTGAAATCTTCTTCTTCTTTTAATAGACCTTGACTGTCCAGTCCTGGACGTAAGCCTCCCCTTGGCGTTTTCATTTTAATTTGTCTCTTACAACCTGGTGCCATTGTTTTTCAGCTTTATCTTTCACATCGTCCGGCTATCTTTTGGAGGTCGACCCACACCGCTCTTATATAATCTAGGCATTTGGTTCACCGGGTATTATCTTGTCGGGCTACCCAAAAACCACTTCGATGAAGCAGCACGTTGTATTACGTCCTCTATTTTTGTTCTTCTACGTATTTCTTTATTGCAGACGTGATCTTTAAATTTGTTTTCAGCATAAGTCGTTCCACTGGATGGTGTGTTACTTTTATATTGTTGGTGGATTTTATGGTCAACATAATTGGCTCTAAATGTATATAGACTGTTTCAGATGCCTAATTTTCCCTTTTGATTACAGTACAGCTTCTGGATCATACTCGTATTTTTCCCTTAAGACCAATCTCCCTAAAAACCTGTATTAATATATATTATATTTTATATTGTCAAAAGGTTTTTGGGTAATCGATAAAGCAAATAAAGACATCCCTTCTCTGGTCATAGCATTTTTGCACCAGTAACTTCATGCAAAAAAAATGTGTCTTGTGTTCGTAAATCGTTTTTGAAACCAAACTGAGTGGCTTCCGTTCTCTCTTCCCATTTGTCTTTAATCCGCTTATGAATTGCTGTTAAGAGTGGCTCATTAAACTGATTAGACAATGATCTTCGTAGCGGCTGGTGTTGTGCTTCTTTGGAATTGCTACGAAATTCAGCCAATCTGATGGTATTTTTCCACTATTGTTATATGTTATTAAAGAGTTTGTATAGACACTCGATATTGAAGAGTTTAACTATTTCTGAATATAAGTTGTCAGGTCCTATAACTTAATTATTGTTTGAAACCTGCGATCACATATTTCACTTCTGTTCTAAGATTAGTGGGCCAGTTAAATCTCTATTTTCATTCATAATATCTAAATTACGATCGTCACAGAACAGATCTAGTATATATTACGTTTGCCAAAGTTTGCATAGTTCGTTGTGATCGGTTATATTGTTATTTTCTTGTGTTATTTTTGAGTAGGTATATATATATATATTCTGAAGGTGTTCGTTGATGAGTCATGTTTTGCAAGTATAAGTTAGCTTCCTCGAAGTTTTTAATTAACCATTTACTTTTAGTCTTTCTTATTCTCTTTTTAATTTGTTTATTTATTTCTTTGTATTCTCTATCATTATTCTCTAAATTTGTTCTTTCTTTTATTATGTCTAGAATTTCCTCTGCCATCCAACTTTATTTTTGCTTGTATTCTTTTATCACCCAGAACATTTTGTGAAGCTGTGTGTATACTTTTTTTGATATTTTTCCATTGTTTTTTCATGCTTCCTTTTTTATTTTTTGCTAATATTGAGTATTTATTTTTTAGCATCTTTTGTAATTTTTCTCTAGTTACAGTTAAAGTCTTTAGTTAAAGAGAAAACGAGTAAGTACATATCCAACTATACATTAACTCATTATCTAATAAAGAAGACTTACTTATAGTGTGTGAATGAATGAAAAACTACACAAATGTTTATGTTTAGCAGTGGACCCAATCAGTTACATAATGACTACTTTGAAATTAAAAAAATCCACTAAAGATAGCTTTCACAATATTTACTTAAAGTGAAGTACATAAACGATTTAGCTAGATTATTTAAAAAAAAACCTAATATCTGATAAGAAGGTTCGACTAAATTGATCCGCAAACGTTTAAGAGCCTGTTCTTAGGTCATTCGTTATCAATCGAGAGCGATATGCTTATCTATTGGTCTGCAATTGTCCTTCACTTATTCACTTACGCTGCATAATATATATATATATATATATATATATATATATATATATATATATATACAGTTCATCCGCTAGATCTTAACAAAGGTATGACATTATTCACGAATTATTTTTTATATTACGTCACTTTCCTACTCACACAAAAACTAAATCGATAAACTTAAGTTGCCTGCCTTTGTGCAACAGCATACATCGAACAAAGACAACTATAGGACGATGGTCGGTGATTGATTCACCTACTGGCAATTGGTGACAGCCACCAACACCAGAGGTGAGGACAAACGCAGAAATAAATATTGAGGAGGAAGAGGTAAAGGAAGCATTAAGAAAATTAAAAAAACAGAAAATTATCAGGAGGACATAATTCCGAAAGAACTCCTAAAGTATGGAGGACCAGATCTGACCAAACAGCTACTAAAACTAATCTAAAAAATAATAGAACAAAACAGAATTCCACAAGAATAGAAATGAAGCATTATAATACCTCTCCTCAAAAAGGGAGACATTTCGGTCCCAAAAAGAATTAATTTATTAAGCACAACACTAAAATTAACGACCAAAGTAATAACTAAATAAACCAAAAGAATGAAATTGTAACACTAGCAGAAGAACAACAAGATTTTAGGTCGGAAAGATCATGTACCGACGCTATATTTCTGTGTAAGCAGGCAAGTGCAAAAAAATCATTAGAATACAACAAACCAGCATATCTATGTATCGTGGACCTTAAGAAGGCATTTGACCAGGTCAAATTAAAAGACGTTATCCATTTATTGTACGCAAGAGAGATACCATTAGGAATATTCAAAATGATTAAAAATGTCTACCAGAACAACACAATAAAAGTAAAGGTAGACGAAGCTGGAAATGTGATAAGAGAGGGAAAATCCCTGAATCTTCAATTGTTTAACCTGATGATGGATAAAATAATGAAAAAAATAAGAACCAAAAAAAGATACCAAAGAGTGAAAATCAACTTAAAATAATCTGCTATGCAGACGACACAATACTACTCTTTCAAAGTAAAGATGATTTACAACGTATGCTGCACTAATTCAATATACCTACCAGATAATTTAACATGTTAATTTCCCCAAAGAGAGAAAATGCTTGACAATAACAGAAAATTTACTAAGATGTAAATTGGAGCTTTAAAGTCAAATAATAGAACAAGTGATGGAGTTTAAATATCTAGGCATCACATTATCTAGCTGCGGAATGAAACAATATGGAGAAATAAAAATATTGGGAAAAAAATGAAAGCCAGAATCTACAAAACATGAGACCAATAATGACATACGGGGCAGAAACACGAACTACACAGAGAGGACAAAAATAATATTACAAACAGCAGAGATAAAAAAAATTTATGGTAAAATACTATGGGACAGAGCTAGAAGTACATATATACGACGTAGATGCAAGGTAGAGAACATTAAGGACTGGGTAAGAAATAGAAGAGTAGAATGGAATGATTATAAAAGCCGAATGACAACAAATAAAGTAGTACAGACGGGAAAAGACGATTCCCCAATAAGAAGACGATTAGTAGGAAGACCACGAAAACGATGGAACGACAACTAATTGGAGGCACATTGAAAAACAGACAGTGTCATGTCTACATAAAACAAAGAAGAATACGAAGAAGTTTTGACAGCGTGTATAGTGTGTGTTTAAAAGAAATTATGAACCGAAAGAATTACAAATACAGAAGTACTGCAGAGAGTTGGTAAAGAAGCAAAACTAATCACCACTATACAAACAAGAAAACTGGAATACCTAGGCCATGTGAGGAGAGAATTAAAATATCTTAGAATACAGAGAAAGATTCAAGAAAGAAGATCTGTTGTCCGATGGCAGAATTCTTGGTGTAAGAATCTACGTGATTGGTATCAACGCAGATCGATTAATTTGTATAAAAATAAAAACAGCCATTATGATTACCAACCTTTATAGTATGTTTATAAACTATTTTCGTGTCAACAAACAGTTGTTTTATCGAATAACCGTTACCTTCGTGTTTTTTTATTAGGGTAAGAATTTAGCTAATTACGAAAAATTTAATATTTATTCAAACCTCTAAGTTGACATTTTGATTTAAATATGACAAAAAACACTTCAATGGGGTCATGAAATATTTTTTAAGGGTTTTTATTTTAAAATTATGCTTGGTAAACCATTAAATTCTCAAGCTTTATAACTTTTGTTAAATGTGTTGGAATATTTCGAATTAGAAAAAGTGAATGGCTTTTGAAGTCATTTATATCTATTCAATAGGTAACATATTAAAATGAATGTTCGTTTATTAAAATACGTATTCTTTATTTAAGAGAGGTGCTGCATTATTACGACGGACAGTATTCACAATTATTAAAAAAAGAAAAAAAAATACTCATATTCTTTCAAAACCAGGTAAAAGTAGACCCAGTCCGAAAAACAATAGAACCGATCTATCTAAGGGATCAAAAATGGCAGTGCGGAATACAGTACACGATATGTACCAACAACTTAAGTACCAATTTCTTCAGTCTGAATTTGATAATAAATTAAAAGGTATTTTTTAATCAATACTTTATATAAATGTATGTTGGAAAAAATATTGATGAAAGTAGTTTAAGGAAATTTGTGCTAAGTAAATTGATTGCTATTAAGTCCAATCAATCAATGGTCTTGAAGGTTCAAAACCAGACACGGCTTCTAAATTAGAGTGATGTCATTTACTAACTTCCTTGTCTCGAATGTACCTACTACTGGATCTACTACTACATACTACTAATGTAGGTACTACTACTCAATTAGATTGTAGACATATACCTATATTAAAAATGACGTTATCTGTCCTCATTCATTCTGAATATTTGTGTTCAATATTTACGTTCCCGGTGTATATATAACTACGTACCTTATAATTGTTTTATATACACTTCCTTTGTGCCCTTTGATTTATTTTTGCCTCTCATCAGCTTATTCAAAACGTATATAATATACAGAACTATTTCCAGCATAGTGTTTTTAAATTTCTTTTACGTTGCTCGGTTTTCGTGTTGTTCATTCCAAGGTATTCAGTTTTTTATAGTTTTTCGATTTTTTTATTTCCTCTTTTACTCGTTTTACTATTAGATGATTTCTTTTAGTAAACTTAAAAAAAAAAGAAGTCAATTATAGATACCAGTAAAAGACGAAATACATAGAATAGGCATGTTCTATGTATTTCGAATATCTATGTATTTAACTAAAAAAAAAAGAAGTTAATTATAGATACCAGTAAAGGACGAAATACATAGAATAGGCATATATTTTGAAGTTGTTTATTGTAATTTTTCGTTACATAATTCTAGTATGGCTATATGGTCCGCAAACACAAGACATTGGTGCTTTCTATGATATACAACTACTATTTCCTTTAAATCTGATTCTTTTATACCTGTTTCCAAAATAAAACAAGAGAATGGATGATAATAGACAGTTATACATTATTTATTTAAAATAACAAAGTCATCTAAATATAAATTATAAATTAATAACGGACAACTGCAAAGATGAAAACTATCACGCAGTATATATACCGCTCTGCGAAGGATTAAGATAAGAACAGAAATTTGTCAAATATTAAAACCTGTGTTTGCTTATGTCGAAATTATAAAAAGATAGCCTACGTCACACGAGTTTAGTAGAAATACATGATGGAAATGAGTAAAGCGAGCGGGTAAACAAAACAATAATTTAAGGTCCCATAAAACTTGCACAATAATTAGGTTAGAACACTGTTATCAGTTGTCGCAATGAAAAGCATGATTTGCCTTAGAGATAAAGCTATTTCACCTAGCCACGGCTATTGAAAATGATTTATAGGCGTACATAATATGTGGAATTTGTTTGCTTGCCTTGGTACAGTACACCATACTTTACATATTTAATAAGCGATGTTATAACCTTCCTTAAAAACGTTTGTTACTGTTTTTTAGTATTTGTGTTTGTACCATTTAAAAGACCAAATAGAAACAATACAAATGGGGCATTGGACTAATACTTATACGGTGAAAAGTGGTACTTCCTTCCTACGATTTCATTATAAACTGACAAGCAATAAAGTAAATAAATAAACATTATAATTGTGCAACGATAACGTTTAACGTCATATGCTAAGAATGATCCAAAATGTCACTAACTTTACAAAACTTTAGATAATCAAGGTATTGGTAAATAATACCTGAAACCCATCACCTCTTCGTTAACTTAAGGGCCGTACATGACAGTATCAAGAGAACAAACAGTACTATACCAATCAATGAGTAGGTTTGGCATACCAGTAAAACTTATTCGATTAACAGGAATGACAACGTCTAACTTAAAAGCCAGATTTAGGATACAGGGAGAAAATTCTCGATTCTTTGAGATAAAGGATGGACTCAGACAAGGGGATGCCCTGGCATGCCTCCTATTTAACATTGTCTTATAAAAGACAGTCGGAGAATTATAGACTATTAGACAGGTCAGTCTAATCATCAACGAAGACAAAACCAAGTAACAGTCTTTGGAAGTCATATCCTTAAACGTGTTGACGGATTCACATACCTTGGCTCGCTAGTGACTACACCAACAAAACAAGCGAAAAATTAATAAAAGATGAATTAATCTTACAAATAGGACATATTATGCACTCCAAAAAAAATTCCACTCAAGAAATATCCAAAGAAAAACTAAAATTATTATATATAAAATACTTTCAGGTCGATCCTTACATATGGGGCGAAAACATGGACTCTAACGCAGAAGGATGAAAGACTTTTGGGAATATTCGAGCGTAAGATACCCCGCAAAATATTTGGAGCTATAAACGATCAATAGAAGTGGCACAAAAGATATAATTTCGAATTATACCAAGTCTTTAATGAACCAGATATCGTAACGTTCATTAAAACAAAGCGACTTAGATGGGTTGAACACATAATACGAATGTCTGACAATATGATTGCTGAAAATCACAGGTACACCTATAGGAAGAAGAAGCAGAGGTTCACAACGAATTAGGTGGCAGATGGAATTAAGACCGAATTAATATTAAAGATCAGAAGATGGTAACACGTCGTCAGATACCTAACAGAATGGCGACGAATCTTAAAGCAAGCCAGGATCCACAAAGGATTGTCGAGCTAAAGATAACGATGATGATGACCAGTATCTGAATTTTTACATGATGATTAATCACTAACATTCACCTGGCCAGTGGCCAAATTCGCTCTTCTTGACCCGGACTCAAGGTAGCACCAGTCGTCACCCGGACTGCGTGACAACATCCAAGGCATTTTCTTAGACATCAAGTATACCTTTATTGAAAATGATAATGCAATGGATTTCTCTGCCCTATTGCATCGAAGTATCAAATCCACTCTTCTACGGCTCCGCTTGTGAACATCCAATAATAAGCCGGTCCAGGATATTTTCCTACGTGCCCTATCTAGATACTGCCGGTCGCTACTGCCCTCCATCAGGAATATCTAACGACCTTCCGGTAGAGGTGTATGAAGGGAAGGATATATGAGGATAAGGTGGAGTACAGGATTGGAACCTGCTTTCTCCAAGGGGAGAGCTTAGTAGAGAAACTGTAGCTGGCCTAGAGGCAGGTTTGCTAAGGCCTGAAGTAGTCTGTCCTTTACTAAGAACTATAATAGAGTACTACCTGCTACCTCACATAAAGCACATAAATATAGCAGTATGACGGTGAATACTGGGAATTTCCAATTTTGACAATGTTGTAATAGCGTATTTCTTTATAGGTTACTAGCTGACCCAGCTAACTTTGTACAGCCTCAGAATTGATAAATGTTCTGCTACATTATTATAGAGCTACGTTTTGTTAACTTTTTAATAAATTAATTAAGTTTAAAAACGAACTAACTCGTGTGGCAACAAAGTAACCATTTGCTGAATGGGTTGCACTCATGATTATTTTTATTTCAGGATCTTGTAATTTACTTTTTGGTGTGTTTCTAGGCGCGAAAATGAACAAAGTGGATGATTTGCCTACAGTAAACATACTACATACATTGACCATGAGAGAAACAATTATTTTTATATCCAGTCCAGAAATATTCAAAAATTGGCCTTTGTTTATCATTGTGACAAATGCAAGACGAATCAGATATACTAAATTCGTTTAAATTCGAATGGAATAACTTTCTTTGAAAATCGTTTTATTGTATCTTTGGGTATAAAAGAAACTACTTTTTGCAAGTTCTGCGCTATCAATTTTATTCTGAGGTAATTTTAAATATTAATAGATATAAGAACATAAGAAATAACTAAGACTGTTTGCTTTGGATTGTTTGCGAAATACCAAAACGAATGAGATAATATACAAATTTCTAGATAGTAAGACTTAATTAATTTCTTTCATTAATGTATGGTTTAAAAAAATAATATCTACATACACGCTCTTCTTTAGTGTATGCATGTCTAGTTCTGTTTCTCAAATTACTTATGACGTAAATTGATCTTTGCTCCAACGGAGTGTTTCTTGGCATAAAAGATTGTCAATGAAAAAACCGTTGGCTATGTATACATCGTTAACCACAATCATGGACATCAAAATAAAAAGTTTCCTGCTTTTATCGCTGACCATCATTATAACGGAGAAAAATGTTAAATTGTCTTTAAAACTACTGGACGTGATTCATATTAGATGCCACTATACAAATATATACGAAAACAATGATAATAGTTATATCTAGCGTTTAATAGTTCTCATAAAAAAATGATTTTTTATAAAATACTCCTTTTAACTATATTTGCAATAGGTGCATTTAAATTATTTTAAGTAATTTATTTTTTCTTTTTCTCATTTTTCTGATAGAACCTGTTAATAACTGCCGAGTCAATAGGTACCTTTTCCATACTATTTCTATATATATTTATTCTATAAATTTCGTAAACACTAAGCAAATACGGTGCGTACACCTTACCACAAACCAAAGGTGCTAAGGAAATGTGCACTTTATATCCTAATCAGCAGCAAAAAAGTATAAAGGATTTGAAATATTATTATTTATGGTTATTATGAGATTAGGTTGTTCTTTTTCTGGTCCTTTTTTGATCCGAATGTTCACAATCATCAAGGATATGCATATTATCGAAACTGCTGAAACACATTTCTTTCTTTGTGTTATAAATTGAAGTAATTGATATTTGTCTTTACTCGGAATGTATATCAGGTAGAATATTGTCCGTTCTTAAATAGTCTTTCCATTTTTGACGTGACAACGTCTTAAATTAGGTTGTGGCTCGGAGTCACTCATGAAAAAGTGTAACGCCCGCTCACGTCTGTTACGATGAGTCACCGAACGAGAGAGAGGCCCGCCGGACCGGCGAATGCCTTGCGTCTCTCTCCCACTCAAACATGATCGGTCCGCTGCGCGCGCAGCACTAGAGAATTAGGCGCGTTGAATCGGTGTGTGCTTGTGTCTCTGTCTTTCTCGAGCGTTCTTGGCGTTGGAAAACCGAGAAAGATGTACAATGTTTTAGTAAACAAAATATATTTCTATAGTTAAAATTTGTGCAATTCTTATTTTCATTCAATTCCTTGTTCCTATTGTGCAATTTAATAATATTTATATCAATAAATATTCTACCGAGAAAAAGACGTTGTCACGTAAAATCTTCGCCCGTAAAACCGACTTTACAGGCAACCGATTTTTTTTATTCATTTGAACATCTTTTTAAAAAAAAAATTTGCCAAGAAATTTGCAACAAATACGAAGTGAAGAGTATTATCTTAGTTATTTTTATTTTATTATATTTTTTTAGACAGTTAATATTCAAGATCAAATCAGAATCCCATTTATGATACAGAACTTCTGTAAGCAAAAAGAAGTTTCTCTTCTCTGGAGGCCATCTATTCTACACCAATCCTACTGCAGCCAAATGGTTTACTGCATATATTCAAATAACTATTACACTATATTTCGGCAGATCTGCTACACATGAGTTCTTCACCAATACCCGATAGGCGTTATATTTAGCCATGGTCTACCCAAAGCTCTTACACCAAGGAGACCTTTGAACAATCTCATACGTTGCAGCGCCAAAATATATTGTAGCAACTCAAGGTTTTAACCCATATATTGTTATAATTAACTCACAAAAATAAAGATAAATTAGACTAAATAGAGATTTGGGACTTCTTTGGGGCAAGTTAGAACGTACTGGGAAAAATCACCCTAGCCTCGCCTAAAATGACCATCTCGAAATTCTTGAAAACAAAAGAAATAACTGTATTTAAAGACCTCACTACTGTGTTCTGCAATATTCCATGCCAAATATGAACGAATTTTTTGACAATTTTTCATTATGGCAAACATCAAAGCGGAATATATATGCTTAACTTACGGCTTAAGATCCACATTAGATGATAGATGCATTTTTATACTTAAATAATTCAGCAGAAATTCCATTAAATTCAGATAACAAAGAATCAGAAATATAACTCTCAAACTATATGATCATTGCTTGTGGTTTGTTTTCAATACATGCTTTTACTTCAAGCGACAAAAGAAGACAAGACCCAAAATTAATTACCTCGATTGAAACCTTGGCCGAGAGCTACAGCAACCTTGTCACATCAAAACGAATACTTCCGTTAGTGAAATTAAATACAGTCCTGATAGCTATGCAACTCATTATACATTCACGTATCATATCATATCCCTATCAGATGATATATTAAATCATGATATGGATGTATACATATATTTTAATGTAACAATCTTATGATTTTCTTTATGCTGACATTTTTAATATGCTACGATATACTTAGAGCTTAAAATCTTCTTATTTCTTTATATTGCTGTTGTTAAGTGTCCACGATTCCATGTCATAGTGCAGCACTTATAGAACATCAAAGTCGTATTTTTAGTGCTAGGCTGAGGTGTCATTGTCTAACTTTTTCACTTGGTTAGTTGTATATGGTTATATTACCGATGTTTCGAGACGATTTTGGTATAAACAAATTTTATTTAACTTTTTTAGTGATTGTCTATTATATACTCTCCACCTTGAGTCATTTGAATATCTGAGATTGTTAAATAGGGTAACGGTAATTTTAATACCGTGTTGAGACTACCAGTTTGACAAATTTGAGCAGTTTGGTTGCCTAATAGTTGGTCCTTTAATAAAAGTTTTCGGGAAAAAAAGGAAACCATAACTAAAAAATAATTTAAAGTTCACCACATCACAATAATAACTGAAATATATCGCGATGTTTCTTTTCTTCATCATTGTGTCTGTTGGACCTTATATAATGATGACAAGTAGTTTATAGTTTGTATTAAGAAACAATCTACTGTTAGTATAATGAGAACAAAATGTTAAAAAAATTAGGAAATCAATAAAACTGAGTGTCATTAATAAGTTTAGACCGTATAGTTTTCTTTAAGATATTTTAGTGATGTAAACCGAAACCAAAAAAGGAACAAGTAGCTAAAGGATTATATTATCTACGTAAAGAACAAGATATCAATAATAATTATTAAATACATTTAAAAATACAATGGGCAATATAATTTTAAAGAATCAAGCAAACAGTTTGTTTTTATAGTTGGTTTAATATACGTTTTGTATTCACATAGAACAAATTATTACATGAATAGCTTAAACCAATTTTCTGTTTTATGTTATAATATATATTACGTTGCTTCAAATCTATACACTGTAGTTATCAAAAAACTACAGTACTAAGGATGATCTAACCCGTATCTAAGTACGGTACTTATTCATATAAACTACAAACACATGGCGGATGTGATAATGAGTTTTTTTTTTCAAAATAGGTGAGCAATATTTACCTTAGATAAGAACCCATGTACAGGGCATGAGTGATAAGATAAAAAATAATAACCGCCAGACTGGCCACGTTCATTACTTATTACGCTGTTTAACAGGTTCGGACTAGATACCCTAAAAACCAAATATTCATGGTAACTGATAAAGTCTGTAACCTACTTTTATACGAGTAATATATATATATATATATATATATATATATATATATATATATATATATATATATACATATAAACAACAGTATATATGTATATAATATACTGATTATTCTTAATATGTATGTACAGGTAACAGTGAATTATTAACCAAGGGAAACGGTAATGACCTTAAGAAATTAAAAAAGAAAGATTGGATTCTCACGGATGAGTTTCAAATTCAGAATTCTGCTTATGCGAATGGAGACTTGTAAACAAAGTGCCCCGTTATGCTTTACAAAACAAATAACATGAAAGGCATTTCGTTAAAACCAGCTAATTACTTTTAAATCTTTTTAATGTAAAATAATAAAAATACTTTTAAAATAAAATTTTTATGGAATCTTCTCCACATCTGGCGATTTACGAGTATTATAATATGTTACACATGTTCATTGAGAAAAAAAAAAAGAATTGTATTAAGTGGTAAATTTATATGGTAATAGGATCAATTTGATACCAGGGAAGTAGAGACAAAGGTATATAAAATAGCCAAACATTAGCCATAGCCAAGAAAGCAAAATATTTTAATCAGATTAGATGTATTCGAGATGAAAATAGAGTATAGCCCGATTTAAACAGTACTGAAACTGAAACAGTCTCTTTGTGCTCACTGTCATACCCAAATTAACTACTAAATACCTGTCTAGTAATCATTAAACAATAAATTAATAAGGCCTAATTGTTAAAAATAGTGTTAAGTACAGAGGAGAAAGTGTTTCTGGTAGAGCATTATTTGGCCAACAGTTTAGTAAACGTTCTCCAAGTAATGCTGTCATTTTGAAGGTTACTGAAAAGTTTAGAAATACGAGTAATGGATTGTGCCAACAAAAAAGAATCGGAATTAAGCAGGACGAGGTAACTTGCCATACTGCTGTCACAGTTCGTCAATTTCTTCAGGGAAATTTTCCAAGAAGGTTCATTTCGATTTATTGACTTCCCATATCCTTCACATTCTCCAGACCTCGCATCTCCAGACGCATACATTTGGGGCATAGGTGAATTAAGACATGCTGTTAGAGCCTTCTTCGCGGACCTGAGACAAATCTTATTCCATACCAGGACGAAAAACTTGGAATATCGGTATGAAGTCTCTTTTGAACAAGGGGGAGCACATTTAGAACATGTAATAAAGCGTCAATAATATGTATTTCTTAAAACAATAAAATAATTATTTCAGTACCGAAAAAGTACTTTGATAGTCTATTAAATGAATAATTTAACAGGCAACCAGTTCCATTAACTGAAAGAGTAACAGCAATTGTCACAAAAAGAACAATCGAAGAAGTAGTTCAAGAACTTCAAAATATTAAGAAAAGTAAATCTTTTGGATAAGATGAGATAGGAATAAGTGTATTAGGAGAAGAGTCTGGGGATGGCACCAATTGATGCCAAAATAAAGGAGCATGGGTGAAGATAGTTTGGTTATGTTCAAAGTCGAAAAGTTAATTACCAAATACAAAGAATGGCTGATCTGCGAATTCCTAAGACGAGTAGGAGAGGAAGACGAAAGAAGACCTGGGGAGACGCTTAGGTAGAACACGCCGGTAAAAGAGTTTAGTATTGGTATGACACCAGATAGAAACTTATGGAAAAATATAATTAGGAAGTCGAGTCCATATATGGATAAATATAAAGAGAATGATGCTGATAAAATGTTACATACGCATACATCGTAGACCTTTCTATAATAACACTCGACCTTGCGTTCTACTAGACATGTTTTAACATGTTTTTTTTTCATGATTCCATATTTGTTTTTAAAAAAATATCAGGCTCTCAAATCTATGACCTTGTTGCAGATATATCGTTACGAGGAGACCCCAAAATTCAACCATGCAGTATCCTAACTACGTTTTTCTGCAAAACAAGGTACTTGTTCTGCTTTGGTAGCTTCATTCCAAAAATTAATCCCAAATCGTATAAGAGATTGGAAGTTTGTAAAATAGATCGTTTTGAACTGAAAACTATTTTTAGAAATTTCGTGGTATATACTAAGGTCACTTAATACATAGTTAGAGGGTTGGTAAAGAAACAGAACTAATCACCACTATACAAACCAGAAAACTGGAATACCTAGGCCACGTGATGAGGGGACCAAAATATGAAATTTTGAGACTCATCATACAGGGAAAGATTCAACGAAGAAGATCTGTTGGCCGAAGGCAGAAGTCATGGTTGAAGAATCTGATTGGTATCAATGCAGATCGATTGATTTGTTTAGAGCAGCAAGCTCAAAATTAAAATTAGCCATTGTGATGGCCAACCTCTGTAGGGAGACGGTACTCTAAGAAGACTAAGGTCACTATCTGTACCTGTATTTAAATAACGTACGCTACAGTGCTGTTATTCATTCTAGTTGTAAAACGCAGTCGTTTTCTCTCGATTTACCCCCAATTGGTTATTTCATTTCTTAGGTTTTCAGTGTTAACGACCACTTACATAGCTAGTACCGACTGCTTTACGTGCCCTCCAAAGCGCATTGGCTGCTCAGTTAAAATAGAACTCAAATTAAAATTCAACTCTTACACAAAATTTATTATCAATTCTTATCACGGCAGTTGTTTTGGCAGAAACAAAACAGTTGTACCGATGATAATTTACAATAAATTTTGTGTTGAAAAAAAAATTTTCAGTGTTTTATTGTTAGATAAAATGAATTTCCATCAAGTAACGGTGGAATCCATCACTTAGTATATTACTTGTTTGGTACAATACTTCTAGATGACTGGGTCGAGTACAGTCTCGATTGCGTACATATAATCTTTCGGAGTTGCCAG
This sequence comes from Diabrotica undecimpunctata, assembly GCF_040954645.1. NCBI lineage: Eukaryota > Metazoa > Arthropoda > Insecta > Coleoptera > Chrysomelidae > Diabrotica > Diabrotica undecimpunctata. Next base: position 112,051,431 of record NC_092805.1, on the reverse strand, counting down.
AATATATTAAAATACTTAATTTTGATAGGTGTAGTATTGCCCAAAAATAAAGTAAATAATGAATACAAGTATGGTTTGTAATATCTTGAAGGCTATTTAAGGACGATCCCAAGATCAATATATTTATGGAATCGACCAGCTGATACCAGCTTACTAGATGAATACTGTCACTTTTTACACTTTTCATTGTTAGCAATTCATGTAAAAAAACAAAGAGTCGACAGAAATCCAAAGGCCTATAAAATACCTACAGTAAGAAGCTGTGCTGTTACGCTGTTAATATTACTTTTTTAGATTTTATCCAATGATATTCCAATGCGTTATACCATATCTATTTAATCTCCGCAGAAGAATTAATCCCATTGTCGAATGCTTTTAACAAATCTAAGAATATTGTAAATGAAAGATCTTTATTTCTATAACTTTTCTAGCAAATTGTATACTAGAAGTATCGACTTTAAATAAATTTTGAGAATGAAAACAGCCTTACACAAACTTCAAGACAGATTGGAGAAAAAAAGGTAGATTAATATAACTGGTTCGACCATAGTACGATCCTGTTAATATATTCGCAATTTTAACCTAGATAACTTGTCAGTTTTATACAAGTATTGGTGTTATTGAAGTAGCCCAAATATAAAATTTACACAGTTTTGTCAATATCAAAAATAATTTTCAATACATAGACTCTAGAAATCGTATCTACATAGCTAATTATCATAGAATCAAAGAAATATTGTTTTTATTTAATATTCTCTTTTTTTCCAAATTACTACTCAAACTAAGTTACATGGTTGATTTAAATGGGACTCAAAATCAGTCCTAAAATTTACAGGTATTGTTGAAAGTAATTATAATGTTAACATTGGGCTACTAGTCTAGGAGCCAGAGGTGATTAAGTATGCACTTTTATGTCCACTCCCTACCTTGAAGTTTTTTTTTATATTTTTTGGTGCGTAAATTCGATTTTTCGAGGATACCAGGTTGAAAACTCGTCAGACAATTTGTTATTAATAATTTAATTGTTTAAACGATTGTATCTCCTAAACTATTAGAGATATTTAATGCTACCGATATGAAAATGTTTTCTTTGAATAAATGTACAAAATTGCGTTTGGTAAACTTTGATCCGACTGTTAGAACCGGAGTTGTAACAAATTTAGTTGAAAACAATTGCAAAATAGGCATTCAGCTTTTACAAGACCCATAACTCAACTTTCATAAGTGCGGTTTACTTTCAATACCCACTCATTTTAAAGGTACTTGTTCCAGCTCAAAAAAAAACTTTGCAAAATTCCTTTATCTTTATTAATTTAAAAATTATAACAATTAAACGTACATTAAAAAAGATACCTATCCACAAGACCATAATTCGAATGATAGTGAGCTATGGTTGTGAAACTTGGGTATTGGCTCAAAAATCTGTAAACTGCATAGACATATTGGAAAGAATGTTACTGAGATGAATACCAGGCCCTATAAATTAGGACTAGAATTAGAATTAAAATTAAATAAACCACATTTATCTCAGTTCTCAACTTACAGCGTCTTCAATGGGCAGGCCATGTATATAGGATCGAAGAAAAAGGTTTCTAAAAACACTGTTGAATATAAAAATGCATGGGAAGAGATCTATGCCAAATTCTCCGCACTTAAAACATAATAAATGAGACAGCCAGTTTAACAATTTTACGAAGTAACAGGAAGCAATATATTTTAACAAAGTCGTTAGAATACAGCATTGAATTAGATCATATTATAGTACACTAAAAGAAAAATATTAAATGTAAAAATATGAAAAGAAATAGTACATACTTTCCCAAACACAATACATACGTAAAATCCATGTAGATTCAGGGATGCATATTACTGGTATATGGGAAATGAGTCAATACTCACAATCTCAAGTAATTTCTATTTTTTATTGATGTTAATTTGGGCTACCGGTGTTAAGGCTTACATTATGTGCCCCCCATCAGGTCCTAGTGCATTAGTCTTAGTTAATAAAAACTAGAGAAAGACCAACGCGTATACCAGTATAATGGACTTAGATTGGTAACTTTATCATTATAAATGAAAAAGTTATAGCAATTTCTAGTTAAAATTTTCTTTAAAAATTGGTGAATTAATTTTTTTATAAGACTTTTAAACAAAATTGGGCCGTAAACGTTGGCAGTTTGGTTGATGGAAGTTATAGAACAATTCAAAACGAACATTGAGATATTGAAAACTAATTTACGAGTGGTCTATGCGCGCCCGCAGTCGCTGCGAGCTGACCGTGCGCCTAAGAGCGCGTTCTTAAAAATTCCATATCTTGGTTACAAATTAACATAGAAACATTTACCAAAACTTAAAATGTTTGTTTTGAGCTGTACTTTAACTTCCATAAGGCGGATTTGCAAAGTTCATGACTTAATTTTATTTAAATCTCTTATAAAAAATTAATTCGCCACTTTTTAGTTTAATTTTTATTGTTTAATTAATAATTTTTTATTACCTTTAAAATAAGGGGGTTTTGAACGTATGAAAGCTGACTTATACTTGGAAAAGTCCCATTGAATGCCTATTTTGCAGTTGTTTTTCACGAAAATTATTGTAACTCCGGTTCTAAATATCGGATCAAAGTTTACCAAACGCCATTTTTTTTACTTTTTCAAAAGAAACAATTTTCACTTTGTCAAAATTTAATATCTGGAATAGTTCAGGAGATACAATAATTTAAACAATTAAATTGTTAATAACAAATTATCTAACGGATTTTTAGCCTGGTACCCTTTAAAAAATCGAATATACGCACCAAAAAACATAAAAAAAAGTCAAAGTATCGAGGGAACATAAAAGTGCATACTCAACTCCCCCTAGCTTCTAGACTACAGATTTTAAGACATAGTTATACTGTTTTTGTTGTCTTGTAATTAATTTCAGTTTTTGGAGTACTTACTTATTATAGAGCTGTTAGATAATTTGGAGTCCTTACCTATAACAAAAATAGAAATTGAGCATTACAAAAATGATTCTGTAAAAATAATATTTTTAATCTAATTACAATTTTTCCTTTAAAAATAACATTATTTTCAAATCAGATTTTTATTATCGCAGTTATGTTTTTAAAACAAAATAATTTAAACTTAAAACAGCTCATACTGCCCCTAAGCCACCAATTCAACCAAACAACCCTTTGTCTAATTGCATGGCGGCAGACATTAATAAAAAAGAACTTTAAATCAAAAGATCGTTATCCTTGTCCTCTCTCTAAACCGATGTTGATGTCCAGATAAGGTCCTTGAAATTCACAAAGTGATTCTCAGTGACCTGTGAGCAGATGTGGGTGATGCTGTGTGGGAATGCATTGACAGTGGACGCAAACGATTCAACCCTTTTGTCCAGACAATATAATGAAAAATATTTTTACTCCAATACGTTTTATTGTGGCTTTCTGCAAAGTATGTCAATAAAATTTGTAAATTTTCTGGGGAAACAGGTGTGTTCGGACTGTGGGAAGTTTAAAGCCAATTGGGTGGTATACTTATATGGCGAAAATCAATTAATATTTTTATTTATACCGATATAAACACCATTTCGGTAAATAAATATTTATTATTAAATAATTTTTTACTTTTATTATAAATCAAATAGTAACTAACAATTAATTTTGCTAAATCTAGGAAGATTATAACTATGTATTAGAAGTACAAATCACATGAATACAAATTACGAACACTAATTACCTCTAGAATAAACGCTAAATAATGAGCATGGTTAAAAAAACTTCTGAGAACAGAATAGATATGTCAAAAGATCAGCGCGAAAATCCAAAATAAGAAGAACTGGAAATAAAGACATCAGAAGAATCATCGGGAAAGCGAGAACTATTGTTGATGACATACGTCAGAAAAAACTTATTTGGTGCGGACATTACAACAGCAAAAAGAAGAAAGGAAACAGGAAAGCTCAGAGAAATCTGATCTTAAGAGGCTGAGTAAAATAAATCTGAGAGAAAGCTACTTACTGTACGAAGGCAGTCGTAGAAAAAGGAACATAAACATAAAAATAATTACCAAGCAGCTATTTTCACGCTTCATTGTAACAATTAAGGGTATTTTTATACTACTTGTTTAAATAACAACTATAATACTTGTTTAAATTTGTTATACATGGATTAAGGAAGTTACTGTAATCTTTAAATACGATTACGCTATGTGAATTTTTGATTTTATGACCAATTCTTTGTAAAAGTGGGTAGCTGTATTTATCATCGATATTGTATTACTACATATGTAAGTCACCTTTATACATTATTATCTCTTTTTCACTCATTATGTGAGGTCACTTTGTGGCTTTCTCTTTTAATTAAAAGAACTTTTCTCTTCCTTCTAAGAGAACATTAATCTTACAGATAAAGAGCTGGAGAACTCTATGGAACGTGTGCTGTGCCTGAGAGGATTTATTCCCAACTTACGGGAATAAAATCCACACGGAGACAAATGAAAAAAATAAAACAACGGTGGGAACTATAAAATTAGTCATCTTCTGAATTTACAATGGAAACGAGTAGAGAAATGACCCAGGTCATGAAATCTTCTGAATTTACAATGGAAACGAGTAGAGAAAGGACCCAGGTCATGAATTCTGTCTCTGCACCAAATATATCTCATTGACTTCAATTAGGTCCTACAAAAGAACCAAATTTGTCCTTGCTTGGGATTTTTCTTGTTATTATTCTTTCGATTAAACGAGACACTACTTTTCTCTAACATATGGTTGAGAGTCACTGGCTCTACATATTTACTGGCTCACTACTTATTTTCTCGGTATTTATTTGCCTTACATAACTAGTATTTTATGTTCACAAACACATGTAAACCGTTTCCTATATGCCTCGCTCATGCTCACCTACTGGACATTTTTCGATGTTATAATTCCTAATTTTTCTTGTATAATACGTTATTAATGTTATTTTTGTTTTAATGGTTTTTAAAATATTGCAAGTGTAAAAAAGTTACATGGTAACTCTATTATTTCCTTTTTTCACAATAAACTTTGTATATTCCCCTCCATTAATCGTAAGTTTTATCTCTTAGCTTCTTCATTGTATCATAAAACTGGTTTCTTGCGTAGTTAAAAAAAGACGTAACTCAAATACTTCACCTATTCATAAGAAACAAAGTGAAGGGAGAGTAAACAATAACTAAGTACTTAATGTAACTTGAAGTTCAGAACAGAAAAATCCCCCAAAATGTACCAGTGTACCCTACACACTATATTTTATCTTAAATGACAAACTACTATCACACATTTGACACGAATAACACAAATATCCATGCTAGAACAAATAGGGAAAGAGAGACACTTTGATTTTTTTGTGTGTGCTAAGGTAATATTTTCACATTTACCGCGTCCAATTAGTAGTTAAAAGGCGGCTAAAACAAACACAGATGAACAATGTTGTACCAATAAAACATTAAACCAGGTGTTATGGGTGTACGTTTATGGCCAATACGTCCTTAATGGGCGCATGGCCTTTACAATATCAAAGAAATCGTTAATTTGTACTCGTCTTAATTCGCCCAAAGGTGAACTATTTCGATAGGTATGAATAGCGTCGTAAAGTCGCGAAATTAACGTTAAATGTAATATATGGTATCAAGCAATAGTCGTTTTATAACGTTTTTCTCACCTGTGGGTATCAGATTATTTTATATATGGGATGTCTCACGTTATATATCGAGTACATATGTCGATACTTCGTTAAGAAGAAAATAAATAAGGTTTCGCTTTATTTAATCCCATTCAATTTATGTAACCAAGTCTTATGGAGTATATAATGTTAGTTTTAGAATACAGATTCCAATATTTTTTAGGAATATTTTAATTAAGTATTCCAAAAGTAATTTTGGAAAATATACACCTAATAAAATATCAGGACTACGAACATTTGTCCAAAATTAGGTATAGTCAGTTTGACAATCCCAGTCTTTAACAGTTTAGTAAATTAAATAAATATTTTTTGCTGCGTTGCTTTAGTTAACTTTTGACCGTCTGGCAGTGTAATATGGAAAAGGGTGTATGTTTATTCGTGGATCAAACTTTAGATGAACTGGACTTTAGATATTTAGATATAGGATATCAGGCTTTTAACAATCATAAGGTTAAAGAAATTATCATACGAAAACACACAAAAGCAGAGAAGCTACAGGAGTTGATGAAATAATACAGGAGTTTTTGTTAACATTATGTAAAATATGAAACACGCTTTTAACGACAGGCTTCTTCCGACTTTTGTAACGAATCACAAAATGAGAAACACAAAATATTACCGCGAACATTAGAACAATTCACGCGTGAGTAATTTACTAATATATTTTTTAATTATATATAGAATAATATAACAGAGTGATTAAAACATGAATTTTGAATTGTGTGTTGTGAGTGGCATAACAATGCCTGGATATGAACTAGGGTAATAGTTTGCTTCATCATAGATTTTGAATATCTTTTACACAATTTCATATGAAACCTTAAGTATTATTAAGGGAAATAACAGACAATTCTCGGACAATTGGAGATATAGAAGTTATATCAAAGTTTTATCAGATTTGGCTCTGTCAAAGATAGGAGTCGGTGGAGAAGGCAATGATGTTGCAAATAACGAAAGTTAACATCAAAATAAAGTATTCTAATATTTACAAACGACATGGAATAGTTACTACGCTTATAAACATATAAACAACTCTTACGAAATCATGAACCATCAATGTACCGGAAGAAAACAAATCCTCTCAGCAACCTATCACCAAAACATAAATATTAGGAATTTGATTAAAGGAAACTGGTAATCTGGCAATAAAATTTGGATCTAGATTATGAATTTGCAGGAAACACTATTTCAATTTTAGTTTGGCAATTTTAAATATTTTTTCAAAATAACCATTCTTACAGTTTTAAAAACATATAGAAATAAAGTCAAATTATAATATGATATATATTGTTGATGATATATATTAAAAAGCAACCAACCTGCAACCATAATAAGACCGATTTCAAAGACCTCTCCAATATAATATATATTATAATTTACTTAATTGATTACAAAAACTACATAGAACAGCTAAGCTGAAAGTCTACGAGACAGTAATCAGACCTATGTAATCAAACTCATGATGTATGCCAGCGGAACGTGGATTATTAACCAATAGGAAGAAAAGAAAGAAGAGCTAGATGGCTTGGTCACATTAAACGAATGCGAGAGAACAAAAATGTCAGAGATATAAATGAATACTGAGCAAGGATAAATGAAGAAAAGAAAAATGGAGGGAAATCACCAAATTTTTGGAAGCCAGCGGCTTACAAGGTCTGCAGAGCTCTTGTATATATTATTATAAAAACATTTACTACGACACTGGCAGAGCCTACGTAATATCTTGCCTAATATGAACATTCTGCAAGGTAAAATTGAAGGAAAAAGGGCCCCAGGACAAAGAAGAATATCTTGGCTTGCTAACCTGAGAGCATGGTTTAGAAAGACACAGCTCAACACAGCTATTCCGTATAGCAACCAACAAAGTCATCATAGTCAGAATGATCACCAACGTTCGGAACGGACAGGCACCCTAAGAAGAAGAAGTGCGAAGTATTATGACATATGAGGCTGAAAATTGGATTACAAACAAGAAAAACAGCAGTAAAATAATAGCAACAGAGATGGAATGTCTGTGATGAGAATCAAATCCTGGAGAAACGAAGTAGACAACGCCATAAGTAAGAGAGGACTAAACGATGGAGAATGGGACAACAGAGAGAGATGGAAACGGTTGAGCGAGGGAAGGCAGTGAATAATGTAGAATCCCTGAATATATATACATATTATCTCGGATATAATTTTATTTTATTATTCATTCGTTAGAAATATATTTTTATTTTAATTAAACCCAAGTTTTACTGATTCTACCGTCTAAAAGAGATAACTAGCATCTTCAATGAAAAGAAGGCCAGAAAAAGTAAATAACATGATTGAAATAACAAGAGTGGTGAAACTTATAGGAATAAATGGAAACTGTTCCTGGAAAAGACCAAGACTTACAATGGGTTGTTGAACCAAGTCTGATGATAAGTGATAGTTATGTATAATGTTGAGCAAATTATCAGTATTCTCTCTATAGGTACAAAAATTAAAATATTGACTAAATACATTATACATTGTGCCAATATGTCAAAACTATTTATTAATGTCACCGTCTTACCATATCATCATCATCACCTGTCAACCTCTTGCATCCGTTGTTAGGTCTTCTCCACCCTCTTCCACTATCTATTCTTCTGCGGTCAGTTTCCTGTTGTTTTTCGAAAGCCTGTCATCCATCTTGTTGTTGGTATACCTCTGTGTCGTTTGTTTTCTCTAGGTCTTCATTCTGAGTTTTTTGATATAAATTGGTTGTAAACTTTTTTCTTCAAGACAAAAGTCTTATCAAATGCTGCACATCTCAAACCTATACGGCGCTAAATCTCACAGATTTCATTGTCTTTTTCATATTCTAATTCCATGTCCCAAGTAGATATAGCTAAAAACCTGATGTACTCCGTTACCACCTATTCCCATAAAATTAAGTACTTGAAACTAAACTCGTCACGTATTCTGTGTTTTGAAAGTTTATGTTCAGGCCTACTTGTTCTATTATCTGTTTTAGTTATTAACCTGATAAGTGACTTAAGTATTCACCATAAAGATTTATTCCATTTGTAGGTCATTCCTAATCCTTTAGGCAATTTCACTTTATCAAAAGCATTTTTAAAGTCAACGAACATCAACGTAAGTCGTTTATTATACTCGACATTTTTTTTAATAAATGTTTTTAGTGCTTGTAGGTGGCCATTTATTCCATAGCCTCTCCTGAATCCAGCTTGCTCCTTACGCTGATAGAAAACTAATTTTCGTTATAAGCGTTTTCTGATAATTTTGGTAAACCATTTGTAAATATGAGACAACAGACTTAATTGGGCTATATTTTTTTAGATCTGATATAATATGTTCTTTTTTGTGTATTAGGATAGTAATTGCATTTCTATTACCTTGCAAAATATGTGTCATACTTGATACTTAGTAATAAAAAATTAACATTTAGAAATTACTTTTAATTGCATCAAGTGAATTCTGAAAAATATTTTATATAACCGTTCTTATTCATTACCGATTGTTTTAATAATACTTTAAAATTATCCTAATAAAGTTTATATTTAATTAATTATCTCAGCAAACGATGTTTCCTGGTTGCGCGAATAAATCTCTAAAGTTAATTCTTCGATTGCATCGTGTACCGGAAATATGTGTGGCTATGATGAGATCAAAATTATGGAGTGACACTACGAGCTTGACTGTTATGTACTGACCGACACTAATGCGTAGGAACATTAAAGCCATGCAATGGATACTTTTCATTAAACCACAAGTTAGATCTGGGAAATAAACGACTTCACGCAGTAAAGTAACACAAAATGAAATATTGATTTTGTTGATGATTTTTGCATTTGAAACATATTTTACACCTTTGATCATTATGTACATATATATATATATATAGTTTACTATATATATATATATATATATATATATATATATATATATATATAGTAAACTCTTAAATATTGGGGAAATCTGCAAGAAAGACTCTAATGAGTATCAATTGTTTTGCCGAACTTTTTCACCAAAGAGAATTAATTTCTTCAGGGCTGAAAGAGAATAAATTATAATTAGCTACCATATATTATCTATTAAAAACATTATTGATCTTACCGTAACTTAGAATTGTAGAGTTAGAATATTAAAAAACTTTGCTAGTAACATACTGGTGTTTTTTGTTACTATATGCAAAAACGTTTTTTTTTTTATTAAGGTTTGACATGTCTGGTAGCTTTGAATTTAAAACGCAAAGGTTTACCCAAGGTTAATCGAAAAACCCAATGTAACTACATTTAAAATGATGAGGTAATTCTTTGAATTGTCGGCAATAACTAAATTTTTGATTTGTTAGAAAGTTCAAAAGTGAGGTTCTGTTTTAGCCAGAACGCATGCGCTGACAAATTCAAGTAGTTCTTATAAATCTTTATGTCGTTAAGGTTCATTGGTAAAAACGAATGAAATTAAATCCTAGTATAGGGAAATATTATTTTGATTTTCTTTTCTAATTATATTCTATTGTTCATGTATTATTATATCTTATTGAGATGTATCCAAGAAAAGAAAGGGAATGTTATCTTTTTTAGTTAATGAAAATTAATTATAAAGGTAGGTTAGTTGTTAATGGATATATCAGTCAAGTTAGCTATCTGTGATGTTGTATTGTTCTTGGTATCTGATTTAAGTAAGAAGTGGTATATATCGCTTAGATTCACTCGTAACATTAATGAAAAAATCGTTAAGGAAAATATAAGACATTTCAATGAACTCTCTTTTAGATTTATTGTTCTCACGGTGGAAAATTGTAGTGTTAGTATAGTCCATGAGATGACCAGTGGAATGGACATGTGTGGCTAATGCACAACGGTCAGGGTGAAGTCGAGAATCACTTTTGTGTAGTGTAATACGTGATTTCAATCATTGAGATGTTTGGCCGATGTAGGAATTGTTGCAAGAGAGGCATGGAATGTTGTAGACAATGTTACTAAGCCTATCTATGGGAGTCTTATCTTTTATCTTAGAATAAAGATTATTAATTGTTAGGGCTGATCTACAAGCCACATTAAGTTTAATGTTGTTATTATTATTACCAACATACCATATATATATATATATATATATATTGAGAAGTTTTTGCTCATTACCGTATGCCATCTATTTAATTATTAAAACTACTCCTATATACTACTGTATATATATATATATATATATATATATATATATATATATATATATATATATATATATATATATTGAGAAGTTATTGCTCATTACTGAATGCCATCTATTTATTCTGAGGTCTTTATGGAGTTCTTCACTGTTCCTCGATTTGCCTCTGCGGATTACATCAGTGACCTGTTTTTTCTGTCTGATCCATTCTATTGTTCGTTCGATATCTCTTTGTTATGCCTAACATGAATCGCTCCATTGACCTTTGAGTAACTTCCACTATTATGAGTATATGAGTTTCGCTATTATCTGTTTCTTTAGTATTCAACTTTTGCAGCCGTATGTCATAATTGGTAGTATAGACTGACCAAATGCTCTTCTCTTTAGGTGGAGTGGTATTCCGGATTTAAATATTACATCATTTTTACCAAAAGATACATGTTGATTTCTGGGAGTAAGGAACCAGATTTATGTATAAATTGTCCCAGATATACATATTCGTCTACTGTCTCAAGTACAATGTTGTTTATTATTACATCTTGGACATCCACTAGCTGATTTTACATGGTTTTTGTTTTGGTCAAGTTCATTTTTAGGCCAAATTTATTGCTAGCTGCAATTACGTCGCTTTATAAATTCTTGTAGTTTTGCATGTGAAGCAAAAGTTAAACTTATGAAGAATGATAATTAAAAATTCAGTTTTTTTACTGTTTTACCGTGAAGGACAAACAGAATTCCAAAGCAGTAATATTATTAAGTTTTATATTTAACTTTAGGTAGAATTACTGATCACGTTATTTCAATTTAAATATAGGTAAATTTTTTATATTACCATCCGATTCACCAAGCGAACACTTTAGGAAGGGAACCAACAGGTTGTTAATTTGCAAATGTCTTCTTTTTCTTCTTCTTCCTCTTTATAAGAAATTCTGCTTGTTCGTTGACCGATTAATACCTCTATGGAAGGTGGTCACTCCATCTTTTACGCGGTCGTCCGCTACTTCTTCTGCTGATTGGTGACTTATCTCTTGCTATTTTGACGACAAGGGTCTCCTCCATTCTGCTTATGTGGTTATTCCATTCTTTTTTTCTATTTTGTGCCCATTCAATTATGCACTGTACGGTACATTTTCTTCTAATGTCTTCGCTTCTCTTTTGATCTCTCAGAGTATTTCCTGTAATTCTTCTCAGTACTCTCATCTCTGCCGTTTCCAGTAGCCTTTGCATTCTGGCTGTGTTGGGTCTTGTGTGTCGGGTCTTGTTTCTGAGTCATGTCAATATGTCAATACTATTTGCTAATGTCAAAGCCTTACCATATCATCATAATCACCTGTCAACCTCTTGCATTCATTGTTGGCCATTGGTCTTCTCCATCACTTCCACTGTCTACCCTTCTGCATTCAGTCTCCTGTTGTTCTCGAAAGTCTTTCATCCATGTTGTTGTTGGTCTACCTCGGTGTCGTTTATTTTCTTTTCTGTTATTCTTCTCAATACTCTCATCTCTGCCGTTTCCAGTAGTCCTTGCGTTGTGGCTATGTCGGGTCTTGTTTCTGAGGCATATGTCATTATTGGTCTTACACTGGCTTTTTAATTTCTTGACTTCATCTCAGTGTTAATATATCTGTTTCGGCATATAGTGTTATTAAGGCATCGTGCCAGTCTATTTGCTTTTTGTACTTGATCTCTCACTTCTTTGTCTAGGTCTCCATAGGTAGACAGTGTAATTCCCAGGTATTTTATTTCCATTACTTGTTCAATACTGATGCCAGCAATTTCTATTTTACATCTGGTTGGTTCTTTGCTGACTACTTTTGTTTTAGTTTTTTGAGATGAATTTGTCATATTAAATTCTTATGCTCTTATGTTAAATCTGTGGACTAGTCTTTGCAGACTATCTTCATCTTGGGCTATCAATATTGCGTCGTCTGCGTAACAAAGTATTTTGATTTCTTTGTTTTTTATTCTGTATCCTCTTCCTTTGTTAACGTTTTTGATAACTTCATCCATGATCAAATTAAAGAAAATGGGGCTCAATGAATCCCCTTGTCTTATTCGGCTGCATATTTCTATAGGTTCTGTAAGTTGTCCATCTATTTTGACTTTGAGTTTTTTTGTTTTGGTAGATGTTTTCGATAGTTTTTATAATATTTAGGGGAACTTCTCTATTATACAGAAGATGGATTATATCTTTCAGTCTTACTCTGTCAAATGCTTTCTTTAGGTCAATCAGACACAGAAATACTGGTCTATTATTATACTCTAGTAATTTTTCAGCAATTTGCTTTATAACGAATTTTGCATCTGTACACGATCTTCTACTACGAAAACCTTGTTGTTCATCTGCTAAGCTTATCCTCTGATTTATTTGCACTTGTAAAATTTGAATTGTAAGTTTTAGCGTAGTATTTAACAAGGTTATACCTCTGTAGTTTTCTGGCTGTTTTATATCTTCTTTTTTGAATAGTAGAATTAGTTCGCTCGTTCTCCATTCTTATGGTATTTTATTGTGTTTTATAATTTTATTAATTATTGCTGTTAATTGTTCTGTCATTACTGCTCCACAATATTTCAGTAACTCGTTTGATATTCCGTCTTTACCTGCTGCTTTTCTGTTCTTCAGGTTTTCAAGTATTTTCCGAACTTCCTGTACATTTGCAAATGTGTAGTAACTAAATTCCGGATGCACCCGATCAAGAGTAACATTAAGTCAGACTCTTTCAAACAAAGCTGTAATTTCAAAACTGTGAACATACCGAGGTGTTACTATTAGTAGTGTAAGTTGATACCATCAATGAAGTATACAAGGATTCATACACCTCTACCAATAATATTGATGTCAACATAAAAATAACCAATGAGGACATAATTAGTGCTGGCACGAGTCATAAACGATACAAAAGAACGAATCATAGTAATTAATCTAAGGTTCACTACACCAATCAAATCAAGGACTATCTAAGCAAAATTTTAAATGTACTGTGTATGTAATTTAATATTTAATTATTTATTATATTCATTTATTTATTTATTTAAAGAATGTAAATTGTATGTAATTTTAAAATTAATAAGCAAATGAGAGTGCAAATAAGAGAGGACTTAGATAGTGGCAAAGGGATATTATTGATAGATTTGCAGGTCGTCAAACAAGCACTAAAATTATGAAGAAAAAGTCACATAAAAAAATGAAACGATAATCCTATCGGACTATACTATAAGTTTTTATCATTAAAAACAAGAGTTAAACAGCTTTAGAAGATTAACCAAGAAACAACGGCGTAAAGAATTTACAAAAAAAAGTGAAGAGGTTAAAAAGTGTGGGAAAAGCGTTACTTGTGTAATCGTCAAAAGTTGTTTGTAAATTGTTATGAATTCAGGTCGATGTATCGAATAAATTTTACACATATATTGTACTATGGCATTAAGTGTTTACCTACAAACATTTTTTATACTTAGATAATTTAAGAGAACAAAATAGTATTTTTATTTAAGCACTTATTTCTTTTTTAGCGTATTATATCTTGTAATAATCATGAGAAATCAAGAGACATATTAAAACCTCGTCACCGCAATTTTGTGGTAATTAGTAGTGCGTCCAAAGTTATGTATTTCTCCAAAGTATAGTATTCTAAAAGTGGTCATAATTTCATTCGTAGTTTTCGCTCAAAAAATCTGTGGCGTTATTTACGATATTAGTGTCTTGAATATTGCCTCTCTCAACATTACTAGCTAGATGTAATCCGCAATGTGGCGTTTAAAATGTCAAGAGGTCGCTCTGGCCAGCGTGAGGTTGTTCCTTCGATATATTTATAGTTGCGGCTTATTAGATTTATATTATATGCATTTTAAAACAATGCAAAAACGAAGAGGAGGTTTGTGATATAACGCAAATTGAGAACATGCGATTCTCCCATCACTTTTTCGTCGATAGTAAATACGAAGAGATTATTGTTATTCTACTTCCTATTTTCTTCTATTGTGGGATAGTGATATTAAAATAGATTGAGATCAGAATGTCGGTTTTTAAACGATTCATTTTAAGTCGATTGCGATGATCTTATTTCAGATGAAAGTTCTACTGATGAAATAAAATCGGATGTAAAGGGTAGATTATTTAAGCAGTTATATATATTAATATACTGTCAACAACAGTATAAATGTATCTATTATAGACAAATATATACAGGTATGAAGTTTTTTTCTACTCACTAAATAATTCCGATTATTATTTTACCAATTTTTTTATTTTTATGTTTATTGAAATTACGACACTGAAAAATTATTTAAAGCAATAAATCATTACCTTGGAGATATAAGAAGATTTGTTCATTTTATACTCTTATACAACTAAAGAAAATTTAAAAAAGTAAAGAAGGTAAATATGGAAATACTACCAAAAATTACAGGACAAGAAACCGTGAAGACAATTAGAGACAAAAAGAAATAAAGTTCCTATACGAAAAGCCAAACAATAAAAGTTGTACACAATTTTCCCCCGGTTGCCATATTTTAAATTTGAAAAAATATATAGGAAATATTCAAATTTTCTCGACAAGCAATTCCTACTACAGCGAGCATTTCATTGGCTAGAATTGTAATTGACGTCTATCAAAATATTGGAATCAATTTCTAGATTAAACATGTTACACTGATATCTCCATAGGCATATAGATATTTCCGATATTTCTATGTATCTAATTTTTGTATCGTGTAGGTTAAATATAAGGTAAATATTATTTTCTAAGTATAATCTGGGAAGACGAAATACAGATATATTTTAGATATTTATTTCTTAAGCAGTTTTTCTCCTAGTTTGTGGTCTGTGTTCTTAGATTGGAGCAAAATGAAATGTTAAATTTGTTTTTAGTTTAAATGTTTAAATGTTATCTTTGTCTTCTTTTAGAATAAAATTACATAAAACAGATGTTTAACTTTTTAGAACAATGCTTGGAAATGAAAATCAAAGTAATAATATTTTATATGTATATTTAAAAAATATTACAAACAATATGAAGACACTACTAATAGATAACAGTGGTACAGTTACGAATTAATGATGCATTATTGCAATTAGTATTGAGTTTTACAGGTCTCGGTCTTTTCTACAGGTGGAGAACATAAAGGTGCATTCTTTTTTTGCCAGTTGAGAAACTCTGACAGTAGAAATACTAAGCTTCAAAGCTGATGTAACTCTCTAAAACAGTGTTTTTAGTAAACATAATTGTATGATCTGTTCTAAAATACTTTCTAAATATATTTAAATAATAGTAGACCTATATACCTTTCTAATGATTTAAGTGATAATAATGGACCACCATTCTTCTTTTGACTCTCAAAATATTCAATTAAATTTGCAATTAATGGCTTGCAATGGCTGGTCAAATGCGACGGCATTTTATTTTATTACAATTCGATTAAAATATCTAACAATTTGAATCAAAATCAAATCGAGAAAACTAGATTAACAAAACTTGGTGTGTAGACAGTTTATATTTTAACCGGCTTCACAACTATAAACACAAATTTTATGTAACCTTCTATAGGACAACGTGGGTTTGACACTTATAGTATAGATAGTTATCTTTATTTCACACTCATAAAGACAAAGAGAAACAGTGTAGACGGTAGCTGATGTGGTAAATATATATATAATTTTTATTTGGCAACAGCGCTTTCTTGCGAAACTTGACATTAGCTGTGGACAGTAGCGAAAAACATATATGAGGAAAAATTTGTTAAATTTGTTTACCGTTTGCCGTAAATAATAAGATATGGTAGTAGCATACCAGAGGAATGGAGGACAAGCATAACAATGTCAATAAATAAAGAAAAAGACTAAAAACCGATCCATATAATTACACAGGAATAACGCTGCTGCAATTTTCATCAAAATCATCAAACTTCTTGTCATAGAAGTGAATTAACGCCGCAGGTATATCAGAAGAACAATAAGGATTCAGGACCAATAGATCTACAACCGATACGATCTTCATATTACGGCAACTAGTAGAGAAGTAAATAGAGTCAAAAAACTCCTTTCTCTATGCTTTGTAGATATCACAAAAGCGTCTGCAGAGTCCAACTGAATGGAGTAATTGAAACCATGAAGCAGAAAATAGTCAGTCGCCAAAAAACAAGAATAAAACGGAACATAGACTGACCTAAGAAATAAATATGTCGACAGAAATAAAGCAGAGAATAGCCTCAGTCCGAATCTCTTTAAAATGATCGTGGACAAGAAAAATAGAAAGCCTAAATGAAACCATCAATGGCTACAAAATAGGAAACCAAGTTTTGAGTATCCTCTGCTATGCATATGATGCAATATTCAAGACAGGAAACGAAGATGACATCCAGCGCCTACTTTACAGATCCAATATAAAAGCACACAGGTTAAACATGTTAATATCCCACTATATCCAAAAGCCCCATCAGCTGTAACCTAATGATAGATAGCTGTCAACATAATAGAACAAGTCATGAAATTCGACTACAGCAGAACCCCGATTATCTTGGCGCGGGTTATCCCTGGTGCGGATTATCGTGCTATGATTTCATATTATTTAAATTGCATTTTTAATGTTTTATCGAACTAGCGGGTATCTAAATCTCACACCGAATGTGTGATATTTAGTTGCGCGATAGAGAAAATTTGCTACTCCGCTATATTAAACGCAAGAGAAATATTTTAATTTAATAATTAATTTTGATCTGATGCAGTTGTGGAAATCGTTCACCATCAAAGATGCAATTTTTATAGTTTACGCTTTTTACAAAAAAATGTCGCTGGAGGAAAATGAAAGCATCATGGAATATGATGATAGAGAAACTACCATAATTGAGGAAATTGATAAAATCGAGGTTGAGACGTGGACACGGTGTGAGAAAGATGAGCCAGGTTATCAGCTCCTCAGTAATAGCGATAATGTTGAACAAGTTTTGAATCAGCCGGATACGTCACAACCTGATTCATTCTAAAATAAGAATCAAGACAGGAAAATGATAGGAGGGTATCAATCGAAAAAGTAACTAACTAAGAGGATTAAGAAGCTGCCAATATTCTACTAGAATACTTTGAGCATGAGAACCTTCGGACCTTTTCAGCATTTTGAACTTGCTTATAATACGTCAAGATTTAAAACATAGAAGACTTTTAACACAGGCCAAAGTGACTGGCATTTTTCAAAAGCGAAGTTACACAATATATATATAACGAATAAAATCCGGATATATAAAACTTGTGTAAGGCCAGTACTAACATATCATACAGTAAAGTACTATAAATCATAAGAGGAATTTCTCTCAGAGATAGAATCCGTGTTGAGGATCCATTAAGAGAAACTAGAGTCTAGGATGTGGTAAGATGAACAGGAGCACGACGCCCCAAATGGAGAGATCATGTCGATAGAATGGACTTAGGAAGAATTGCGAAGTGGACAAAAACACATAGCAATACAAAAAGACCAGTAGTAAAACTCCAAAAAGGTAGTATTATAGCTGGATATTAACATCACAAGAGCTGGAATGATAGAATAAACAGGACCATGTCCTACAAAAATAAGAAGAAGAGAATAAGAAGAAGATCTAAGCGTCAAGGAAAGGCTTCTCTCTAAAAAGACCTGTTCCAGTTACTTATGATGTTGGTAAACTACTAGCCTGCCCTTTCAGACAATATGGTTGGATGTTTCTTCTGTGTCCTTGCAGAATCTACATGTTGTTTTCTCCACTTTGCTAATTTTACAGAGATAACATCTGAATAAACAAAAATTTTCAGTAAGAGTACCCTTGACTACTGGAATTCAATGTTCTGAGGCTTCAAAAGTATTTTTATGTAGCAACGAGAAGCTTTTTACAACCTTATTGCTTGCCTTTGGCCAGGAATATTTTCCAAATAGGTTATACCAAGTTGCTTTTCCTAAGGCCTCGACTATTCGAGTAATTTTTTAAAATAACGTCTTCTGGATTATAACGCGAAACTAAACCAATGTAAAATGTAATTATCATTCTAATCAAGTGTGGTTTAATCACTTACAAAAGAATATTTAATTTAAACATGCCACAAGAAAACAATTTCAGAACTTATTCAGAAGTAAGATTTAAAAACCAGCCCAAGACAACGATGCCAGAATGTATAAATAAAGAAATTGTAATAGAATTGTCTTAACAGAGATCACATAAGGACTCTACATAATTGCTTAATTTGTAGTGTCCTGCAAGCCATATTGTAGGGTCTAGCATGTGTATTACGTAAATGCCTTGTTACTAAGCAAAGTCGACTTCATTGTCTTTACAAATTATGATCTCCGAACGATTCCATAAAGATGAAAAACTTTTTTTTTAATAAATATTCCTATCCCAGTAATCTCCGAACGATTCGATAAAGATGAAAGAAAACTTTTTTTAATAAATATTCCTATCCCAGTTAGTTACTGCTCTTCCAACTACATAACCAAGACGTAAGATACGAAACAATAAGAGGGCATAGTTTAAAACTGTCTAGTCTCTTAGTCAAAAAAGGGTATAGTCTCTTGATAGGTGAGTCGAAAAACTCCAATTCCATCACATTAACTGGAACAATAATCTATGTAAGCTCTACTGAGCCCAAGATTAAGTGAGAGGCTATAAAGTAAATGAGATTTAATTAAATTTGCACTGTCTAGTCAGCTTAAATCAAGAAATATAAATAATAAGAATGAAAACCTAGTAAATTGGAGTAAATAGTAAAATAAAATAATAGTAAAGTAAAATAGTAAATTAAATGACAATAATTAAAATTAAGAAGAGGAAAAGAAAGCAAATTAGGATGGTGTAGAAAAAAATAAGACAAGTAATAAAAGCAATAATGAAAAGAACAGGAAAATAAACAAGGCACAAAGATAAGTAGACGGATAAGAAAGTAAAAGAAAACCATGAAAGACAGGTAAGTAAAAAATATATTTAAGAATAGGAAGGAATAAAAAAAAATAATCATTATAGCTTAAAATTGGTAACTAAGAAAGATATAAAAGGAAAGAGAGATAGAAAATAAACAAACAAAGAAATAATGTATAAATGAAAAATTTCGTTTAGACCTTTTACACATTAGAGATCTCAGGGTAAGAGAAAGGGAAAAAATTGGAAGAGCAGAAAAAGGAGAATAAACACAAAAAAGAAAACACGGAAACGTTGAAAAGGAAAACACGGGTTAAGTAAATGGGGTGACTTGTATAATAACAGCTAGTGGAGGATAAGCTTTAAAACAATCTAGAGACCAATAAATGAATTTGGATAAAATCAACTTAAAATGAAATAAGTAAAAAAAAACAAATAGGAAACCATAAATAAGGAAAGAATAAGAAGATAATAAACAGAAAATAAAAAAAATAGATGAAGAGAAATATGAGAAAATACAGTAGACAATTTTTTAAGGAAAAATAATAAACGATAGTTTTGAAACATATTTAACTTTCTGAATTTGTTTAAAAAATGATACGTGTTGAAACTAAAATGGTAAACTTTTAAATGAATTTAACATTTAACGCGTGGTTACAAATATAATGGATCAATTTTATACATTTATTAAAATGGGGTGATAACATGGATTATTTTTGCTTATTTGAATATCTGGGTAGGTGTTCGACTGCGTAAATGTGATTTTAAATTATTTTAATGACCATCGTTGTTATTCTTGATATTATGTACGCTGTTTAAATGAATGTCCAATTCTGCATATTAAATATATATATATATATATATATATATATATATATATATATATATATATATATATATATATATATATATATATATATATATATATATATATATATTGATCTAGAGCTAAGATTAATACTATTACAGGAATTGCGTTACTAGTACTATAGTAAGGCATTGATTAGTGATAAGTGTAGAGGTGTCTAGGGGCTCGGGAGACTGAGACCTCGGAAGCCCTGAAGAAGACATCGAAGGGGATGTTGAAAGCTCGGCGCAATGATAACCGACGAGGTTCAATCAGGAAGACTGTTAAGATTAATATTAATTCCTGTATTAGTAATAACCTTAGATCTAGGTTTAATTGTTCTAACCGCGGAGACCTTTCGAAACATATATATATATATATATATATATATATATATATATATATATATATATATATATATATATATATATATATATATATATATATATATATATATATATATATATATATATATATTGTTATGATGTGTTTTTTGTTTGAATGATGAGCAATGAGTATTTTTAATAATATAATATATAGGGTTTTTATCGCGGTTCTCAAAGAATTAGCTTGTAAGTACTTTTTTAAATTATCTTTATTATAACTATTATGAAACACACATATATATCTAACCTAGTCAATGTAAATTTAAAATAAACTATCTTTAAACTGATATTCTTATACAACTAATTAAATTCTATAGACAATCTAAAATTTAAACAAACTATCTTCAAAATTGAAATTGTTATGACACTAACTAAATTATATTAACAAAATTTTGTACCTTTCTTTCACTGAATGCCTAAATGAACTATTTTCCACTAAGTATATAGATTCTAATCACCACTGAATGTCTTCGTACTTCAGTTATCCTTGTTTTTTGTGAAATTACTTTTTTCAATTATCAGCTTCTACCAATTTAAGATATATTTTTCTTCACCAGCATCTATACACCACCAACCAAACCAGCAAACAGCATTTATATTTATTCTTCTTTTCAATATACCAATATCCAATTATTATAAGTTGATTTATACTAATCTCCAACCATAATATAATTTAATTTCTTCCAATATACCTTTTTTTATCTTCAATAATTATTTGTGTATAATTATAAATGTGCATTAAATTATATGCATAATTTTTAATCTTCATTTAACTCACTATATTAAACTATTGGACTATTTGTACTTGATTCACTGACTCTAACTAACTTTCATAATAAACTGCTTGACTTCTGACTAAAAAACTTAAAAACTGTCTAAAACTTTTCTGACTAAAAACTTTCAAAAACTGCCTAAAACTCTTCTGACTGCACTATCTACAACTTTTCTGACTAAAAACTTTCAAAAACTGCCATCTTGAATCCAAATCACGGGTATTTATATCTTTTGGACATTCTAGAACCATCTCGTAAGAGATCATGTTCCAATTTGTTCTATTTCATACTTGTATGAATTTTCTGGAACAAACCATTTCGCAAACATGGCCATCTCCGGAGATCCAGAGAATTCCATTCTTTTCTATTAATAATTTTGTTTACATTTAGGCTTTTCAGATCAGAATATATAATTAAATTAGTAACTTAACATTCTAATTTAATAAAATACACATTTCAAACAATATATTATTATAACCCACTTTATATTCGTAAATATTCTTAAACGTCACTTCAGAGTATAAATATCTGTCAATCTCCGAGAGTATTTTTGGTTGCCTAAGCACATGGCTCACTTAAATCTATTTACAACATTAAAATACAACTTTTTACACTTATTATATGCTAATTTATTAAAAATGCCCTCACATAAATATATTTTTATTAAATTCTCTAGTATATAACTTATTTAAAATAATCAAATACTTTTTTATATCTAATATTATGTAGTATATAACTTATAAATTATTTTCTATAAACCCTAATCGTATCAATACCCCAAAATAATATTTAAAATAAATAATTTACTTATTATTTTTTTAAATATTAATTTTCTCATACCTTATTAAATTTAATAATTCAAATTTTTTTTTTTTTATTTAAAGTGTGTTAAATACATCCCTGTTCGCTGTCTATGTCAAAACAGAGAATAACGGAGAACAGTTCGTCTATTCTATGGTCAAACTGTCATGTCAAATGGAGCAATGGATGCGATATCAGAGAATAAAATATAACCTTAATTAAAAATATAATCGATATGGTGTTCTGTTTATTTATAGACAAAATCTAGGAATTATTTCCATTCAAAATAACTTTCATCAATATAAATTGGTAAGTTTTTCCACTTTATTATATTAGAAAAACATTTTTATAGCAATTATAGTATCTAACCCCAAATTATGATTTTTAGGGTACAAATTAATTTCCATATATACAAAATTCAACAAGTATGATGTCAAATTGATTCAAAATAATGAAATCTACCATCTACCATTTAACAAATCAAGTCTATTGAATAAAATGGATATATCAGTAAGTTATTAGTGTTATTATGTTTGTGTTAAAGGTATAGAAAATATTATTCAATCTCTTCATGATATTGAAAAATGTCGTTGATATGAAATATGCCTCTTAGTCTGTTCTCTGCATCTATTAACACATAACTATTTAGTCCATTCTGATTTTCAATTGTATATGGACCTTCAAACATTGGTTGTAATTTCTTACAACGGTTTTCTTTAACATTACTTTTTCTAAGTGAACGAATTAACACTTGGTCTCCTTTTTGAAATGTGATTGGTTTTTTTATATTTCGATTTTGTCTTCTGATATATTTTTCAGCTTTCCTCCTAATTCGGTTATTCACTTTCTGCATTACTTGTTCTAACATATCCTGATTATATTCACTAATCCACTTTCTGTTTCCTATATGGCCAAACATTAAATATTCTGGTACTTCCTCTGTATTCAAATTATGTGTATTATTCAAAAAATATTCTACTTGTGGTATATGTTGCTGCCAAGTTTCGTGTTGATTTTGGCACAGTATCCTTAAATATTTTATAACTTCTTTAATATATCTTTCTGCAGGATTTGCCTGAGGATGTCTGATACTTGTAAAATGAATGTTGATTCCCTTTTTCTCACAAAATGTCCGAAATTTTTGGTTGTTAAAATATGTAGCATTATCTATTATGCAATTTCTAAATGGTCCTATTTCTTCGAAAAATTGATTAATATATAATTTTAATGTTTTAACATTTGTTCTGGAGCAGGGATATAGTTTAATAAATTTTGTATATAAATCAACTATCACTAGTATATGCTTTTTTCCTGTTGGACTGAGAACTAAATTTGAAATAAAATCCATGGAAACTGTATTTAGTTTTTCATATACAACATTAGATTTATATGTGTTCTGGTTTTTGAAATTCTTTTCTTTGTTTAGTTGACATATTGGGCATTGGGTAGTAATTTCTTTTGCTATACTTATGTCATTCTTTGCAAAATAATTGTCCCTAAATAGCATCCATAGCTTTCTTGAACCAATATGCATATAATTGTTATGTAAATTTTTCAATATTTTCTTTGCTAAAGTTCTAGTTATTACATATACTTCTATGCCATTTATTATTTTATAATATACCCCATCTTTCCTAAGGACTTTTTGTTTTTCACTCAAATTGATCTGATCTCTTATAATTTCTTCTTTAGAATATAATCCAGTACTTTCTACTAATTGATTTAATCCAATTTTTATTGTTCGCTGCCCTTTTCGTGATGTATTTTCTAACCTTGATAAAGCATCTGCCACTATATTGGATTTTCCAGAAATGTATTTGATTTCAAAGCAGTATTCACTAAGTATTAGACTCCACCGATGTATTCTACTGTTTCCATATTTGTTATTTAATATAGACGTTAAAGCTTGGTGATCTGTTTCTATTGTAAATTCATTACCCAACAAATAAAATCTTAATTTTGTGACACAGTGTATTATACTTGCTAGTTCTAATTCTGAAACTGAGTAACCCTTTTCATGCGGCTTTGTAATTCTTGAAATGAATTGTATTGGGTATTCGACCCCATCATGTATTTGTAATAATACCCCTGATAATCTCTCTATTGATGCATCTGTTCTTAATATGAATGGCTGTGTGTAGTCAGGATAGTATATTTTCAAATTTGACAGAAAAATTTTTTTAATTTCTTGGAATGCTAGTTCTCTTCTCTGATCCCATCTCCATTTTACACCTTTTCTCAGTAGTTCAAGTAATGGAATTTCTTTTATACTTAGATCTGGTATCATCCTTTTATAATAATTAATTATTCCAATAAATCCTCTTAAAGTTCTTAAATTGTGTGGTGTTTTATATTCCTGAATGACTTGTGTCCGTTCTGGATCCATTTCGATTCCCTTAGTGTTAAGTTTATAACCTAGATATATGACTTCTTTTTGAAAAAATGTACATTTTTCTTGATTTATTTTTAGTCCAACTTTGTCTAATCTGTTTATTATAATTTTTAGGTGTTTCTCATGATCTTCAGCCGTTTTAGAAAAAATTAATATATCATCAATGTAGTGAATTACAAAATGTTCATATTGATCCAAAATATCATGAAGACATCTACATAGAGCACTGCAAGATGATTGAAGTCCAAATGGTACTACTTTGAATTGATATACTACTCCATCTATCTGAAATCCTGTATACTGTCTACTTTTTCTTTCTAGTGGTATTAACCAAAAGCTATGCTGTAAATCAATTTTAGTGAAAAATGACATTCCTGTAATTCTTCCTAATATTCCATCTATACTCATTGGTGCTTCAAATTGCTTTTCAGTAATCTTGTTAATATTCCTTGCATCCAAACATAACCTGATTTCACCTGATCTTTTTCGTACTACTACTATGGGGTTAATAAAACATGTGTCTGCCTTCTCAATGATCCCATCTTCTAACATATTATTAATTGTTTTGTTTACTTCTTCTCTGTATTTATATGGTATTGGGTATGATTTTGTTTTAAAATCTTTTTCTTCTTTAACTTTTATACTATGGATATAATTTTGTGCAATTCTATTTTCTTTATTGACAAGTCCCTTGTGTTGCTGCAATATGGAAATGACTATTGATTTATATTCTTCAGGGCAATTTAAAACTTTCATCATATCTTCTTCTTTACAAATCACATTATTCTTCAATATGTACTCATTATTCCTTGCTTCCAATTTTACGCACTCCGCCTCGTAGGCATCCATCTGCTTAAAATTTCCATTCCTTAAATATTCACTACAATAATTATTCTTTACATTCTTTTGGGACATTTCCCTATCATCAAAATACATTTCTTCTTCATAAACATCATTATTTTCTTTTAATAATATCCTATCAACTCTTATTCCTTCTTCCACCTCATCTTTCTGCATAAATTTAATTATTTGCCCTTCCAAAGTTACCATTTTTTCTTCAAAATCTATCTTTACTTTCTTCTTTTCCAATTCATCATTTCCCATTAATATATCAACACATAAATCCTTGACAATAAATCCTTGCATATTAATTTCTTTATTAAGAATATTAATTTTAAAATTGGCTAGTTTATCAATTTCACCCAACTTCTTATTATTTGCACCAATAATTTTAATTTTTGGAATCTTTATTATATCTGATAGTTTTAATGTATTAAAAATAAAATTCTCCGAGACTAAAGTACTTTCTGAACCAGTATCTATCATAATTTTAATCATTTTATTTTTGGCCAAAGCATTTATATAAATTAAATTAATAGATTCAATAATTTTATCTTCATCTAAAGAAATAAATTCAGAAGGTTTTTCATAATAGCAATGGCCTAACTTGTAATTCAGAAAGTTTACTGCACAAAATTTTGATTATTAGAATTGTCAGATTGTATCCGACCACTTGGATCTGATGTCCTATGTCTTTCCCTACTATGACTTCTACTCACATTTTCCTGCCTTGTACTACTTCGTTCCCTGTCTTCGCAGCTTCTATTCCTTCGAACACAATTTACCTGTCTGTTATAGTTAGGTCGCTCTGTATTTCTTCTATTATTAAAATCTTGTCTATTATTATTAGTACTGTTATTAAAATGTTGTCTATTATAATTAGTATTATTATTAAAATTTTGTCTATTATAACTAGTATTATTATTAAAGTTCTGTCTATTTGGATTACTGTTATTATTATTAAAATTTTGTAAACTATTACCATATCTATAATTATTATATGATTGTTGATTATCATTTTTATTATATTGAAAGTTATTATTGTTTTTTCTGTTGTTATTATTACTTGTCATATTGCCTCTTTGTATTCTTTGAATAAAATTAATAAAACTATCTATTGTTTGAATATTTTGTACAGTTACGGTTTGCACAACATCAGCATCAAAATGTCTAGATACATTTAAGACTGTTTCATCCTCTCTAAGTGGTGGTTCTAAATATTTTGCAACTGTTATCAATTTCAATGCATAATCTACCATATTTGATTTTAAATTTTGATTATACTTTCCAAAATATAGAATTTCTCTAAACTTGGCTTGCTCTAATTCACCCCAATAATAATTTAAAAATTTATTTTCAAATGTTTGAAAATTATCTAAATCATTCTCAATACTAGCAAACCAAGTTGCTGCATTGTCATTTAATGTCACTCTAATATAATCTTTAATATCATTAATATTATTCACAAATCTTAATTTATGTTTTAAACTATTTATGTATACTCTAGGATGCAAATTTTTTATATTACCAGAGAATTTAATCCCAGTCTCATTTGTTAAATTTAAGTAAGGTCTCCCTATGTCTCTCATTTGTGAAATATCATCTATTCTCTGTTCCACATTTCTTATTTGATTACAATTTATTTGGATATTTTGTTGTATATCGTCTAATTTTTCTTCTGTGTTTCTCCTGTCTTCGTTAATTTTTACTTCTAAGTTACATTTCTGTAACTCTATTTTCTGTTCTATATCTATCTTATTATCTTGAATAATCCTCTTTACTTCTGTCCTCTCATTGTCTATCCTTTTCTTGTAGTCATTCCGTATACTTTTTATTTCATTTGCTACTTTTTTCTCTGCAGCTTCAAGTTTTTTATCCATTTGTTTTACAATTTTATTATTATTATCTTCTATTTTCTTTTCTAATTTTCTATAATTCTCTTCCAATTTCTGTTCCATTTTTTTCATGTCTTCTTTGACTTCTTTTGAATTCTCTTCCAATTTTTTCGTATTCTCTTCCATTTTCTGTTCCATTTTTTTCATGTCTTCTTTGATTTCTTTTGAATTCTCTTCCATTGTCTTGTTCATCTGCATCATTAATGACATCAAAGCTGCCATATTGACATTTTCCTCTCTTTCTGGATTCATTTCTGCAGTATCTTGTGGAACTTGAACTAAACTCTCCTCTTGTATAGGTTGTGTTTCTACTTCCACATCTTCTTCATTCTTTTTGCTTCTTGTACCTTTCTTTCCTTGAGACATTTTGAGACTTTACTTGTTCAAATATAATTAAAAATAAAATCTATAATTTTTTCTTTCTACTGATAATTAATTTACTTATATGAGAGCACTTATCTTCCCAAACTAATTCTTTTAAATAGAGAGCCACCGCGTTGGGTGCCAAATTGTTATGATGTGTTTTTTGTTTGAATGATGAGCAATGAGTATTTTTAATAATATAATATATAGGGTTTTTATCGCGGTTCTCAAAGAATTAGCTTGTAAGTACTTTTTTAAATTATCTTTATTATAACTATTATGAAACACACATATATATCTAACCTAGTCAATGTAAATTTAAAATAAACTATCTTTAAACTGATATTCTTATACAACTAATTAAATTCTATAGACAATCTAAAATTTAAACAAACTATCTTTAAAATTGAAATTGTTATGACACTAACTAAATTATATTAACAAAATTTTGTACCTTTCTTTCACTGAATGCCTAAATGAACTATTTTCCACTAAGTATATAGATTCTAATCACCACTGAATGTCTTCGTACTTCAGTTATCCTTGTTTTTTGTGAAATTACTTTTTTCAATTATCAGCTTCTACCAATTTAAGATATATTTTTCTTCACCAGCATCTATACACCACCAACCAAACCAGCAAACAGCATTTATATTTATTCTTCTTTTCAATATACCAATATCCAATTATTATAAGTTGATTTATACTAATCTCCAACCATAATATAATTTAATTTCTTCCAATATACCTTTTTTTATCTTCAATAATTATTTGTGTATAATTATAAATGTGCATTAAATTATATGCATAATTTTTAATCTTCATTTAACTCACTATATTAAACTATTGGACTATTTGTACTTGATTCACTGACTCTAACTAACTTTCATAATAAACTGCTTGACTTCTGACTAAAAAACTTAAAAACTGTCTAAAACTTTTCTGACTAAAAACTTTCAAAAACTGCCTAAAACTCTTCTGACTGCACTATCTACAACTTTTCTGACTAAAAACTTTCAAAAACTGCCATCTTGAATCCAAATCACGGGTATTTATATCTTTTGGACATTCTAGAACCATCTCGTAAGAGATCATGTTCCAATTTGTTCTATTTCATACTTGTATGAATTTTCTGGAACAAACCATTTCGCAAACATGGCCATCTCCGGAGATCCAGAGAATTCCATTCTTTTCTATTAATAATTTTGTTTACATTTAGGCTTTTCAGATCAGAATATATAATTAAATTAGTAACTTAACATTCTAATTTAATAAAATACACATTTCAAACAATATATTATTATAACCCACTTTATATTCGTAAATATTCTTAAACGTCACTTCAGAGTATAAATATCTGTCAATCTCCGAGAGTATTTTTGGTTGCCTAAGCACATGGCTCACTTAAATCTATTTACAACATTAAAATACAACTTTTTACACTTATTATATGCTAATTTATTAAAAATGCCCTCACATAAATATATTTTTATTAAATTCTCTAGTATATAACTTATTTAAAATAATCAAATACTTTTTTATATCTAATATTATGTAGTATATAACTTATAAATTATTTTCTATAAACCCTAATCGTATCAATATATATATATATATATATATATATATATATATATATATATATATATAATATATAGAATAATTGGAAATGCTTCCGCGGTTCCTACAATCAACAAAGTACTACCCAAAACTATGACTATTATTATAAACTATTATTTAAAGTTACTCAATTCTCGAGTGAGAATGCATCTAATTTCTAATTTCACCTGTCAAGTCTTCATTGGGAACTATTCCGGAACTGCGTCGCCTAAGTCTTCAGATCACTGCACTACTACAGTAAGTAGTAGTAATTCAGTAGGTAAAACAGTGAGAAATGGGATCTGAGGACTTAAGAGATCTAGACCCCGGTCTAGGTTGAGATAAAGACTCGAGAGGGGAAGCCGAAAGCTCGACGTAGTCAAATTAACGCGGTTACACCTGGAAACTAAATATATCTGATATTAATCTTTATAGTAATAATAATGAGGACAAAAGATCGAGACCCTGGTCTAGGTTGAGATGAAGACTCCAGGGAGAAAGCCGAGAGCTAGTATATATATATATATATACTATATCAGGTTTTGTTCACATATACACAAATTATAGACATGGGTAAGTTTTAACACACGTATAGGACTGTTAGGGTCAAGTTTCCTATAATATTTTTGTGTGCTGATAATGTTTATGATTTAGTGTTTTTATTTTATGAAGTCCTAAAGAAGTTGTCGTTTCTCCAGGATCATTAGTAAATTTATTAATTATTGTGAAATAATTTTAAGTAACGGGAAACAAAGATTCGTACTCGACCTATGTTTAACATGTACTTTCATTAATTAAATTCAATAATTAAAAAGTGACAGAATGGATATTCTATAAGATACTTAACAAAACACATAGAGTGCTGTGGATTTATAAAATGTCATTGCCAATATAAATGCAATGTCTTAGTTGTTTTGACACAAATTTGAATTTAGTTTAAAAAATGAATGAAAAATCGATTGTTAGATTTTTGGTGATTTGCTATAAAATACAGCTAATAAATCAACGCTTTTACAGAAAAAAAAGTTAGAAATTTTTAGAAAATGCTCCCGAGATATATTTAGCTAAACGTTATAAAAGCTATAGATAATTTAAATAGCAGTTTTAATAAAATATTGATATTTTAACTACTTTCCTAACAAAGGAAGCAAGAAAGTTTACAATTATAAATTTTTATAATATTTTATAGAAATACTGGTAACTGTGATCTTGAGTTTTTCCTCATATTTTTCCGCACATAGTCCTCTCCCAACTAATTTCATTGATCTCTATCCTGACCAACATACTTATAATTTGTTCCGGCTATTCTTTTTATGCCGTCCACCCATCTCACCTGTGGTCTTCCTCTTGGTCGTCTACCTTTGTAAGGACTCCAATGTTGTATTGTGGCGTTCCAACGTTGGTCTTTTTGTCTAGCAGTGTGACCTGCGAAGCTCCATTTGAGTTTGGCAATTTTTGTTGTAATATCCTTAACTTTGGTTTTTGATCTTACCCAGTCGTTCCTCATTTTATCTGACAGTCGTATACCTAACATTGCTCTTTCCATTGCCCTTTCTGTTGTGGTTAGTTTATTCATATTTGCCGTGGTTAGGATCCAGGTTTGACATCCATATGTCATGATAGGAAGGATGCATTGGTTGAACACTTTGCTCCTCAAGTATTGAGGTATTTTGCGGATTTTCAGTATACAACTGAGTTTTCCAAATCCTGCCCATGCCAGTCTTGCTCTTCTAGTGATTTAAGCACTTTGGTTTTCTTTGTCAAGTTTCAGAATTTGGATTAGGTAGATATATTCCTGGACTTGTTATATCTCAGTGACATTTATAGATATACGCCTGGGATCGTCTGTGTTGTTCATTGTTTTTATTTTTGTCATAATCATGTTAAGGCTCACGTATTGGGAGCTGTTTGCGAGTTGCTTCATCATAATTTGTAATTCCTCAAATGTGCTCGCTATAATCACGATGTCGTCGGCGAATCTGAGTTGGTTTAACTTGTTGCTATTAACATTAACGTCGTATGTTGACCAATTTGTAGTTTTAAAGACATCTTCTAGGGCTAGATTAAAATGCTTTGGATATATTACGAGGCCTTGTACAACTCCTCTCTTAATGGGGATGGGATTTGTATTTTCGTTCAGTTGTATTATCATAGTTGCTTTTTTATATATATTATGTATTAGTTGCCTACATCTCGAATCCTGCCGCACCTCAGTCACCACAGGTAAATTAATATAACAGTAAAAATACATTGATACCACAAGAAAAAAGATGCATAGTAGCAGAGGGATAATTTTTTGGAAAAATTAATAAAATGTTTGTAATCAATTCTGTTATTTTCTTCAATTGCTCGATCTAATTCGTCGGTAAAGCTTCTTTTAACTTCCAATTTGTCCTGCTATACCACGGTAGAATGGGAAAACTACATTAAAGCATTATTTAAGGATGATCAAAGATCACTACCTAACTTAAGTGCAAGTACAGTACCATCAATCTTAAAAGCTGAAGTGGAAAAATCCATACACCAAGCCAAAAACAACAAAGCCAGTGGACGAGATCAAATATACAGCGAATGGCTAAAATTACTCTCAAATGACAATATAAAAGAACTCACTGTACTTTTCAATCAAATATATGATACCAGTGATATTCCATCGGACTGGTTAAAATCGATCTTTATTCCTCTACCTAAGAAACCAAACGTTAAGAAATGTAGCGGTTGTAGCCTCATTAGTTTAATGAGCCATGCCGTTAAAATACTGTTGCATATTCTTCTAAACCGAATTAACAACAAGTGCGAAGAAATAATTAGTCAAGAGCAGTTCGGGTTCCGGAGATGCCTTGGAACTAGAGAATCACTATTTTCTATGCAAACACTCCTTCAACGATGTTGGGAGGTAAGAAAACCCGTATATATGTGCTTCATTGATTTTGAAAAGGCATTTGATCGCGTTCAGCATACCAGACTAATTACCGCCTTGCAGAGCATCCAACTAGATGAGAAAGACATCAAACTTATTGCCAAACTTTACTGGATCCAAACAGCCATTATTAATACCAACAACAGAGAATCAAAGCCAATCAGTATTGAACGAGGCGTAAGACAGGGCTGTGTACTGTCTCCCACCCTCTTTAACGTGTATTCTGAGAATCTATTTAGGGAAGCTTTAAAAGATCAAAAAGGAATTATCATAGGAGGAGAAATAATTAACAATATACGGTACGCCGACGATACTGTGATTCTAGCTGAAAACATCGACGATCTGCAGGAGCTAATCAATAGAGTTGACATGGAATGAACAAATTGGGGACTGTCGATAAATATCGATAAAACTAAATACATTGTGACCAGTAAAGTGGATATCGGCGCAACCCAACTGATATTAAACCAACAACCGCTGCAGAGAGTTCAGAGATTTAAATACCTTGGATGTTGGACTACCCAAAACCTGGATCCATCCTTCGAAATTCGATGTAGAATTGAACAGGCAAGAAACTCATTTCAAAAATTCAAGCCTCTATTATCCAATAACTCATTAAATTTAGAAATCCGTGAAAAGTTTACAAGATGTAACGTGTGGTCTGTACTTTTGTATGGATGTGAAACTTGGACTTTAAACGCCGATATCATGAATAAAATCGAGGCGTTTGAGATGTGGTTGTATCGAAGGATACTAAAAATTCCATGGACTAGCAGAACCAGAAACGAAGAAGTTCTTCGAAGAATGGGACATCAACGAACTCTATTAAATATTATTAAGAGGCGTAAACTAGAATATCTTGGACATATAATCAGAGGACCAAGATATGAGTTCCTTCGGCTAATTCTCAACGGTAAAATCGAAGGAAAGAAATGGATAGGACGGAAGAAACTCTCTTGGTTGAGGAATTTGCGGCAGGGGATAGGTTTGACAGCGGACCAATTGCTACACGTAGCTCAAGACCGAGATCAGTATAACAATATTATAAGCATGGTAGTCGCCGACGTTCCGTAGGGATATGGCACTCTAAGAAGAAGACCACGGTAAATTTTGCTTGTATAAATCAATACAGTGTTCTGAAGCTATTTTCTTGTGGCATTTTAAAGTAATTACTATTTAAATGGGAATAAGCCACAATTCAAGGTTAAATTACGTTTATTGACGTTTCAATTTCCACTTCGGAAATCGTTCTCAAATCAAAATACAAACATTAGTTATAAAAAAGATTGAAACGTCAATAAAAGTACTTTAACCTTTAATTGTGGCTTATTCCCATTTAAATAGTAATTAAATCAATATGTTTTAAAAAAGTTTATATTTCTGAAGCACGACTTTTAGCTTTCATTAATTCCGATCCATACTTTTCTTTGGTCGTGGAAAAGATATAGTATATAACTCAGTTACAGTGACAATTTGATCTACTCATGGTTCCTTACGCAAGCGTTCGGAATCTTCCACTCATATCTATTTCCAACCTTTTTACCACATATACTATTCCTTAATCGTCTTTCGTAATTCGTAATTGTAATAGAAGTTAATCTATTAAACTGGTTTGAATATGGGAATATAATTGGGAGCAAAAATGGAGACATTCGTACATATGTCTTTAATTTTGAATGTAAGTATTTTAATGAACCGTAAGTTTTATTATTAAAAGTCCAATTTCTCCCAGTTTTATTTTATATTACATTTATTTATTTATTCCTTAAATTTTTATTTTGAATCATTCGTATTTACACCTTTATTATTCGATTACCATCTATTTTTAAACACAGCATGTAGATAAATGGTCATGCCACTGTTCCCTAAAAACCATATATGTTATATAACTTGAGCAGGTATGCTACGGCCACGCGCTTTGATTTATAGGTCTTTATAAGTGAGGAAGATGCACGGCAATTAAGAGCTCGTGTCTGTTTAAAAGGGGTTAATGTAAATTCAATTTACCTTTGCGAAGTACGCGCTGTTGTGAAGACAAACAAAAAAGATATAAAAAAATTTCACCAACACTTTCAACCGAGTTCACGAATTAAGACATGAATTTATGAAGTACCTTTAAAAAATATCGTAATTTAACAATAATCATCTATCTTATACGTACTCTTTTGGCATGTTTAATGATTGTGATTATACTGTTGCACTATGATTATACTGTTTTGTTTATAAAAAATATCTTTGAAAATCTTCTTCGAATCTTTTAAAAGGTAACAACAAAAACTCTAAAAGATAATCAAATGAAATACTGGAGAAAGGCATCAGAAAATCTTAAACATCGAAATAAGGGAAATAAACCAGTTATAATGGTAAATGTAGCGACAAGGTTTAAGACTAGCGACATTACTAAGTTTGGGTAACGGTACTTTAATTGACAAGTAGATTGCAATATTTATGCATGCTTCATCGATTACCATAATGCGTTCGATACAGTAAAGCACGACAAGCTGATGGAAGTATTAACAAATATTGGAATAAACACCTGTGATCTAAGAATTATTAGTAATCTTCACTTTAGTAATCAAGATCGTCTGTCCGTACAAGTAGGAGAATCCGATGATATCAAAATTAAACTTGACGTCCGACAGGGATGTATACTATCACTCCTGCTGATCAACATATACTCTGAGGAAATAGTCAAATTATCAAGAAGTAGTAGAGTTCTATGATGAAAAAGAAAATAGATGATCTCTAAGACGGAACAGCAATTTGGATCAATCAGTGTGAACAACGAATAGATAGAGTAAAAACATACACCTATCTAAGTATCAACCATAATATAACCTTAGTACTATAGAATTCAAATGTAGGATAGAGAAAGCACATACTGTTGTATGGAGTTAAGTCGTGGACTCTTACAGACCCTAAGTGCAAGAAAATTAGGCTTTCGAAATCAAGGTTTTATGGTCCAACCCTGAAGATAGCTTATACCGATACCGTATATACCGATATATACGGTTACAGAAAGTAACCTATGTTACTCAGCAGGACGTTTTGTTAAAAATCATCAGTTTGTTTTAGGACATAGGTCTCCCCTGTTTGTATCCAGAGTTCACGGTCTTGTGCATTATGGGTCCAATTTTTGAATACAAAAAGAAAAAGGACTGTTAACCACAAAAAAAAACAGCCAAAATATACTTTACACTCAAACTGATCATTGGAAAATGGAGAGTTTTCTTTTATTTTAAGTTAGTCTACTTAACATTGTGAAATCATCTATGCGGAAACAGGCTAAATTTTGAAGACACGAGAATCCTTGTTACCGATTCTGTAGTTTATCAAACTACCACGCATTATTAACTGTATAAGCTCAATATTTTTATGTTTCCTTTTTAAAATTTTGTTTTTCCGGTTTACGATCCATATTATATTTTCACCAAAATCCATCTTTGAGAACGAACTACCGAGAAATATCGTAATTAAATTAAGTTTTTTTTAATGTTGGAATATAGTTCTAAGAGAGCTTGTTAAACTTTAGATTCAAGAACTTCTGAGCCAGTCCCTTCTTCCCAGTTGACAGGTTGTCTAACTCTCTCTGGTCTTCAAGAAGCAATTCAGCATATATTTTCCATACGTTACATAACTCTACCGGTTACAAGATCAACATTTTATCCTGTTTCAAGGATGTTATAGTTGGTTTCTTTGTGATAGCAGTATTTGTTTAAACTTTCTATAAAAGAAAAATTTAAGTAAAAATCCTTTATAAAACGTACGTAAATAAAGACCCAAACGGGCTATGTCGTGAAGACAAAACGTTTTCGGAAACCATGTTCCATCATCAGTGTCTAGGTGTACATGTTTTGAGCCACTAAATATCAGTGTAAAAACCCGTTAAAATTTATCTGTTACAATTTGGTTTACATTATTTCGTATTATATTTTAAGATGTTAGAGTTACCAGTGGATATGATAACATGGCGACTTATGACTCCACATAAAGTTGCTGGTCCTGAGACGAAGTGTCTACGAGGACTTGATGATAGCAACTGTAGACACTTCGTCTCAGGACCAGCAACTTCATGTGGAGTCATACGTCGCCATGTTATCATATCCACTGGTAACTCTAACATGTTAAAATATAATACCAAATAATGTAAACCAAATTGTAACAAATAAATTTTAACGGGTTTTTACCCTGATATTTAGTTGCTCAAAACATGTACACATAGACACTAATGATGGAACATGGTTTCCGAAAACGTTTTGTCTTCATGACATAGCCCGTTTGGGTTTTTAATTTATATACCTTTTATAAAGGATTTTTACTTAAATTTTTTGTGATACATGGTATACAGCCAGCTACAGGAACTTAGTTTCCTTGGATTTCTATGAAAGCTTACATCGTCATGCAGAGCATGTAGGCTCTTTACTGCTTGACATTCGGAAATTCGGAACTTGTTTGACAATAATTGTGGTTAGTTCCAAATACTTTTGATGTTGCTGATGGATTTTGGCCATTCTTTTATCCCCTATAATGTAGATACCTTATCGGTTATCCATGATTTACTTTTTTTTTGTTGTTGCTCGTTTTAGAACGGTATCAGAACCTGTTTGAATATTATATTTTATTCCATTTGTCATCCGGACATTCGAATTGTAGTAAATTGTTACTTGCACGTAGTTGTTAGTCCATTTAGTCTCTAATTGTTGGTTCCCTCAATTTATCAATATTATATCTCAGCGATTATTGATTTTTTCGATGATATTTTAAGTTTATATTAAAAGTAAGCAATCAACCAATCAGATGAATTGTGGGAGTCTATATCAGCACCTGGATGAGCGGTAAACCATTTAATAGCGTTTTGATATCTCCGCTTGATTAATATGTAATCTATTTTGTTTCATACGATATTATTACTACTATCTCCACGTATATATTCATCGGGGGTTAAGTTAAAAGATATTTAACATTAGTTTAAAAATACGATCGACTAAATTCAACATCCATCTGCATTATATACGGAGTTAAATCAGTCTGACTATCCTATAACCATATCTCGTCAAAAATGTTGAAGTTTTAAGAACAAAAAAGGAGTTAAAAGGTCAATACAAGAAAGAAAACTGCAGCTCCAAAGTTGTTTAGGAAGGTGAAGTGGGCTTATTAATTGCCACCTCTATAACAGAAATGAAAGTTGTCGAAGAATAAAAAGAAAGAAATAATTAAAAATGTAGATCGACGAAAAACTGAGGAAAATTATCAACTTTTGAGCTAATTTGAATTTTAATCAAGGATCAATTTCCACTAATATACAAACACGTATCTAACTAAATCAAATTCTTATTCAAAGCCTTGGCCGTGATAGTAATACATCTTGTATTAAAACGATATACATAAACTTTCTGAAAACAACTTAAAACGATCAGTAATTATATAATTATATATAAAATAGAAAACTAGAAACTTTCTGCAGAAAGCCTGTTATTAACGAACGATAAAGAAAATTGAAACTATTTAAACAAATACAAAAATTAGTTTAATATTTGCAAAATTACCCCCAACAAACTCTACCGTTTTTATATTTGTATAATAAATATAGTCAATAAACTCACGACAACTGTTTTGGTGTAAACATCTCAATCTCAAGTGAAATATTGGGTGAGAAACTTAAGCTGCGAAGATTCGTTAGTATTTGACTTAAGTTCGCGCATGATAATCATATGTTTTAATTGACTGTGAAGTGAGTATATGGCTTGATTTTTAATCTTCCCACAGATTTAATCAATAAGCTTACAAAACTTTTCTTCCCTCCTATATTGTGTTAATTAACACCAAAACAGTTATCGCTATTAAAAACAGTTTTTGTTAAAAATTACAAACTGCAGTTTTTGCATTATTATTGAGTATCAGTCCATTATTTAAAATGTTTTTCATTTGATCAATATCCACCCTTTTGATCTTTCATTAGATTTCCTTTTGTCAAGCCAGAAAAAGGTTTTTCAATTGTAAACATGTAAAAGAATCTCTTATTATGACATTTTCTAATTTAAACCAGAAACATAAAACAAATTGAGCTTTTGTGAATAAAGGAAATTACTTGATAAAACATTAACCTTGAACATGAGCATCCGTAAATTTCAAAACGAAATGAAAACAAATTCAAAACAGAAGAAAAATAGGGTAAGAAATCATTAATAAGATTCTTTGTTATTACACAGTTTAAAGAGGTATTATGCTGTCTACAGTCTGACGCTGCTCCTCTTCTTACTGGTCTACTGCCGTTGGGAAAGACTTAATTAAAATTGGGAGTAGCGAGGTTTTTAAAGACCTCCGCGAGGTGCCTCATTTGCATTCTAAGTAGATCGCAACTTGTTAAAAGTTGAACTTCACTTTCAGTTCAAGGATAAAAATCAAGAAAACTCCACACTTTTCGAACTGTTAAATGTGTAAAAATTTAGAATTTTCCTTATAAATGTATTTCAGCGTATTTAAATATGTTTTGCAATATCTAAACAATGTGTTTCAAAGTTTATTTTGAACTAAAACATGCTCTATATGTTGACCTAAGCGATTAACATAAGTTTTTACCATATCGTTGTTACAATTGGATAAATAAACAAAGTATAAAAATTTATCTTTTATGTAAACCAATGTATTTTTGCTACACTGTCAGATTTCTTGGACCACCTGTTATTACAAAATATCCAAATATAGTATTAGTTTTCCATGAATCTTTCTTTATGTCATCATTGTTGATATAGGCTATATTCCATATTACCTTTTCTCAATTCCTTTCATGTGCTTTTATTATTTATCCAGACAAGATTGCTGCTTCGTATCATGGCTACCTTTATAGTGTTTAATTAGGGTTTATATAATTGAAACCAATCTCTTCACTTCATTTGATTCATCCTCATTTGTATTCTTTTACTTTTATTGTACGTATACATACGTATTGTATGTTTCTGCAACTCTATATGTTTTTTACTTTACTCCCATTGTTTTCTGTGACGGCTAAGCCATTATTGAGCTTCAGTCATTTATATAAATCAAACTATTCCAAATATCGCCCATCATTCTGCAGTTGGTTTTTCTCTAATCATTGACGAAAGATTTATTCAATTAATTCCTTAAAGTGTTATTTTCATTAGTAGCAAATTTTACGCAGTTCAAGGTTTGGTCATATTTAAATCACTTTTCCAGGTGTTATTAACAATTTTATAACATTTCACACTTTTCAATCAAAAGCGTTTGTTTTATAGGCGCATTTTTTATTCTGGCCTTTTTAAATATTGAAATTACATAGTCTTTAACTTCTGGCTCATTGTTTACCACAAATGTTCTACATTAATAAAAACTACATATATGTTAAAATCGACAAAAGCCATACAGGGTAGTCAGCTAATTAGACTTCTGTTCCAATTTTGATTATCAATTTTATAATCATTTGTATTAAATCACTTAATGACTTATATTCGTGTTTTTATTGACCATCATAATTTTGGTAAAACCGCCGAATTTCATTTAATTGAAAAGTTATCAAATATCTTTCTGGAACTGAAACCAATAAAATTATAAAAATTGTCCTTATCTGCAAAATGTGTCGCGCAATTGGTTTTAAACAGTAAACTTAAACAATCAAATCGTTATTAATTTTACAGCATTGTTATTGAAATATTGGTCGTTACAGGACAGATCAGCCGTGTTGCAATCATTAAATATAGTAATAAAATCAAACAATTAAAACAGTTTTCTTGACATCTTAGTAAAAACTTAATTGGTTCGCCTGTAGAAACTAAATATACCAATTATTTAGTATATAGATAATTATTCATAACAATTCTAATTTCGACAAAAATGTTTGTGTTTCGCCTATATTTCTAGAGTGTTATTGTAGTTTCACTGGACAATGCCAGACTAATAACAAGGTAAAAGTAGGAAATAGAGCTAAGTAAGAAAACAACGACAAATGACAAACCTAATAAGGTTTTAAAACTATAAAAGGGTCAAGGAAGACATTTCAATTATTAATATTAATCTGTATCAATACATTTGTAAGATCTCTCAGCATTTTTCGGTACCAAAACAAGTACTTGATTTGTTTATAGAATTTGTGGTTTTAAGAAAAATCTTCGAGTTTATTTTTTTAATCTACAGTTCAATACATAATTGCTTCATTTTACAAAGGAATAACTAATGTCAGAACAATACCACATCTGTTGGACATAAGGAAATAAGAAACAAGCCTATAACATTTAGAAAAAAGGTATATTTCGCAAAGGAAGATACAATGCAAACAACTAGTAAGTCTGTTATCTTCTTTCTTGT
Organism: Diabrotica undecimpunctata; assembly: GCF_040954645.1. Taxonomy (NCBI): domain Eukaryota; kingdom Metazoa; phylum Arthropoda; class Insecta; order Coleoptera; family Chrysomelidae; genus Diabrotica; species Diabrotica undecimpunctata. Next base: position 112,010,588 of record NC_092805.1, on the reverse strand, counting down.
AGTATATTTTCTTAAAACCTATCTTCCCTTATTTATAAAACTTGTATTTAAATATTTTGAAAAAAACTTCCCAGTGTACATACTGAAAAAGTCATTTTAATTTTTAAGACACAGGACGATGCCAAAACGTACATAGTGTGCTAAAACTTTAGATGAATTTGGTACTAACAGAAAAAATATTATCCGCAAAAACGAGTACACCTAAAAATAAACAATGATCTTGAAAATTTACAAATTATGGAGTACATACAGTTAAAATTAAATACAATTGCTTATTATTACACACCTGATACCGTAGAAGATGTTATCTCAATACGTGAACTAGCAGGAATGATTTTTTGAGAGTTATTGCAGGATATTAACGTTTTAAATATATTCTAAAAATAGTAGGAATCGTATCAATAAAAACATGAATGACAACAATAAGAATAATAAGCCTAATTTATAATAATATTGAATAATTATCACAGCAGGATTGGTATCTATAAACTATATATTGATGTGAATGTATGATTGACTGATATAGCAGGTATTTTACTTTTAAACAGGAATACAAATGAACAAGAGAAATAGACAGCAGGAATAATTAACATTATCATCTTTACGTTTATGAATTTTGATACTTATTGAAAAAAGTTATATTCAATCAGAAAACATATTTTTAAGTTTGTTCTTTCTTACCTTGTGCGATTCTGACCGCTGGCATTTTAATTCTCATTTTGAAAATTCTTAGACTGGCCGTCTATCGCGCACTAAAATAATTTGTCTATCATTTCCAAAATAAAAAATAATAGTTTCACTAAATCATCGTCACTGTGTCAAGCACTTGGAAAAGAAAACACCAAACAAAATTAACAGAGTACAATCCCAACATAAAATATAAACTAATACCAAAAAGCAATAAAAAGCGCGTGTATATTTAAGCCGGCAGGTTGAGGGGTCAGAGGGTTTCGTTTCGTTAGTTAAAAGATCAAGTTGTCCCTGGACCCTGATGCTGTGCGGTCAGCACACCGGTCCAAACGCGTGTGTTTCTACGGCCAGCGCGATTCAGGCGATTCTCGGCCGTGTCCCGATCGGGTTCTATCGTGTCGTATCGCTGCGCTTCGTGGCTACTCACTAGCGGCTAGCCAGCGGTCCTAAAGCACCCTACGTAGGTAGGGGATGATGCGCACCACGCAGCGTATAACACAGCAGGAGTGGAGGGAGTTGTGTGCCCGCTGGCCTCCAGGATGTGATATATTCCGGTCTACTCCGGTGTAAGATGTATGTGTGTTTACGATGTTACAGTTTACACTTGTCTTTATACTTTGCTTATATATTAATACTCTAGGTTGGAAATAGAAAAGATAAAGATAATATAAACTTATTTTATATGCAGCAGGAAGCATTTTCTTCAAACTGATATGTATCCACTCCAATTTTAAATAACGTTTTCATTAAATTTAACAAAACATTTCAATAATAGAAATTTTAATAATATAACATTGTAAAGTTGTCAGTATTTTTTTAAATTTTAAAAATTCAGGAATTATGTTTTATGGTATAGAGATCGAAATATCAGGTTTCTATTCTTATATGTTTAATTATTATTTATCTAATAATCTCCAGTTTCTCAAACATATCTGATATCTTTTTAAACCCTTATTATATAGAGGATATCTTTTTTTGCAGGAAAAAAGTATATAACTGCTTATCTTACCGTTAACTTAGAAACTGTACAAAGTATATATTTATTTTTCTGAAGCTATTTTCTTGTGGCATATTAAAGTAATTACTATTTAAATGGGAATAAGCCACAATTAAAAGTTAAAGTAAGTTTATTGACGTTTCAATTTCCACTTCGGAAATTGAAACGTCAAGAAACTTACTTTAACTTTTAATTATGGCTTATTCCCATTTAAATAGTAATTATATATTTATTTAGTGTAAACTTACAATTACTTAGAATAATTACCGTAGCATAAGAAAGAAAAGTACTGGATGCATTATATTATATTTTAAGAACGATTTCCGAGAAGTACATTGTGGATTTTTTTTATTGGGAATAACCCGCATCAACCATAGAAGGTTATTAGCGGTGGTACAATATAGACTGTAATATATTATAATGATTAATATAAAATATAAACGATAAAGTTTTTACAAAGTTGATTATAATTTAGAATTTTTCTTGAAGTATCACTTATATTTGATTATACAATCTCGTTTTCTTTAAAAACCTAATGATTTTGTCACAATCCGCACTGTCTAAGCGCAATTTATATCACTTGGTAGTCCAGTAGCTTGTATTTCCATTTGATATAATGGGCAGTCTATAACAATGTGGCCTACAGTTATATTGGTGTCACAGGATACGATGTAGTACAACCTGGTCCCTTCGCTTTACTAAATTTGGTGTTTTCGCAGATAGATCTGGGTTTCCTTGCATCAATTTATTATTTGGTAGGAGTTGCCATCTTCGTAGCCATAAGTTTTTTGTGTACTCATTGATGTATTTTTTCATATCTGCGTGAGGAATTTGGTTAGTTCTATCATCGGATCTCTCCATTTTACAAGCTTCTTTGGCCATTTGATCAGATATCTCATTTCCTGGTATCCCCACATGAGATGGTATACACACAATATGTAGTTGTTTATGATTATTTTGTAGAGTCACAAGGTCTTTTTTAATCTGTTCTAAAATCGGATGATTCGGATATATTTTCTGAATTCCCTGGATTGCACTGAAGGAATCTATGAATATTACTGTCATGTCTTCAGTTCGTTTAAGAATTTGTTGTACTGCCTTGGATATCGCAAAAAGTTCAGCAGAATATATTGAATAGTCCTTAGGTAGTGGAAACTTGAGCACAGAATCCTCTGTGACAATGGCGGATCCTACTGTTTCCAATTCGGGTGTTTTTGATGTATCGGTATAAACTAGTTGACAGGATGAATATTTATTTTTAATATTGTAGAAGTATTGGAGAAAAAGAGGTGAAGGAGTATTGTCCTTAGTATAAGTTGACAGATCTTTGTTACAATATGGAATTTGTATAGTCCAAGGGAGAGCATAATCAATATTGATATGCATAATACCTGGAAATGTGAAGTTGCTAATTCTTTTGCTAAACGATGGTCTTGTAGATTATTCTTATTAAATATAGGAGTGTTTTGAACGATCAGTCAGAAACTTCTGTTTTCTATACACTATGTCTAACGCTGCACATTTTTGAGGCAATTTAGGAAACATTAAGGCTGAGTATTTAGAGAAAACAATACTTATTAAATACCTCTTAGTATAGTACAGCCTTAACGTTCTTAGTATAGTACCAAGACAGTTTTAAAACACCTAGCACCAGGTGGGGCGAATTATCCCTCCAGTGTTTTTTACAATTTTAACTTTCTTGCTGTGTGACGGACACATAATATTAATAAATTTAGAACATTAGCTTTGATACTTGCAATCTGTCTACCTTTGGCAGATATGCCACCTTATTTTTCTTTTTGGTTGTGGTGAATTCAGTTCTTTCATGGCTTTTTCTACATTGTAATGATCTAGTTCTTTCAGTAACTGGTTGATACTTTCTTTTTTTTTTGTTAGTTAGACGAGATTAAGTTGTAGGTCGCTTATTCTTCTTTTTAAGTGCGGTTCTAAAAGCCTTTTACATAAGTCTAACAAAAAGTCCCCATTTTGTCTAAATAATGATATTTCCATTCAGGGTTGAGATAAACCCACATCACGAAAGTATTTCCTGCTGTAATGTCAATAATGGTCATAAACAACGTAGCTGGCCAGGTGCACATGAATTGGCTCATGTTTGCAGGTAATAAGCTCTATACCAATAAAAGGGTTTGCGTTAATTGGCTTCCGAGGAAATTCTTGGAAATCGGATTTTTACCCATTCTTTAAATTCGTATACCCTTCGCCGCAAACTTCTTCTTCTTCTTCTTGTGCCACTCCTATCGGAGATTGGAAATCATTAAGGCTATCCTGACCTTGTTTACAGCTGACCTAAAGAGTTCATTAGTGGTACAGCCAAACCACTCTCTCAAATTACGCAACCATGACATTCTTTTACGGCCTGGATTCCGTTTTCCTTCTATTTTTCCTTACATTATATTTTGAAGTAATGTGTATTTATGTCCTCTCATCAGGTAACCCAAATATTCGAGTTTTCTTCGTTTGATCGTTGACAAAATTTGTTGTTCTTTTCCTATCCTTCGCATTACCTCAAAGTTTGTAACTCTTTCAACCCAACTTATCTTCAGCATTCGACGGTAGCACCACATCTCGAAACTTTCAATATTTTTTATATGGTTCTGCTTGAGAGTCCACACCGTATAATAGCGTGTTAAATAAGTAGCCCCTTAGCCTTCTTAATCGGAGGGGGATGCTTATATCTCTGTTGCAGAAGAATTTCCTCATCTTTATGAAAGTGGCCCTGGCAATTTCGATACGTATTTTTATTTCATTGTTTTGGTCTCCAGTTTCGTTTATTAAAGTACCCAAGTATTTGTAACTTGACACTCTTTCAATTTGAATGACGTTTATACTAATATGTGGCGAACAGTTTTAAATATAATTTTCACAAGTTACCATGACATGGCTCTTCTGCCTACTCCGCTTTAGTCCTCTAGCTTTCCTTTAATTATTGTTTGTATACTCTGTATTCGACTCTATACTGAAGTACTGACCAAACGTGGCATTTAATAATTCTAATTAGGATGTCTAAGCTTATTTTTCAGTTATAGATAATTTGCTTTCATTTATTGTACATGATCCTAGTCTATTCTATTTGTATTTTTATTTCTATATCTGGATCCCACTTATCGTTTAGTACTATTCATAAGTATCTGAATTTGTTAACCTGTTATAATTGAGTGTTAATTAGGTCAATGTGATAATGTTAATTGGTTTTCCTAATCACAATTAATTTAGTTTTTTGTTCCATTGCTTCACTTGCATTATTAACTCTGTCTATATCTCTGTTTATTTATAGTATATTTTGTCATTTTTTCTGCTACCAGAGCGGTATCGTCTGCATTCTTGATATTGTTAATTGATACCTGTAACTGTTTATTTTTATATCAATTTCAGCGCTGTCTAGTGCTTATTTGAATTTTTTTTCGAGAATAAATCTTTTATTTATATTCTAGCCCCCAATTAATTCTCAAATGGACCATACACTTGACTTTTTGATTTAATTCCCATAAATTAAATATTTTGTAATGATATTTAATGTAAATTGTTGTTTCTACATACCAAACTTTTTCTAAAACTGATATTTGATTGATAATATGTTATTATTACATATACAAAATAATTCTAAAATTATCGTTAACGGATAGTTAATATAGATAGGGAGAAAATTTACTCTCTCCCTCCCTCCAGATTCAGATTCAGAAATGTTTATTGCTTTAAATTACAGTAATTGCTTAAAGTAATAGCTCTCCTATTAAAACAAACATTTATTTCCCCATGACCATTGGTCGTCTGGGGGTCTTGTTTGTGTCCGATATGACACAGCCAAGTCGGACACCAAATTTCTTTCATCTACCTTCATTTTCTGTAGTTCATACAACAATTTTTCATGTTGGACTCTATCAAAAACCTTCTGGTGGTCGATGAAACAGTAATATACTTTCAGTAAGTATATATTAATAGATTTGCTAGTAAGCAAGTTCATGTATGAGTTTGGAAGCCAATTCGTGTAGGATTAAAGTGGTTTTATAGACTTCGGGAGCCAGTTAAGGTGTACCGAGCTGGCCACCTTTCAGATTGTCAGTTGCAGGTATATTCCACATTCCAGTGTATTTATTGAAACCTTTATGGCATTTTAATGTGTTATCTCTATTTTTTTTTCTGTCTTCGGAAACTACAGAATGTTGGTGTTCAAAGGATAAGAGTATAAAACTTCCGTTTACTTTTGGGATGTAGGACACCAATTTGATTTACGACTAAAATCCAAAAACTGAAGTATAAATATCACGATTTCGAGTAGGCATTAACTCCGAAAGGATGTGACTTGTAGTCCTTCGTAGCGTTCCGCATAGTGTTAGTTTTTTGTCGATAAGATATTTTGCGAATTCCAAAGAAGTCAACAAAAAGTATCAGTAATAGTAGGAGTATCAGTAAAATTAAGTGTTCCTTTATTTCTTTGAAAATATATAGGTATGATAGGCAGAAAATTAAAAGATTAGTATTATTTCCACTAATTATCTGAATGAACCTTGAATGAACAGATAGTAACTCGACCTATTGTAAATACTAAATTATTTTAGATAATTTATGCAATGTCTAAGAATATTTTTTAATCATTTGATATTTACTATAAATGCAAAACTGTAGAGACAACAGGAAATGGTAATTTACATAAAATAATTCATTAATTTTAGAAATTTTTGAAATAGTTCTGATCAATAAATATATTACATATCAACGACACCAAAACCAAGTAGGGCGATTTATCGCCCTACATGCAATACTTTTCCTTTTTTACAGTAATCTGTTAATTTGGTTGTTAATTTGGATAATTAGAGGTTGTTATTTTTTAAGCTCATAAACAACAAAGACAGCTTCGAAAGTAGGTACACTAAAAACAAAAATATTAAAGGAAAGAGGCAAGTTGGAGCGAAAATTCGGCCCCATGGTATTAGGAACTACCTGTAGACCTCTACACTTGATCGTTGGTAGCCCCGTATTGACGTCAGTCTTTAACTATATTAGTCTAAGACTGAAGTATACCCACACCCGAATCTATACGGTTAATTTTTTCTCTATTCAGGGTAATTCATCTGGATTTTTGTATAACTTTGACTGCGCTGAAAGAATCAGATAGAACTAGACAAAAAGGAACCTAAATGGTACTCTTTTGTTGTTCCAACTCTGCACATTATTTCTGCTATAATATTTTTGGTAATTTCCCCAAATGTGATCAATTGGGTGAATATATTTGGGGTTTTTTTCTTTCTTCAAAAGTTTTTCATCGAACATTTTATTTTGTTCAACAAACCACTGCTGAATTTAACCCTTTTTGCAGAATGTATTGGGAATATTTTCTACCAAACTACTGTACATCAGGCACATCATCAAAAATAATAACAGAAGGAGCTGTTAAATTAGTAAATATTTTGTTTTCAAACCAATGTTGAAAATTTTCTTTATTCGTTTCACCATGGTAGTGTCCAGTCTGATCTTTGGAAGTGAATATCAATTCGGTTCCATTAATAAAACTCTTTTAGTTGCCTGCATGAAGAAAAATATAACGTTTGATATCTATTTTGGTTGGTTTTGGATATTTTTCTTAGAATCTCACCAATAATGATCTAACTGAACCAACCCGAAAGTTCAAAGATTTAGATAAATATACAAATTGGTGTAAATTCTTCTCTCAGGTATTTATATATTTAAAAATTATATTCTTTTACAAACAATTTCAGAAAGCTCCAGGAGACCTCGACGTAGATTGCTTTTTTGTCACTTGAAACCAATTTTGAGTAGTACCAAACTCAAAGAAGATATACTGCAAACATCTATATTTCTTGTAACAATGAATAAACTGATTTAATGGTTACGTGTTCTTCTGGAAATGGTTAGAAAAACATAAGAAAAAATAACAAACTTACTTCTTTTCCATTTTATAAATGACATAATAAAGGGTGCGTTCTTACAAGTGGTAATAGACTTAACAGGTGCTCTTTTCCTTGGTGATGAGCTAACTAATGTATTGCTCTTCGCCTGCTGAAAAAAAATTTTAGCAAGAATTTTTACTATATGCAAAATTATAAATATCACAAAATAACTATTTCTAATATAAAAATTACATTTCAATTAGTTTTTAATATATTATTTAAATTATAAGAACCTTATACAATACAACTCTAATTGTTTTTACTGGTATAAAGACCACAATTAATTAATATGAACTGCTTGAACCGTTTGTTTTAGCATTTTTGTTGCAACATATTTTAGTTCTACTTATAAAATTAAATTTATTTAAATATGTTAAAAGGTAAAATTAAATAAAATTAAATATTTAGAAATGATCGCACATAATTCCACAGAAGTCCAAAATAATAAAATTTACCAGAAGGAGGAATTTACGGAAATTAGGTACTTAGAGTACTAAGAAATAATACTGACTTCAGACTCACTTGGAATCATCAGATATAGCAAATAACGAAGAGAGCGGTGGCTACTTTAATTGTAACTAGAGGGACTAATGGAAAAATTAGCAAGGTTTAATGGTTACATCAGAATTAGCAACATTATAAATGAAATTCGGGATGATAACTTCTGATTACAGGAAGTGCATGCGGATACAGGATGTGGACGTTACTCTATGAGAGAAATGGGGACCTGAAAAACTATAACCCAAGCTGTAAGGTTATATCTTATGTACCTACATAGTAGTCTGTACATAGGCCAGTCTAAAACTGCAGAAGGTTCGATACAGGAATTTCCAGTAGTAATGAAAATGTATATTCAAACAGGAGAATAGGTATATTGCCATATTTCAGAAAAAGATTTATGCAATGGATAAATTCAACGTAAAGGTATTTGAAGCATTTGAGATGTGGCTGTATCGGAGAATGCTTAAGACCCCGTGGACTAACCGAGTCACAAATCAGGAGGTCCTCAGAAGAATGAATAAGAATCGAGAAGTACTGACCACCATCAAATCTCGAAACTTACAGTTCTTCGGACATATTATTCGAAATGAATCCAGATATACTCTCCTTCAAGCCATCCTGCAAGTAAAAATATTTGGAAAACGAGGTTCAGGAAGAAGAAGAACATCTTGGTTAAAGAAGCTCAGAATCTGGTTCAATGCAACATCTGTGCAGCTTTTCAGCGCTGCTGCAGATAAGATAAAGATTGCCATGATGATCGCCAACATTCGTAACGGATAGGCACATCAAGAAGAAGAACTCCTATTAGTTTTCTGTAAGTATTTGATGTCTTCTACCATTCCTATTCCTATCAACCACATATAGTTTGTTTTCAACCTACTAACCTTAAATCCTGTTTCTTCAATAGCCCTTCTCCAATCCTCCAACTTCTCTTAATACATTCCTTATATGTTGATGATATCCGCTAACACTAACACGATATTATCGGCAAAGAGCATTGACCAAGGACTTCCTTTACCTTCTCTGTCAGTACATCCGCAACAATTTTAAACAGATAGGGAGCCAATGATGCAAACCAACCGTCACTGGAAAATTTTTGGTCAAAAATAATTTGCTCGCTTTACATATCCTTCACGAGCCTTACTTTTCAGGAACGCATTTCCTCTCATACATCTCCATAGCTCTTGTCTAGGAACTGTCGTACGACTTCTCAAGACCTAATGTAGATCTCTTTTCTTCTCGCCGTATTCCTTTATCAACTGTCTCAAAGTAAACGAGGCATCCGTTGTTCTCCTTCCTGGCATAAAACCAAACTGTTTTCTTACCGTTTCTCTCCTTAACCTTCGATCTACAGTTCTCTCCCAAATCTTTGTTGTGTGAGACAATAATTTTATCAATCTATAGTTCTTACAGTGATGAACGCCCCCTTTATTTTTACACAATGGTACCAGCAGCTCTTTCTCTATCATTGGGCATCCTTTCCTCTCAAAGAGCCTTCCAAACCTCTAAAAATATCAGGTTGTACTGCCTCACCATTATTCATCCTATTTAACAATCTGGTGTTCTTCATTTAGCACCTTTCTAAAGTACTCGTACCATATTTGCTTTAACAATGCTGTATAACCTTCTCATCGGGTTTAACGATACCAATTATATTTCTTTTCTGTAAATATTATAGTCTTGTAACTATTTAGGTTTATTAAGTTTAGGTTATAGTGCAGCCGAATCCGTCTTGTAACTAATTATATTGCCTTCTTTGGCAAGTCTTTGATTATGTGATTTCAGTAACTTCTAGAAGAAGTCAAGAAATTAATTTTCACTGGATAATAATTAAATGCTTATAATGTGTAGTATACCATAACAAAGCGACAGTTTGATTTCTTTATTTCTTCTAACTACTCAACAATACTGTTGTTATAGTTAGATTCAAGACGTTATATGTTTTCATTCTTATATTATTTTTTATTTTAAAGAAACTTTTTGTGTCTCATGCTTTAGTTATATGTCACTATAAACGTTGATTTTTATATCTGAAATACTAAAATGAAAATCTGCGGTGCTAACCAAATATTTTGTTTGTCCGGATCTTATATTTTATTTTCTCACATTTTAATTTATACCTATCTCGATGTGGACAGTATAATATACTCTATGATGGTTATGTTTGGCCTTATCTTTATGTTCCTAGGTTATCAATGTTTGTCTGATATTCTTATCTTTGTACCTACAAGCTGGTGGACTTAACACAGGTACAGCCTGATTAAAAGTTTTCGTGTATGTATAACACATACAGGGAGTGTCCATACATTTTTGTTTGTGACTAACTGATTTTGTACTCAACGACGCAATTAGGTACTCGGTATTTGTAATCATCTGTATTATAAAGATAATATTCAAGTTTTTCATCATTATTAAATATTTATTTAGGTAATGATCTATAATTATTAACCAAAAATATTATTTATTTTAAAAAAGGTGTCCAGATATTATAAAATAAAATAAAAAGGGCACATTAATGTGATTATTAAAGAGAAAGAGCTAAAATGTGGATATTTAATGGGAAACTAAAATACTTGAAAAAACAACTTTGATGAATAAAGTGCTCTACAGAGTGCCAATACAAGGTGATTTGTTACAACAATTTGAAACATATACGGGGGGGGGGGGGGGGTTACGACAAGGAGATGCACTGGCGTGTTTTCTCTTTAATATAGCAAAAGAAAAGACTATAAGAGATGCCAAGTTACAAAACAGAGGAACAATATTTAATTAGTCACTGCAGATTATAGCTTCCGATGAGGATTTGAATTTGATCGCAAGCGCCACACGGGGACTTAAAGAGATCGTTTCCAATACTTGGCGGCCGCACAAAATGTTGGCGTCGATGCCAAATAACAGAGATAAAGGTAGAAACACCGAACAAAACTTAAGCATAGACCACTCTAATTTTGAGGTAGTAAATAAGTTTACCTATCTGGGTTCTCCCATAACAAGCAATAATGACACATCTGAAGAAATAAAACGATGGTTTTAAAAATTTAGGACAAAAAACCAAATTAACAATATATAGCAAACTCATCCTAGCAGTGCTGACATATGAATCAGAAAAAATATCTGTGAGAATGGTATTTGGAGAAGGCGATATAATTTCGAATTGTACGAAAAGTATAAAGAAATAGTTAATGGTAGAGATGTAATATCTTTCATAAAAATAGGTAGGCTTAGATGAGCTGAACATGTGTCAAATTCAAATGAAAATTACCCACCCAGACGAATTCTAATAGCGGCACCAGTAGGAACTAGGAGTAGAGGTAGATCAAAACTGAGATGGAGGGATGGTCTGGACGAGGACGTGAAGAAGATCGGCGCAGCAAACTGGCAACGGTTGGCGATGAACAGAAATGACTGGCGAAATAGATAGTCTATTTTGCGAGTCTCCAGGAAGGTCGAGGCTCAATTAGGGCTGTATCACCACTAATGACGATGAATAAAAAACTAAATCCTTCTCTTTTAAAACTTCTCCTTCTATGCTGCTATAAGTAATTTATGCTCTTAATGATAACATTGAGTTAGCTAAAGTGCTGCTGATACTTTATAACTACCTTTATTTTTGACAGAACTGACCAAAATCAAACCGTACCTTATGACCCCAAATTTAACAAACTCTTTATATTTGCCCTAAAAAGTTACGTACAAAGTTTTAAGATTCTATGATTTCTCTATGCTGAGTTATCGGTGCCTATGGTGATCTGCGGCATTAAATTCAATATGGTTGGTTCCCCTTGAATCAGAAGTAAATTATCAAAAAATCGGAATAATTTTGAATTAAATCGGAATTAAATATTAAATTCTCTTTCTAATGAAGCAAAGATGGTATAAGTACTTTAAAAAGTTGCCAAATAAAAAACAGTAGAGAAGAGACGGAGGATGCGGGATCCCAAATGAAAATGTAATACCGGGTATAGCGAGAGATGAGGTTGTCAATGTGGTAAATAGGATGAAGAATAGTAAGACAATAGGATCTAATGGAATATCTGTGGAGGTTTGGAAGGCTCTAGGAGAGGAAATTATATATATAATAGGAGATATATGAGGAAAAAAGGATGCCCAATGCATGGAGAGATATTATAATGGTAGCATTATATAAAGATAAAGGGGGCATTTAGAACTGTAATAACTATAAAGGGACAAAGATAATATCACACACAATGAAAATTTGAGAGAGAACTATAGAGCGAAGAATATGGTTATGGTTAGAGCTATAGATTGGGACAAGGTCCAATAATGAGCCCTTCAGACACAGACCTCCTAAGACGGATCCATTGTATCACCCTATCATACGGACTAGGTCCATAAGATTTTCGGCGTTTATGGGACCCAGGCTGCTCTGGGCTGCCATATCTGTTATTATCAGCAGGAGCTCCAAATCTGAGCCCTATCCGAACACCTAATCCTTTAGTAACCTTGTGACCTCACAGAAAGCCACTAGTCTCTTTAAGGATAACTAGCTCATTTGACAAGATTTCATAAAGACCGAATTCACGATCTGCTGCCTCTAATAGGCCAGTGCACTTCCAGAGAACATGTGAGGGGAATTCTTCATCCTCATTACAAAGACGTCACTATGGGTTCTCCGTAAATCTAAACAGATGAAGGTGCCGCCTGAGTCTATAGTAGCCGGTAAGCTTACTGACCACCAGATAGCATCTACGGTCTAGAAAGAGAAGTTGGGCTGTAAGTAAGGATTTATGAATCGCTCTACTTTGTGGAGTCTAGCCTGTCTCATACATCCACAACTGGCCCAGAAGTTCTGGAACCTCCGCAGAAGAAGCTCTGAGACTACCCCGACCAGTACTGAAAAGCACTCCACTTTAGTGAAGGTTAAGCAGAAAGACATTAATAGGAGAATAACAGTGACATTGATAGGAGAAAAACATGTTTGGGTTTATGCCAGGAAAGACGACAACTGATGCCTTGTTTGCTTTGAGATAGTTGATAGAGAAGTACGGC